>NC_071106.1:20008333-20379166 GCF_024256425.1 Clarias gariepinus
TATGATATAGTGCTCTACATAGAAGTCACTATAGTGATAAACCAGTGAGTAAATGAGTAATTTCTAAGAGAGAGAAAAAAAGAGAAAGCGAGAAAGAGAGAGAGAGACGGGAATGTACTGACTGGTGGGTGGGTGGTGTAGGCAGGTCTGAATAACAGGGGTTGATATTTGGACCAGACAGGTGTCAATTGTCTGGCAGGCAGAATGATGGGGAGTGAGAAAAGTGTGTGTGTGTGTGTGTGTGTGTGTGTGTGTGTGTGTGTGTTTGTGTGTGAGAGAGAGAGAATGAGAGAGAAGGAGAAAACAAGTGCTTGAAAGGGCAAAGGGTAAGGGTGTACGTTAAGCGCCACCCCCATTATTAGCTGTTAGTCAGATTAAGAAGGGCAGGGCATGCTCTGTGCATACAGGAGAGGTGAAACATCTTTGCCTAAATACTGCCCAGAAATACTCCACCTCAGATCCTTGCCAATCAGCACTGCAATCAATGCCAGGCTCCTAATGTCCACCGACAACCCCTAATACGCATGTACACAAACAAAATGCACACAAACTAAATGCTTTCCTTAGACATGTTGCCCAATGCCCAGGAGACTACCATAACAACAGTTCTTGTGCAAGCACAGGTGGGGGGTAAGAGGGATAAAGGGTTGCTTATGCATGGCTATCCAAGAAAAAGGGAAAGAAAGCGCTACAGGCAAAGCATTAACCACCTCGAAGAAGCAGGATTTCCAGGAGATGATTGAAACAGAATAGTACGCCCCCATGCACACACCCAAACAAACAATGGGCCCTTTTGTGCAGTGTTGTGCCACAGATGCAGGCAGGTCTGACATAAAGACACAGACTGAAAAGGCAGGGACTGGCTCCCCCTTCCCCCTTCCCGTATGCACACACAAACATACACACACACGCACACACACACACTGTGCCATGACACAGCACCCACACCAATAAGGGAAGGCAGCACTAGAGCTGCAGCCCACTTCAGGGCCCCTGTTCTCAAAACATGCCTTTTGTCCCCCTGTAGGCTGTCATACACCTTCCCCTCGAAACGAAACATACAGTCACACACAAACACACACACCGTCAGGCCACTGCATTACATGCAGTACCTTTATTGTACATAAGGGGGACGGGACGAGACTTCGACAAGAATGAGAGGAAAGAGAGAGAGAGAGAGAGAGAGATAGAGGGAGGATGGGTAACGCTTCAGGCAAAAGCACCGTATAATTAGCCGGAGCCAAACAAAGATGTAAATCGCTCACTCGGCAGAACAGCACAGAGATATTCGTGCCAGAAGCGACTTCTTTTACTCCTCAGGTCTGCACTTTATGAACAGCAAAACAAAACAAAAACAGCAATGAATTGTGAACACATGTAGCACCAATTAAGCCTAGCATTCACGTTAGTTAAACTCGAACCAAAGACATTTTGCTGTTGGCATTCAGATACGGACGCATTGTCTGACCTGCACTCTGAGCACACTCTTCTACGCGGAAAAGTCTTTTGTTAAATGTAATAAGCAACCGCAACTTCCAGCGCGCAGACTGCCGTCTCGGCCTGACAGCTGATGTATTTTTGTTACAAAGGCAGGCCAGTGTTTCCTGAGGGTTTGGTAGAAGTCTGAATAAGCACTCGTCACTCACAACCCTCTTCAGACCCATTCACACAGCTCAATCAATGGAATAACCACAGACACACATACACACACACATACATATGCCTAGGGCGTTTCCTATATTCTGCTTAACTCAACCTACTTTAAACACCAATTAGTAAGACACACATACATACACAAACAAACACACACACACACACACACACACACACACACATACACACACATACACACACACACATACACACACACACACACAGGTTTGTCTATTTTTGCAATGACAGCCTTAACCTAACTTTAACCTTGTCCTTACTTAACCAGTCACCAGTAACCCGTTTGACTGAGTGTTTCTCTGGGTTACGATTGAGAAGGTTATGAGTACAAGCTGCCCTTAAGCAGCATCCTTCTTCACCCCAGGTGTGTTGTATCACAACTCTGTGCTCTCACCTATTATAAAATTCGATATGTGAAGAAAATTGTTTTACAGAAATGCATGAGTACAATCGTTTCATGTTATGTACAGTTACACCTTGGATTGCGAGCATAATTCATTCTGGAAGCATGCTTGTATATCAAAGCACTTGTATATCAAAGCTAAATAATAGAAACTCAGATGATCTGTTCCACAACCCAAAAAAATTTATATTAGAATGAATATAATATATAAAGTAAAAAATAAAACAAATTAACCTGTACTTTACCTTTGGCAAACTTTTTTAATAAGGAACCTCTCTAATGATATTTGCCTTTGCCTCCTTTTGAAGTTTCCGCAGAAATGTATTTATTGTTAAAATTGATTTCCGGCACTGCTACAGCCTTTTAACTTTTTTTTCTTTACTAGGACCATTGTTGCAGTACAAGTACTGAGGAACAGTCACTACACTAAACTTTTCAATGTTATAATAACCGGTACACATGCACACAGATACTGAGACTGAGCATGGGAGACAACTACCCATAATCCTGCAGAACGAGAGAGAGAAGAACCCTTGGCTCAGTTCTGATCCTGTAACGCTACATTCGTGCTGCCTCCAGCACTCAGTTGATTTCTGTCATTTCTAATTACAACTGTGGTATTGCGATAATGTGGGCATGGTGATGCTGTATCGTGATCAGCAAAGTGCACCGAGACAGACATGGCCAAAGAGAGGAAGTGCTTTCCTTTGAACAGTGCGTCTGTTTTTCCCTGCAGCAAAAATTTCTCCAGCAACGTGCTGAAATTTTTGGCTGTTCATACAGGTGAATACTGTTTGCTTTTCATCCAAGCAGATCAAGATTCATAAAAAGGTTTCCTACATGAATGACACCACCCATTACTGATGTGTTTATGGCTTGTAGAATCCTTGATTACTTTATAAACTGAGTTTGCAAAGTAATGGCAGGTGAAAGTATAGTCATGATCTGATATCTGGCTATGATTAAAAACTAATCATTTATATCACTAGCAAGATGCAGTAAATTTGTCAGGTACAAAAATAGAAGGGACCCCAACATACTGGACTGCGTAAAAGTATTTTTCTTCCAAAGACCTGAGTTCCTTGTATTTTTAATGTAGGCCTGAGTTATAGTTCTCCAGGTTTCCTAAAGGACCTTTTTTGCTTTTAGTTTGCGTTTTCAGTCCAGCCCCTGTACCTGATTAGTTTCAGAGGAATGTTTTTCGTTTGTTATGCCACCCTACTGAAGCATTAAAACATCTAACTTAAAGCATGAACCAATGAGAAACAGGTGCAAATGATAACAGATGACCGATCAGGCTGGTGATTAGTGTACAGGTGATGCTGAATGCGGAGTGGTTGGAACAAATGAGAGGGGAAGTGAGGTTCGGCTGAGGTAGTTACATAAACAACCAATTTTAAAGTTGAATCTTTAGGCACTTACAGTCCGTCACAGAAAATGTTTCCATTTCTATAATTTAATCTACATCATTTAAATTAATGGGATTGAATTAATTTAACTGTACATTACTGTACTACATTTACACAGACAATCCTTCTTTAATCCGATAAGAATTATTGGAGATTCCAACCTGACTGTTTACAAGCATGCTGATCTAATATTCTGATTAATTGCTTAATCAGTATATAACTTTTTTTGACAAAGGCAAAGTGGGTCTGCCTGCGTGAAGCATTTCATCTGGTAGAAATATAACAGGAAAAAAAAAGTATTTTTCTTCAACACAGAGGTTAGGCTTCGCATATTTTTCAAAACAATAATCCTTCTGCTTTATGATTGGTCACAAGGATTCAGTCTCAGCTATGATTGGTTGGATGTTTTATCAAATGAGAAATGTAAGTTAATTGTTGGCACTGTCTCATCAAAGACCTAGTGGATAAAAATAAAGGCTTAAATGGGAAGGTTTAAGGGGGGAACTTTTTTTCTGGATAAAAATGACCTTCATTTCAGTCATAAAGGACAATCTGATCATTTTGATTCATACATATTTTCTCCCGCATTTCATACACATTTTCCTAGTTTTCATGAGAGTCTATATACTATGCTTTGCGACAATGACCAGTGTTAAAAGTGCTATATAAATAGAATTTAACCAAACCAAACGCATGTACGTCCAAGAGCTGATCAAAACATGTTCGCATTAGTGAAAAGTACGGTGGCCCTGAAGTGCAAAACAAATGAACAAAACCGAAAACAAAAAAACAAAACTGAAAACAACATAAAACCCAAAACAAAATAACAAATTCAAAACCGAATTAACAAAATGGAAAACAAAATAACTAATTCAAAAACAAAATATTAAAACCCAAACAAAATAACAAAACCCAAAACTAATTAGTTTTTTTGGTTTTTGGTTTTGTTGTTTTGGTTTTGTTATTTTGTTTTCGGATTTGTTAATTTGGTTTTGAATTATTATTTTTTTTCCATTTTTATTTTTCCATATCTCGAGTGACAGATGTCTCATCCAATCAGCGGTAAGAATTTCACTCGCAAACTATACCTACCTCTTCCGGTTTGTATCTGACTGGCCGAGAAGTGCAATGCAAATTAACAAAACGGAAAACAAAACCCAAACAAAATAAAAAATTAGTTTTGGGTTTTGTTATTTTGTTTTGGGTTTCTATATTTTGTTTTTAAATTAGTTATTTTGTTCTCCGTTTTGTTAAATTGGTTTTGAATTGGGTTTTGTTGTTTTGTTTTTGTTATTTTGTTTTTTTATTTATTTTGTTTTCAGTTTTGTTAATTTGTTTTGCACTTCATGGCCACCATCGAAAAGTCAAGCCAAACAAATTTCTTTTTTTTTTTAAGATTTTGTAAAGACATAGCAGCATGGGTCCCAATAATCTAACATGAAGGAAAAGGAGCCACTTTAAATTTAATTTTTAAAGCAGCAATAAAAACTATACTTTATATTAACATTTCCCAGAATGTAGTTGAAAAAAAAAAAAAAACTAGTTAAAAAAACTAAACCTGGCAGCAAAGTAAAGTTATAACACTTTAGCTATAATGAAGTTAAAATAGTAGCCTTTAGTACACAATTATCTGTTTTTGGATGTAGCCTCGGTGACAAACATGCATCGCTGCAACTGCTTATGTCATGTCACAACTTGCTGGGACCTCAGTGAAAACTGTGGTGCAAATGCAACCATGTATAAACATTGAAGAAGCGTTTATCAGGTGTTTATGTAACATTTATCATGTGCTCGATCAAAGTTTACACTGGCTCTTAGGCGTGCAGGAAAATAAAACAACATTACAGCTGTAGCTTGTAAAAAAGCACTTCAAAAAGGCAGTAAAAACACAGACATGTTAAAACGAACAAACCCTTCCTCCTTGTCAACATGGCCAATCATCACATCGGTTACAGGAAACACTTCATTTTCAGTCAAATGTTCTTGACGGAGTAACGACAGCCTCGTGCCATCAATCTGTAATAGTCAGCTTGGTAATAATTATAGTACATTCCATAGAACAGATGGGAAGATATGAAGCATATAAGAAAGGTCATAGTGACCATTTTTTAAAAGAAAGTATCATCTTAAGCGTGGCTACACAAAGCAGAGAGGGCAATAAATAAATCATCAAAAGACGGCAAGATCACGATAGACACCAATGAAGGCAGGTAATAAAGGATGTACAGAAATGATGGGTAATTATTCATGGTGTAAACAAGGATAAAAATGTGAGAGTAAGATAAAGGAGTATGTGTAAATGTGTGGATCAGTGGTGGCTCAAACAGTTAAGGCTCTGAGTTACTGATCGGAAGGTCAGGGTTTAAGCCCCACCATCGGCAAGGTGCCCATATTGAGCCCTTGTGCAAGGCCCTTAATCCTATCTGCTCCAGCGGCCCTGTATCCCGCCTGACTCTGCGCTCTGACCCCGGGTTCTTGAAATATGAAAAGAAAAAAAAATTAAGGGCACTGGTTGCTCAGTGTGTTAAGACTCTGAGTTACTGTTTGGAAGGTTCTTCCGTTCGGCCCTTGAGCAAGGCCCTTAACCCTATCTGCTCCAGGGGTGCCGTGCTGACCCTGTGCTGGGAACGCACAATTCACTAACAAGCTGGGATATGCAAAGAAAAGAATTGAGTAGTAATAAATACATGACAAATAAAGTCTTAAGTAACTGACTTAACTTTCATTTGAAATTCAGGTGAATTCCTTTAACATGCCTGCAGGCTGAAAATTCCTGGCTGGTGTGTGTACACACCTGAAGTGTATACAGCATGTGCGTCCTGTTCCGTCTCGGTGTTCCCCGCCTGTTAGTGCTCAAGACTCAGGAATGAGATAATTATGAAGGACACGCAACCTCCTACACGTCTTTTTCCATTTCAAATATGTACAGATTCAGACATCCACACATGCTGTACGTATTATCTCTTAAGCTTGATTTGTAGCAAATTCCTTTATCAAGCTCTTAAATCATGTCACAGGGCGTCTGAAGGTGGATGCTTTGTTAACAAGGCATACTTGGTTATACTTAAGCTGTAGCAAGAAAGAGTGCAGTTATACAAAATACCATCACAGGTATGGTTTGACGGTAGGTAATCAGTATGTAATACTGCTTTGTTGCTGTACAAAGGTTTTCCAAACAAAAAAATATATATTAGTAAATTAATATTATTAATTATATTAAAATGAATAAAAATGACCAGCCCTTATGGCACGCTGGTTTCCTCCCACAGTCCAAAGACATGCAGATTAGAGTAATTGTCATTTCCAAATGGCCCATAGTGTGCAAGTGTGATCTTGAATAATTTTCATATAGGTTCTTAGACTGGATGCATATCCGATATGCATATCCGTCATGTGACTTGACTAAAAATGATCAAATCGGTATGAATGCAACTTTTTGCCTCTCTGATACGAGGATAGCAGCGGTAGCAATAGCTACTTAAACAGCTAAAGCAAAGTTCACTTTTTTTTTCTTCCTTCTTCTGGACCTCGAGGAATACAGATGATTAACTGCTTGCCATCATCCAGTGAAAATTGCTACCTGCATCCATTATGTAAAATGAATGAGTGGACCAACAAATCAAATATGACGAGTTTTAACCCAGATGATACAAGCAAAGACTGTTTCAAAAGATAGACACTTCCACGTTAGAGTCAGATAAAAGTCACTTGGAATTATGGATGTAAACTGTAGCCTTTTTATCTTCATCTGACAAGCTTCTTTACCAGTATTACCCGAATCATTAGAAATGGCATTTACATTTCTCAAAATCTCAACATAAGCTTGGTAATGTCGTTTAGATGAGTAACTAAACCTCAAAGTCAGAGTAGCTGTGATATGAAGCAGCAGCCCAAAGTGGTCCTATCAGGAACACTGTGAGAAAACCCAAGTCAGCAAGAGTTCCTAGCAAGAAAGGACTCGCCAAAAGGAAGCGCATTGCTTTGTTTGCTTCTTGTTTACCTCAATACTTCTCAAAAGTTCTGAAGCTTTCCAGTTAAATTAATGTTTAAAGTCAAATTATAAAATTAACATTTATTCCTAAATACAAAAACAATTTTTTTTTTCTATTGGAAGAAGACTACTGTCTACCACACGTTTCTAATTATTTAGGAATTTGAAAGGAAGTGGCTAAAAACAAGAAAAGGTCTAATACGACTGCTCTGCCCACCCTTCCTGTACACTGTACCTGTAAATATCACCACATGCATCATTTTACCTGGATGTCCGATGGTAGTATAATCAGTCCAAGAGTAATCAAATTGTGGATCTATAATGTAATAGTACTTTACATATGAGCAGACCTTAACGTTACACAAATTTTCTGCAAAAAATAGTTACCATGTTCTCAAAATAAGTAAATCCTAAATTCCCAAACTAAGATAAAACCGGCATATATATCCTAACACTAGGATTTCTCATTAGTTTAGCACTAGGTCCTACTCAGTGTTTCTTGAATAAGTTTTAAAGAGAAGAGAATTTAGTGGCACTTAGGACAACTCTTAGCGGGAAGATTCCTTGTGAATATGGCACTTGAAAATCTGTGAGACAATCATGGCTAAGAAGGACATGCTTCCTCTTAGAAAACCCTTCATCTGTCCAAGATCCACATGTTTGGAGCTCCCTAACCACGCCGTTTATTTCAAAAGACAATGGCTGGATTGTGGGGATAATACAAATGTGGCCATTTAATTCTAGGAGTATAAAAAGAAAAACGAAGGGAAAAGAAAAGAAACCGAAGCTAAATCAAAGCCAGAGACATTAGCTCATTGTTTTTCCCAAGTGAACTTTCGCTCAGATAAAACACACACTATAATGTAATGCAGCACTCATGTCACACACACACACACAATCCGCAAAGCTTCTATAACGGCTCGATTCTGGCTGCTCCTGCCATGGGTTTGGTTTTCCTGGGATTTGTTATGTAGAATCTTGGATTAGCTACAGACAAATCCAAGAGAAAAGGGCTTTTAAGTAAGTACTATACTTGTGACTCTGCAAAATGTGTCATGCTGTAACATCCAAACCCAGATCTGCCCTAAACCCTGGCCTGCACACTACATTTTTCATTGTGTGTATATGCACTGTATTAAAACATCTCCCTTTCAAGCAGATACTAGATACAGGACTAGTTTTTCATGAACATCAACATAATATCTATTCAGCTTCGTCAACTCAGTACAAACAAAATAGAAAAAGGATAACAAACGTGTGTGTGTGTGTGTGTGTGTGTGTGTGTGTGTGTGTGTGTGTGTGTGCGCATGCATGTTTGGTCAATAGGTTCCTCAATTCCAAAGCACTTCCAGCTTTTAGCAACTTACAGAGGCTTAGTGGGAGTCCCCAAAAGAACCCCACTGATAGCAGATGGGAGGAGGGTCCCAAAATGAGCCAAAATGACAAAACCACAGAGCACATACATGATCGACAGGATTTCAACCTGATACTTTACTAGGAGAGAGAAAGCAGTCATTCTAGCTGTATACATGCGTGTACTGGGTTCCTCAAGGGACTGGTGACTGATTAGTGGGACAAGGTTCAGAACAAGTCCTACAAGGAAACTTTTCCAGATGGAAGCCCTCTGTTGTTGTGTTCTACAAAAGCGGCCCAGAAGTGGATCCATAGTCAGACATTTTTCAAAAAGTGTAAATGTTCTGACATCGCAGCACTTGTGTTTATCCCGTATACGGTTCAACATTTCTTAATGTATCAGCAACTGACGTCATATCCAGAGATGATTTAGTGCTGTTGGACGATTTCGAAAGACTTCTGACTTGATGACCCCAAAGAAAAACATTAAGTAGTGTTAGGTCTGGTGCTATGTGTATATACAAAAAAAATTCTATGTTCTCCAGACCCACCCAGTTTACCCCCACCAGCCATGATCCTACAACGCCCCCAAATACATTGGTTGCTATAACCTCTTACACTAGTCAACACACCTCTTATTTAAGGACTTGTAGAGCTTCCCTCACTGTTACCATGAAACCGCTGCCTTCACAACACCACAACTGTCATGACATTGTTCAGCTAGTGGTGGCCCAGTTAGGGGATGGAGCAAGAGAGGGTGGTGTGGTTTGTGTGTTCACTCTATTTATACAGGCTCCTCCTACACCCATCCAACGGCATTTATTGAATCCACATGTAAGAATATAGTAAGACATGTTCAGTACTCTGTATTGTTTTACAGGCATGACTGTATCACGCAAAATGTTGCCAACAGAACGAAACTTCTAAACAAATTCAGCATTAACAGTCACATCAATAAGCAGAGTTTATATTTTACCAACCTAGCTAATCTAACAACCAGGGATGTTTGGGTACTGCTGCTCGATCAGACAACCACAGTGAGACCTAAATGGTTTTTGCAAAGCTCTTGTTCTTTCACCTGGTACTTAAAAACAATCATTGAGAAGCACGCTAATGTGCAGAATAACTGAGCATAACTCTGAGCATTTCTGCAATATATGAATTATGAATTTTGGGGTGCATACGCTAAACTTAGTAAACAGTATAACTCGACTCCATTGCTAATATAAATGTATTATTTAGGTGCACTGCTTAGTGTGTATTGTGTGGTTTGGGATACAGTCTTGAATACAATCTGAATGAGAACTACAGGATATAAGATTTTGAAATGTTGCACACTCTGGGGAAAAAAAAGAAATAATCTAACTCAAATCAAAGAAGACAATTTCAGTCACATTTCGTATATACTTGTATTTTACCTTCTGACATATCTGAAGCAATAAAGTATAGTGGATGGGACAGTTTGGCACAGCAATTTCTCCCTGTTTACTCTGAAAAATATCTAACTGAAATGAAATTTCATATTATATTTCATGGAATTTTTTCCTTGTCTGCCACCATCTCAACACCCATTTTTAACTTGTTTACATTGTTCAGCCAGTTCATTAATAAGGCTGTTATGCCTTCCTGTTATCTAAATTGATATATGCATTTTGGTCCACCGTGTTACTGCTTAGGTGAATAACATAAACACAACCTCTAATATTCTATACATGGAAAGGACACAGTGCATTATGCAGTGGGATTAGGTCTCATTGTCTCTCTTGTTCTTTGTCAATCCCCCTCTCTGACCCCCTCTTCCTCCATAAACATTGTGCCTGAATGACAATGAGTGCTTTTGGAGCACGACTAAATGTTTTCTGCCCCATGGTGATGAATAGCTTGCTTTTGTGGTCCATCCATGGCAGACAAAGAGAAAAAAAGTGATATGAACTCAATAGTGACTGTCTAATTCTGAATCGAGTCTTGCAATCAGTACATTAGTTCACATTAGTAAGTGTATAACCAGTCCGTAATTGTAATAATATTAGTGCATTATATATACACACACACACACACACACACACACACACATATACAAACACACATACACACACACACACACCCATGGTATATAATATTATCAAGATAACCCAATTAAAAATACTTCGGTCATCAAAAATAAGTTAATGTACAATTTAAAAAGGTAATGCTATATAAGAGATTTGTTAAGATAATCCTTTTCTAATATTTACTGATACGTAAAAATAATTATACAATTAAGATCTCAATCATTGTGATCACAACATTGATCACCACTGAAGTCTAACTAAGGACTATAGATACATTTAACTTACAGTTTAAACACAAGCGTAAGGAGAGACTAGCAGTTAAAAGTTAACAATGCTTATTTTCCGTTAATTCGCTCAAAGGAAACAAGCAGACAAAAACTCCCCTAAACACCAAAACTTAGGAACAGCTAAAATGAGTCATTGTAACAAAGCAAATATATGACATTAGAGTTGTTATTTGCAGAATAAGGAAGGACTTAAAATACTGACACGAGGAGCCACTGCTGCTGTTCCTCAAAAAGAAACAAAGGAAAAAAAAAACCAGGATGATGCACCCAGGTCCTAATCTAATGAGCATTACTGTTTAAGTTCTGATCATTGCTTAGTTCTTGTTTACACACTGTTTACTGCTCATCTGCTCTTGTGTCTGCCTCCAACTCCAACACCTGGCACCGGTTCATTCGTTCCACATGAGATATTTATACTACAAATTAAGGGGTCAATTTAAATTAAAGGATAATTCTTATAAAAATGTAGCAAAACAGCATTTTTTTTTCCAGTGGCGCATTATTAAAAAACCAAAAAAAATAAACAAAAACCCTGATTGCTGTAGGTCAGCCACTGCTGAATCCATACCATGTTATCATTCATCCTGCTGTTCAAACACATCTTCAAAGCAACACGCTATGTGATGTTAACTGCTGTGACAAACTGTCCCATTTAACATAACTCTCTTAAGAGTCTGGGTAATATTCGCAGTAGGACAGACCTTGTCAACACACTCTCACACAGCAGCAGTGGGAGGCGGACAGTGTGACGGTTTAAAAAGAGACCGGTGAAGGAGGTTTAATCTTCCCACACGCAATGCCTAGCTTTTCTAGTCATCCATGTAAAAAAGAAGAAAAAAAAACCTATAAAGAAGGCTTCAGGCTATTCAGAGCAAAAGGGACACATGAAGCGCGACTTGTAGCGAGGCTTTACTGCAGACATTATTACACCAGTACACACGAGTTGTCATAAGAGCATAAGAGCTCGGCTTAAATGTTTAGCAAACTGACAGAAGAAAAAGCAGTATGAAAAGACAAGAAAACACACACACACAAACACACACACACAAACACAAATCCTCTTACAGTTGTTTCATCCAATAAGGCCACCTGGCGTGAGAGGGTTGACATTCCAAAGGGTGGAGTGTGAGGGGTTTGTGAGTACACAAGTTAGCCCAAGTGACCGCATGAAGGAGGACAGGCACACACAGTTAGATGCAATCCTGTACATCCACAAACACTCTATTCTCACATGTCTGTCCACTCAACCTCTCAAAATCGCCACTGTCTGACACCATCCAAGGACTTAAAATAATGTCCTCAAACATCCAACACCACGCCCAAGCCTTAAAGGTCATTTGATTATCAACATGCTTGCATCCTAACCAACCAATCACATAGTGAGCAGACCCTGGATATGCTTAGGCGTAGCACGGACCAACTAAAGTTTTCTTAATCCTGTTTGTCCAGCTGTCTGTCTGTCTGTCTGTCTGGCCAAGAGTTACTTGAGATCATGAGTGAGAGGCCAGGACGACGGCAAGCAATAAAGGTGACAACTAGGGCATGTCACAATGTACTCAGAAATCATGTAAAAACATCTAAACAACCCCTGAACTTGTTCTTAAGCTGCCACTTTATCACTCAGAATCTCGTCCATCTTGTCCAAGCATCGCAGAAGTGTATGCTGACCTGCTCTTCACATAGAAGTGGGTGTATAAAATGCCCTGACTCCAGCAAAAAGACAAGTTATGGATCAGCTTGAGTAGAATGTGCCAGCATTACTTTCCAGGTTTGTCCATGCCTCAATCATAAGTAAATAATAATGTTTCTGGAGGATTTATAGCGTTGGCAGCGCTATGTATTATTTAGACGAAGAATGGGTGACAAAGACATATGTTGCAGAATATGTATTACAATACAGGGTGGTTAAAAACTAGCTAGGCAATAAAAATTGGTAATAAAGTCCATATTTCTGATGCATATGTATTGAAACGAATTGTACAAATACAGTACTTTATTACATAAGAAAATAGAAGGTGGTCATCAGCTTTGCATGACAGTTTTTTGATTGTCTCCGGACATAGTGTTGCCTCCATTTCCATGTCTACCCACATCTCTGCAGAAAAAACAACTGAATTCCACACTTCATAGCGTGCTGCGATCTTAGCATTGTAATATCACCCTACCCAAGGTCAGACAGGTTGATAAACAGATTAAAAAGTCTATTCATTGCGAGGGAAATGCCAGATCATGTAAATATTATTAATATTCCATAGCATATACAGCACGTCCCCTGTGTGTGTCTGTAAAGTGCTTAAAAGCGCCTACAGTGTCTTCCCTGTGGGCTTAGCCTCAGACTGAAAAATAATCTGGTGGAAACGTCTTATCTCCTCGCCTCTCCTCATCTCTGCATGCGTGTGTCCAGCAACAGCAGACGGCGGAAGGCCACTTAACCTCCTGACCAAAGCTCCCACAGGAAGAGGGACACTCTTCGACCCTTTCCTCTATTTTCCTCTTCCTTCTTGTGCACTTCTCAAGTTGCTGCAGCTGTTAGCTGGAGTCTAGGGAGTCATGAAGGAGTCAACTACTCATTGCCAGAGGGATTTCCTCACAGACAAACACACCCGTCCACACACACAGTCAATCACACGCATGCTGGTTCTACCAATAGGTAAAAAAATAAAATAAAAATAAAAAACTGTGTTCGTTACACTAAAAAAGCAAATTTAAGAAGTGTACTTATATTGAATGAATTGATGCTAACACGCATGTGCACTGTGGACTAATCATAATCAGCTCATATCCACAAGTGGATGAGTGTCTCTACATGTACGCTCCAACTGAATGCATTTCCAATAATAATTAATTCATTTTAAAAGTCTACTTTTAACACAAGGTGTAAATCAGGTGCTGTGCTAACATAACTTCAAAGGGTCCAGCAGTCTAAACATTTATAAAAGCAATGTGTGGAATTCAACATGGCTAATTGTGCTGTTCCCATGAGTGCATTTGGAGCTGTTACTCATACAGGGTGATAATGCGGTTGCTTTTATCTGAGAGGGAAGCTTTTTCAGAATTTGGGAAAACATGCAGGGGAGGAGAGCCTCACTCCGTCTTTATTTACAACCCAAATTCCTGAACGTCCATGTGAGAATGGATGATGGGGCGCAGGGCCAGCAGGACAGAGGGACAGAGTGTGAGAGTGTATATGCACTGGCATCTCCTCATGTGCTATTCTAGGCTATGGGCGCTGACTAAAACGAAGGCCACAAATACACACACACACACACACATACACAAATACAGACACATACACAAACACACTCCTGCAAACACATTCAGAAGTTGTACTCCTTGGCAAATAATGCATGGACGATTATTCTCAGGCATTTGACGACTGTTAAATTTAAACCTATTCACTGCGGGAGGACTTCCGACATCCTAAACACAAATGCAAATGTTATGCAAACCATCCATGCTCAGAGTGTTTTGGGGGTTGGAAATCTAGACAGTCCAAGCATGTCAGTTAAATTCATTCTCATTCCAAGCAGCAGATGATATAATAAATCCAACTACTGTAAAAGCACTTTTAACTGACAACACCATTAAGCTGCATCATGAACAATGAGTATTACAGGCCTGCCATTAACTATATATTAATAATGTAAATAAGGAATGTGTCACAAACACCCAGACTTGTGAAAGGATTTACTATATGCAGCTAATTTCTTACTTTCCAAAATCAATTCATTTTATGCAGTTTTTTATGTTTTGTTCGCCTCTCAAACATGATGTATTTTGAAACAGCTCATGACATCAGAAGTACAAAAAGCAGCAGCGGCAGATAAATGAGGGACCGCGTTCCATCAGGACACAGATTTTGTCCAGTCGTCTCTAGTAACTTCTATACAAGGTCAAGGAGACGACACTGACTATGACCCAGGAATAAACCCTGTATGAGACACCAATCCATCACAGGGCACCAGGCAAACACTCATGTATGCACTCATTCACAATGAGGGGGGATTTAAACACAGGCGGTTAACCCTTTCGTGAGGTTTTAATGAAACCAGAGAACCAGGAGGAAACTCATATTCACATTGGGAAATCATATGAAACTCTAAAGCTCAAGAGCAGTAAGCTGTGAGGCAGTAACACTACACCTGCTGCACCACACCCTTCAGTCTTGTTCCTTTCTTTGTGAATACATAATGTTTTATTTATTGTATCACAGTTTATGGATTACACTCCATGTAATTCCATGCAGCTTAATTTTTTTTTGTCAGAGCTAGGGTATGCATGGAGTCAGTGCATTACCTCTCTGCTCCTCTGATTGGTCAGCCTCCAGCATAGACATTGATACCTAGACACCACAAGACTAGTCTGTAAGCAAATATGAGAAAATGGTGGAGCTGCGGTTTAGTTTTTTTCCAGAATAGAAAGTACTACATGTTTACATTCTCAAAGGATTTAAATCAGTTGTTTTTGCTCATTCAAGCATTTATGATCTTGTAGTGCAAAAGGTTCTAACTTCAGTTACTGACCATCTCAGTAAGGCCATTATGAAGGTGAAACTTTCATATATTTGACATGTAGTACTTTTGTAAAGTTAAATATCAAGCCTTTTTTTGTTTCCATTTAAATGATTACAACTTATAGCTAATGAAAATAAAGAATCCAGTATGTATTATGTGTAATATTAAAGATAGCATGTATAGCAAGAGAGTATAAGGAAGTTTTTGAAATAAGTTAATTCCCATAGTTATCAGCTTTCAAACCTTAGGCACTTTAGTCCTGATTGGTTAGTTCCCTGGTCAACAAGGAAGTGGAATTTTTACTGGGACAGCACACAATAGGATGAGTTTAAACCTTAGGCATGGACAGTAAACAACCTGAAAGACAGCAAATAAAAAATAGATTTGGGTGAGAAAAACGAAAACGACAATCATAATTGCTTATCGATCACCAGCGTCCAGTGTAACAGAGCAGTATAGTACATGCTCTATAGTAAACCTTGAATATACACTGCACTCCCAATCATCTCCTTCCCCTTATTAAACAATCCAAAGTCATTGTCTGCATTTGCTTATCTCCCAGAGAGTCTCAGGAATTTACACCATGCCCAGAAGGCCTCCAATAAAAGGCTGACCTCCTTCTGGAATGGCCTGCACACGTGTGTGTGTGTGTGTGTGTGTGTGTGTGTGTGTGTGTGTGTGTGTGTGTGATTGATCTTGAAGCCCTGAAGGTCAAACAAAGTGTAAGGCCAAAGTCTCTAGAGAGAATATCATTTCTCTGTCCTATTTCCAGCCCAAACAAGCAACGATCCTGTCGCCTCTCCCTCTTAACCTAAGAAAGCAGATACAACTGAAATGATCTGCTTCAAAACAAGAACAGTGAGTACCTTTCAGATTTATGATTACACTCAACTGGCCTTTAGGTCATACACTCACTTCCTCTAAAGCAGAGGCCCATATACTGAAAAAAGCCATAAAAGGTTTTGCAGGCGGTTAAAAGACCAGGAGGAGAGCCAGGAAGATTAAATCAGTAAATAGGGTTTCCTTTTGATTACATCATAAGGTATTTTTTTAGACCTAGAACATGGTGTTCTCCATATATTTATCAGAGTGGCACGCTCTCCGAAACGCAATTAGGAGCGCATGTCTCCGGAAGAGCAGACAAGCTGAAGGTGCTCCGAGATCACCTGTGGTCATGGCAATGAGGTCTAACCACATGGTTAGAGCTTCTGTTCATCAAATGTAACCCATCATATCAAAGTCAACTAACAAGTCACACAGGTTAGTTTATTGCTCTGGCCAATAAAGTGCAGTAGGTGAAATGGTAATCAATTTTTAGTTGACCTTATCTACCTTATCATCCTGGTGCTCCAACACAGTTGAAAAAGTTTTAATCCAAGACATTGTTGTGAAGTACTTGTAAACTATTTAACTCCAGTTGTGATAGAAAGACATGCATTTTTCAATATATATCCATGCTGCTGGCAATTCTATTACCTCAGCAAGAATTTTTACTCCCCCCCCCCCCTTCCCCCCAAGGCACTCCTCATAAACAAGCTCATCCTGGCCATATCTCAGCAACCGGACATGATAAACAGTAATAAACTAATGATATCAAAATGGAGTTTATTAAACCAGGAATCGGAAAATATGCATGACTCAAATGATCCAAAATATGACTTGATGCGATGGGTCACGAAATCAAAACCAAGCCTCTGTTTATCTGCAGTGCTTTAAAAATAAATTTCGACACTCTCTATGTCTTATTAGTTAAGAGGAATCTCTGTTTTTTTTTTATTTCTAATCCACGCTTATTCATTTGGGAGCCAGAATGGCTAGATTAGGCTGCATCATTAAAACTGGACCGACCTCCTGGAATCCCGAATTAAACAAACACACCATTAATCAGCACATTAAGATGCTAATAGAAAGTGTTTTTTTTGGGGGGGGTTTCTTTTTTTTTTTCTCTGTATAAAATACTGTAGAATCCGAAGTGGCCTTTTGATGCTGACTCACTACTGTAGCTGTGGGCTAAGGAGGATTACGGGAGACTGTCAAAGCAATAATGTCCACAAGGAGCTAGGAAGTCCAACGAAAGGTGAAGAGAAAGAAAGCGAGAATGTAAAAGATTGAAAATCGTAAGCAAATGATACCTAGGTTTTCGAAAGCCATTTGTAGAATCCTTCGCGCGTGACTGTACAGCGTTGTCCTGAGGTGACGCCAGGGTTCTCCAGCTAGAGCGATGCCTCCTGCTTGAAAAAGATGCCCGCAACCCACTAACAAAACGGATGCCAAGCAATTAAATGGAAACTCGCTTGTTCAACAGTCACAGTCTGGAACCGTTTTAATAAGCTGGAAACTATTTAGAAAATGGTTGATGGTTCAGATGCTGATGAGAAAACAAAGGCCCGCATTGTAAAAGAGAGAACGCTTATGTTTGCTTCATCGATCAGCTTGGCTGCCAAAGCGCCAAAAGAGTAGGGCGACAAATCCAATAGCTGTCGAAAGTCCCCCCCCGCCCCCCCCTTACTTAAAGAGGTGAAGAGTAAATAGGATGATGTACAAAACGAATGGCGTTTGTGGGTTGAATCGCAGTGCATGCCCTGTCTGAAGGGTCTCGGGAGCTCATCAAAGTCCATTTATGATAATGCTTTAATGCAACACCAAAGGATATGTAATTATGCCAAGAACCCAAAAACCACAGAAGATTCCTGTGTTGGGTGTGTCAGTTAACAAAAACAAAATGGGATCGCATAACAAAAAAATGCCGTATACTAAAATTAATAGTCAGCCCAAGGCCAGGGCTACAATTACCATCACACTTAAACAGGAAGGCCGTCTTCTTTTCTCTTCTTTTCTCAGTCATTTGCTATTCATTGTCCCTGAAAGCTTTGACAGACAAGAGAACAACAACCAGGTTGATGGATGGCGGTCCCCCAGAGTTAGTTGCACTCAGACAAAGAGTCATAAATACCAAGTAATCACCTAAAAAGATTTTCATATCTACACAATCGTGGACCAGTTCCGTTTATGCACACTAAGAATCTTATTCCATTAATTCCAAATTGTGTCTGTGTAATGTGCTTCAATTTGTACATTTTTTTATAAATGCCTGCACCAAAAATTTACCTGAAATCAATTGAATACTTTCACTATCGCCGGAAGGTTAGGTGTTTGATTTTTGGTGCAATTTCTTTTTAGGTCAACACTGTCACCTCACATTTGCAGGGTTGGGGATTCGAACCTCATCTGTGGTCTGTGTACTTTTCTCCCTGTGCATGGTGCTTTTTTTTTCCCCAATGTCCAGTGTGGGAGTGTCCAGTTAAACATTACCATGGTGACCATTCAAGGCAAACATTACCATGGTGACCAAGTGTACTTTGGCTCAAAAAGCATCACTAATAGGACTTAATCCAGCAACTACAGTAAGAATAGGGTCTGTTCCTGACACCCCCTGGTGCTCTGAATACTTTTTGTACTTCACTGCTTAAAGCTAATGATGTTTGTCAGCTTGTTAACACATTAAAACATTGTCAAGTGCATCACAAAATTAGAGAGAGAACACTTAAAAATTTTCCTTAAAGGCGTCTGAGAAATAAGAATAGACACTTAAAGCAACTCTTATTTCTTATGCTCCGCTCCAAACACGATATGACATAATAAAGAATTTTTTTCTTCTTGTGTGAGCAGAAAAATGCTATTCCAGACTGCATGTAATAAGAAGTATATACACTTCATGGTGTTCTTCGAAACTGCATCTCACCAAAGGAAAGATGTAGCAGTGCTTTCTGTGCTTTCGCCCACATAACGTGAGAACAAATAAATCAATGGGCCTGGTGAATTCACACTGCTCTGTTTTGCAAACTGCACAGCGGAGTCTGGTCGGCTGGCTCTGCTGTCTCATGTCCTACTTGTTATTCTCCTTTCCTCGCCTCTTGTATCCTATTTCTTGTTCTTGTTTTTTTTTTTTTTCTTTTTTTTTTTCATTCCTTGATCTGTAGCCGTCAACCCGCTGGAATCGTGAGGACACAAGGACGTGAAGTGGATAGAGCAGCATATCGATTTAATGCCATCCATCAGTACTGTCGGCGCTGCAGTGACGTTTCCTTTACACAGGCCCAAGATTTGAAGAAGCTCAATGGAAAAAGCAACTTTGCCCGAGACTACACCCAGGACCATCACAAGACCCATCGCTTTCTTAGCCCTGTTTAAAGTAGATTAGATGAGATTAGATTAAAGTAGATTCAACTTTACTGTCATTGTGCAAAGTACATGTGCAGAGCCAATGAAATGCATTTAGCATCTAACCACAAGTGCATAAACAGCCTATTTACAAAAAATAATGTGTAAAATGAAATGCGTTATAACAAGTAGAAGATATACACACCATATCTAAAACCTGTCTGACTCCAGTTTCCTAATTGGGATATGCGAAGAAGACATTTCACTGTGCTGTAAAGTACATGTGACAAATAATTGAATATTCTTCTTACAGACTGCTTTATATACCTTTTCTAATATATATAATCAATACTTCTGTATAAACTCTGATGTATAAACAGTAGAGATGAGGTGTGTGACTGGAGTGAATTGTTTTCTACGTTTGTTTAGAATTCTAAGAAAATCTGCTATTAAATTGGGATATTTATAAAATCGTGATGTTTACAGAATCGCAATACAAATTGCATTTTTCCCTATGTGGTCCCCGATGATTCCCATCCCTAATATGTACATACAGGTAGGCAACACTGTCTTGCTCTTTAGGGCTTGAGGACATGTAGATGTGGTGCACAGCATAAAAACCATAATCCTACATTCAGCCGAAAATGCTGTTGTTAGTTATTATAGTGACAACTATTTCGGAGAAGACCGGTCCTGAAAAGAGAACACACTTCTCTAGTTCAGTATTTAAGTTTTAAACAAGACGACTATGTCGTGGCACGGCCAAACCTTATTTGTTCCACTTTGACGACCCCTGGCCTACAGCATGCATTGACGGCTCTGTTAACTGCCGTAATCTGGAAAAGTGAAAGGGTGGGAAGGCAACAACCTGTTTAAACTAATCACCAACGTTTACAGCAGTAACCCACCTCTAATGACTTTGATGTAAACAAAATTAGTCACTCGCCTGAAAACAAGTCACGGCCCTGAAAGGCGGGGAAGGGCAGGAGATTTAAAATCCCAGTACACAAGAGTAAATGTTACCCACAGGAAAAGAGCGTTCCATAACGCAGCTGAATGACTCGTGTACGCAGAGTCACAATGCTGCAGCACTTCCACTCCCCTAAACAAAGCTGACTCTGTGTTCCACGTCCAAACCCAAAACACTCTCTTCTCCCTCCGTCGGTCTTCTTCCTACATCGCCCTTTTCCTTTCATCCATCTCTATTTGCTCTTCTTTTTTTTTAAAAAACATCTACAGGAACCTTAGTATAAACGCTTGCATTTTCAATGTAGCATCAATTTGACGCCACTCTGTCAGCTGAAGTGGAAGCATCTGGAAGCACGAATTGGGAAACGTCTGTGGAAGAGCTGTGGAGGAAAAGCCTTTAGGAAGACCACCTACATGTCACGAGACATCAGCTAAGTGAGATGTAAGATGTTAATCCTGTGTTTTTTTTTCCTTCCGGGTTACCAAAACAAACATAATAAATCGAAGCTGAATTATGTTTGACAGGCAAATCAGGAGGAAAGGAATTTAAGGATAGACTTATTAACAAGTATCTACTTGTACAAGTCACAGCGGGCGAAGCAAACAGCAACGGTAAACAGAAGAGACAGCAGGAAATTCTGCCACTGTCAAAAACATGAGGCAGTGACTGGTGATTTGTTCCAAATGTGATGAACAGTTTCTTTAGTTTCGCTCACTGGACAGTTTTTTTTTTATTATTATTATTTTAAAATGCAAACAACAGAACCTTGTAGTGTTGAACACGGCTGCAGATGTTGCACACAATCTTCGCTTTTAATGAAGTAATACCGTGCCTGAGCTTTATTTATTTTGGTTTAATGCGCAATTGCAGCTACGACAGACAGCAGTTTGCCTGTGTGCTGCCAATTCAAATCTTATTAAATTAAAAAAGAAGTACCCCAAATCAGCCAGAACATTAAAACCACCTGCCCAAAAACAGCCATGACCCATCGAGGCTTCTGAAGGTGTTCTGTGGTATCTGGCACCAAGATGTTAGAGGCCGTTCCTTCGAATCCTGGAGGCTGCGAGGTGAAGACTTGTTTGTCCAGCACATCCCACAGACGCAGGTTGGACTGAGATCTGGGGTACTTTTAACTCCTCAAACCATACCTAAACAATTTTTTACACCTTGGTAAGATGCATTATCCCGGAACACACAGAGCATCACAGCTTGCTGTGTAGACTACCTAGCCATGAGACCAGTCAAAGTGGCCGTGTGACCCGTGCCCACCACGGACAGCACCTACAATAGACGGGTGAGCATCAGAACAAGACCAGGGAGCAGTGGAAGAAAGTGGTGTGGTCGGAAAATTGTTATGAAAATAAAACACACTCACTCACTTAATCAATCATCAACTATACCACTTTATTTTGTATACAAGGTCGCAGGGAGATGCGGGAACTTCTGAAGACATAGGGTACGAGACAGGGTACACCCTGCATGGGGTGCCGATCCACTGCAGGGCACACACAGACATACAATACACACACTCACACATTACGCACTTATTAGCCATCTGCATGTCTTTGGATGGTGGGAGGAAACCGGAGTAACCGAAGGAAACCCACCAAGCCTGAAGAGAACATGCAAACTCCATGCACACACACACACACACACACACACACACGAGGAGGGAGTTATAAATTGAGAAGTTTAAAAATGTTGCATTTATTGCACATGCACGCGCGCGCACACACACACACGCACACACACACACACACATATATATGCTTAATGGTATTGAGTAATTGATGATGAAGGAAGGATTTCAAAGGCTTTGCTGTATGTTTACCAGCAGGAGCATACACACACACACTCTCTCTCTCTCTTTTCTCAGACACAAGTGGCAGAAGAGATGAAAAGCTGGCTAATGTACCTCTGCCTCTGCTTTCCCGACAGCGACAGATCACTCCAGCCTCCTTTGCCTCTGAGAAGATACAAACGCTACAGAAGACACACAGCTGGATGGTCTGACCAGGTTGAGCTGGACACAACAGAGCAGGAGGCAGAAGAGCCTTCGGACTGAGCTTGTGTGAAATGTTTCGGAAACAACTATGAAATGCAAACCATGTAAATGCTTTCTAAAAAAAAATTATCTCATAATCTGCCAAGATAGCTAACGAGCAGTGAAATCTAGCATGAACAATGCTAGCTGGTCCACACTTTATTCATCATTAGCAATGTAAGCATTTCTAAGTGAAGTATAGCTTTGCTCCTGGGTCCTGTTTAAACTTTTAACCTTCAGCAGCCATTTCCAATCACACTTGAGGGAATAGTGCCATAGAAGCAGGCGGCAAACAGACCACACACAAGGGGACGGGAAACAAAGAAGCTCTTAGCCACATTTGGCCCGACTTTTTATTCACCACAGGCAATGGACACAGGCGTGATGCTTGATGATCTGCCACAGTGAATGACCACGCAGACAGCAGTGGATATGGGTGTGTGTTTACACCAAGAGTACAGCCCTTCTCTCTCTCTCTCTCTCTTTCAAATCAAAAGCTGTCCATCAAGGCCACGCATATACACATAACAGCCTGTTAACTACAAAACCTGGGTGACCACAGTGCGACATCATGTTGGTAATTAGTCCTTAACTATCCATTTTGCTTTTTTGAAAGTTATGCCAAACACTACCTCCAATATGCTCCAAGGACAGGCTAAAGGTGCAATGTATTTTCATTATTTATTAAATAAAAAGATCACAAAAAAGACATTCTATTTAAATAAAAGTCTATCAAAAGAAAAAGCTTAAACCATACTGAAGTGTTTCCCACAGGATTGAAATATACTTGCGGTGGTATGCTAGCGGAATAGTGGTCTACTTCATGCAACAACCAATAAATACATATGAGCTTTAATGCAATATTTAAATTTATTTAATATTTCTATTAATTTCACATTTTAGATATTCGACATTACCCTCCCCTCCATTAAGAACTAAATAATCATAGACAAATAAATAGTTTTTGTAGCATTACTATGTTTTATAGATTCGGACTGAATACACCTGAATTTGGATGGGTGAATGTATACAGTACTTCTGCAATATAGTATATACATACAGTACATTATATGGCAGGTCCGCGTGCATGCAGTTTGCATGTTCCCCCTGTGCTTAATGGGTTTCTTTCATGTTTTCCGGTTTCTTTCCACATTCCAAAGTCATATACATTAGGTAGTAGAATAAACAGGTACCGGGGCGGAAGCGTAAGAGGCAAGTGTCCGCTACGAGTTAATCAATCGCCGATAGCATCTTTCTTCTGGACAGATTTTTAAAAAGGGTGAGCAAATACACTTTGGCTAAAAGTATACTCTATGTGTGGAAAACAGTGTACTACTATACTTTATCACCTTCTTTGCAGCAGATGGTATAGATAATAAAAGTTACTGGATATAAGTATCCCATTGCTCCAACTAATGTGACCAAGCTTTAAATTTAATGTTATGAACGATGAAGGATTAATGACAGGACACTGGAATAAATCATAAAAGTCGCTCATCTTTTCATCAGGGCATGTGCCCATGATAAACAAACCAGCGGTTCCTGCAGTTCCAGATAGATAGCCTGTTTACTTTCATTCAGTTTCAACAACTCTTTAATGCTGGCTAGTAAAAAAGGAGCCATTAGGGAATGCAAAAGAATTCTAAATTAGAGTAAAATGTGTAATGGATAATGGGTGCTGGGAGTGTGAAAGGAGATGGCAGGTTTTACTCTTGGCAAGCCTCACCGTTCCAATGTGCCGATGGGTGATTCCTATAAGAGACAGAAGGCAACCAGGGAGAAGTTCACTTGTATTGGGGGAGACGTAGCAAACACCCACTGCCACCTGTGTCTGTTCAACCAGCTGCCGACAACCACACACACTCAGGAACTGAGCGAACATGGGGAATTGGTGTTATGGAAAAGAAATAAAAAGTTTTTTCAGTTTTAACATCACGGTGTATGCAATAACGCTTAAGAAATGCTCATTCAAAGTCCTTTAGATCTGAGAGAAAGGTTTTCCACACACAAAATCCAGCCAACAGGACACCATACTGTACAGTGTTTGTTAAATACAAAAAAAATCTGTTCCAGAAAGTGTACTTGACTCTTTTTTCTTCTTCCAAATGATGTTCTTTCATCCACTTAGAATAAACAAACGAGCACATGGAGACACTTTTGTCTTTTAGAAACAGACACCTAAATGTTTGCTTATAAACGGACACGCACTCTTACACCCTTTTAATCATATAGACTACACAAACATGTGCTTGCTCTACGAAAGTCGTAAAAATGCACACAACATTTCTTCGTTTTTTTTTTTTTTTACTTTTAAACACACATATGCATGCACTCGGCCCTTTACAGATGGCCTCTCCACTGATTTCTTTCGTAGAACGTGCCACCAAGCAGCGTGTAATTGTAGCTGAAAGGAAACAATAAGACTTTCCTGCTCACTTTATTCTGAGAAGAAACAAAGAAGGGAAAAAACATTGCAGCAACACACAACAGGATCGCCGCTACCTCTTTAGAAGCACTTCCTCCTCTGCCAAACCCTATAGGACTTCGACGTGGGAACTGGTGGGTTTATGTTGCTTTCTGGAGAACATCAATCCAATAGGATCTGGGACAAACCTCAACAAACCCTACCTTTATTTGGCTCAGATGCACAGATCGTTTTTCCATACATCATGACTGGAACGGTAATTCTAATCACATAAGAAAACTGACTGAACGTTTACAACTAAATAGATATGAATTTATTTGGTAGTCATTCTGTACATATCGATGCACAACTGCAGAACATGCAGCGCAGTTCGTATGCACGGGTTGGAACGGCATGCTTCACATGGGCAGGTTTATTTATTTATTTTTCTCTTAAGGGAAATGCCTTTTTCTGGGTTCAGAGTGCAGTTAATAACACCTTCATTATTTAAGCTGGAAACAACACAGCAGCCGCATTCTACACTACAAGGGAAAGGAGGACCGTGAGAAGTAGCATGTAATCCAATTGGCAATGCTATATACCACACGCATTTTCTCTTACACTCACACATACTTACACACACACTCAGAAGAGAGAGACAAAGTGAACTCAACTGACACGGAGTCTGAAATGCTCCAGAACCCATAAATTAGTATTTCCCCACATTTTTATGGATGTGTGTAAAGAGAGGCAAATAAGTCACTGCTTTAATGCAACATTAGTAGTCCAGACATCAAGCAGCTCCGCCCCCCCCCCAAAAAAAAAACAAAAAAAACACAAACACAAACACAGGCACGCACACACACACACAACCCTGAGGACATCCCTTGAGTGAAATCTAAAAAGCGAGCATGAGGTGGCGGGGGTAAAAACAAGGAGGTCTAAGACTAAATAGGTTGTCATTTTATCGGACAATAAGCTAAAACACATATTTAATCTAACACATATGTCAGAGGTGTAAGAAGCACACAATGCTGTTTTATCACATTTAAATGGACCCCTACATCGCTGTGCTCGCTGTACAAGCAGCCCATTCCTGCCCTCAGACTGATACATACACACATATACACACATCACACAAGCCAATGGAATCCAATAAACTCAATCAAGTAGAAAAAGCCTCTGTGGCCGAGCCAATCTACAGCCCCATTTACACCTCACATGAACATGTGTTTTCGGCGATTCCATCACGGCTGCTGTTAGGAGGTAAGCACTCTTCTACAGAATACAACGTTATTACGTTATTCCAATAAAACATGGCAAAGAACCCTTGATAAAAGAAAGGATGGATCTTATATTGAAACGTGTTGCAAACACAGGCTGCAGAGAAACACAAGTGTAGACTGTGTACAGTTATATCTCATAAGACTTTCTCTGTCTGCTTATCCTGACCGCTGAGCAGCAGTCTCACATACTCATTGGTGGTTTTTGTTTATTTATGCACGTGGTTTAAAGGCTTTTTTTTGGACTGAGAATGATCATTAGTTATGGAGCAAAAGCACTTACTCTGATAATTTTTTTCAAAATAGTGCCAGTTTTTCTTAAAAATGCAAATATTACTTCGGGTGAAGAGCTAATTTAGGCTGTTAGACTAAACCTCGGTAATCAAGTGTGTTTTTCAGCGCTAATCAAGTTCCATGTTGTTGGAACCTGGCAAAAACACAAAGCTTCCCTGCCTTTAAATCCAAAATTATGCCAAAAGCAAAAAAATTTCCTTTTTGCTCGCAATGTGTTTACATGACGTTGGGTTTAGTTGTGTTAGTCCAACTCACCGCGACTTTTAACTGCCAGACTACGCCTTGCATATATACATAACGTGATGTAATGTGTAACAGTGGAAGAAGCTGCCAATAATATGGAGGTGTTGTCTGCCTTTGGATAGCACCATTAACACATGTACCAATAGTAAAACACTGCTTGACCAGTGCTACCAGTCTGCCTAACTAACTTATTTTTCGGTTGTTTTGGTCTATGATATGACAAAGCTATTTTAAAAAATTAGATTGGAAAAAAGCAACAAACGTAACAAACAATAAATGAATACCACCAAAAGGCGTAAAAAACAGCTCAATTTAACCCTAAATGTACTTTAATTTGGCAAAAATACAAATATGTAAACATACATATTAAATACATAATATGTACTAGATAATTATTATGTTAAATTGATTGAACTTTTTTTTTTAACTGCTACCTGAGATTTAATGCTCATTGCACAAGTGCCAGTGATCACTAACAGGGCTCAGCTTTAAACAGGATTAGCCTCGTGTCCCTTCCGGATAGCTGCTCAACATAAATCTCTTTTCTGTTTGTCAGTGAAAAACTGATAGACCTGTCTTTCAGGTTTCTGACCCTTTTGTTTTGTGGCATTTTCTCCATATATCACGACTGACCATTGTAAAACTGATGTCACCTGCAAGAGCTCTATACTGCCAGTATTATAAAAACCGCCGAAGGCATAAGAAAAGCATTCGATTTCACGAGTTAGTAAAACATTTAGAAAATGTTGGACATTATAAAAAGAAAAAAAAAAAGGTAGCAGTACATAGTTCTCACTAGTTGGTTTGTATCATGCAAAATTATTACATTTTAGATTTTTGTCTTTAACTAAAATACATTTTCAGAAATTCAGATTCAGTGAGAATGCACACAGGAAAACATTCTAGACATGTAGTCAATTGCAGCTGTCATTTTGTTCTTTTTATTACTCGCTTTCAGGAAGAAGATATTGTTTTATCCTCTTTAAATAATCAATTTGTTTCTCGCTCCCAATGTGATATTATTTGTAGCCTAAAGAGGCTTAGGCTCAGAGCTACATTACCTTTAAAAAGATTAGCTTAAAGAGCACCTACACTATTAATGATGGGAATCTTTATAATATGGTGTGTAATTGTGCTAAATACATGCGCTAGTATTGGCTCACATATCATGCGCAGTAAAGATCTACCCAGTCATAGACGAGACAGAATTCTTTTAGCAGACCGTAAAGCTGGAAGCAGAAGTGGTTGATAAAAGATCCTTTTTACATCTTAACGCATATGTAATTACTAGTATAAACTCTGTGCCATCAACTGTACTTGGAAACAGCTTCATATTTTAATGAATCTTTTAAAAACTCCTAATGAGTTTACTGTTATGGGTTCACTAAGGCTACTGTATATGACTTTAGCACTGTTCAATATGACATCTGGATTTCCAGTAGAAGTATGTCCAATGTAATATAGGCAGCACAGTGGTGTAGTGCTTAGCACTTTGGAAACATATAGATAGATGGATAGGACCTGCTCACACCTTTCTCTGCTGTACATTTACACCCTTATCCAGAGCAACATTTTTCTCTCATTACACATCTGAGCAGTTTAGGGTTAAGGGCCTTGCTCAAGGGCCCAACAGTGGCAAGTTGATGGATGTGTGGTTTAAACCTGAGACCTTACAAACAGTAGTCCATTGCCTAAACCACATTTTTATTAATCACATACACAACCATACACAGTATGATATGCAGTGAAAAAAAAGAGGTAAATGCCAATAGAAAAGAATGTAATACAAAAATTTACAATATGTAGTGATTTTGTTACAATAAAACAGAATCAAGTAGAAGGAAGAAAAATGTAAAAGGTATGAACTGTATAAATAAACTGTATAAGGTATATGGAATGTGTGCAATGTGCAAACTGAAATGAAATGATAAGCAGCAGTGCTACTGTCCATCTTTAAAAATGCAATAGTGTATTGCATTTTGTGTAATTTATATGTACATATATACAGTATAGGAACTGCTCAAACCTTTAAAACTAGCACAGTAAATGGAGTTCAGCAGAAAAAGCCAACAGACAAAATAGAAACTGAATCACTTGAGAAAAAATAGATGCAACTTCCAAGTAAGACATGTCATCTTCCCTTCATGCTAGTCCAAACAGCTTGTGCAAATTTACGATTCATAATAAAGGTTCTGTGAAGGGTTGGTCAAATTCCTATAAATGGTTTAGTTGAAGTTGCGGATAGAGGAAAACTGTGACGACGATGGCACTGCCGCAGCCGCCATGGGACAATGATCCCTATTCGTCGTCTGTGCTTTGCAGGTAGACAACACAATAAAGGAGCTATTGTTTGACCATTGTTTATGAGAGAACCACCAGCAGATCGTAACAAGGCATATTCAAAAAGATGACAGAGGTGGAAGAAAAGTTACCGCACAAATCCATTGTATGTAGCATTTCTCACATCTCTTGAGAGACGGATATCAAACAAATGTGTCCTTCCTGATAAAATGCCATGTCAAGGTTGAATGATGCAGCACCCAAACTGATGAAGTTATGCTGATAATGACTAGGAGTGTTTGCTGTCTGAGTGTTTGCTTTAAGATTCCGGGATAGCGTAGGGTTAACACCAGACAAGATTCTTTCTTCTAGTAAAGAACTTATTTGAAAGTATCAAGCTGACTTTGGAAAAGAATAAGGAAGCATGTCCAGCTGCTTGTTATTTTTCAAATCTCTTCCCGTTTCAGATCTCTGGTGCTTTGTTCTGGTTATTGAGCCACAGCTAAAGTTAAGGCACCCAGACGACGGCACTGCATTCTGCCATCTCGGCTGCAGGGGAAGTCTGCTCGTCATCTATTCTCGGTAATTTTTTTAACGCAGATCTCCCAAAAACTCAGAGCAAACATAAAGCCACCCACACATGTCTGGTAAGATTACGCTGCTTAAGAAAAACACACAACCCCGAGCGATGGCAGGAAAACATGCAGCACTCACCCCCACCCCGCAGCCACACAAATGCACATACACACACACACATCCACCCACCCACACAAAGGAACAAAACCTGTTCCCAGCATCCTCTTATCAAAAGACTCGCCAGTGTCTGTGCCTACACATGCACACACACGCACACACATGCACACACTATCAACGCTGCTGTGCAGTTCTCCCTCATTCATGCTCTCACTACAGTAGTGACTAGCTGTAGAAGCTGTTGCATGATAAAACTCCTACACACAAACATTATTTCTAGTACAGTCTGATGCCACTGTTCATCAGTTTCCCCATCACTATACACACAAAGGCACACCAGATCCCACTTCTGAAATATTTAAACCTACAGTCATACTCCAGATGTTTAGTCAAAAGGCATAGTGACCTATTCCTCCTTTTCTCCGGTACTATTACTTAAGACCTGCTATCCGTTTGGATGCGCAGTCTTTTGGCACAAAACCTCGAGGAGGATTACAGAAGAAAACAACAGACAGACAGTCAGACAAACGGGCCAAGTTTCTCCCCAGTGGAGAAATTTGACCTTGTGGCCCTCGTGACCAGTCGCTGTGACACAACCTTGACCCAGGCAATGAGAAACGCATTGCACAAACCCTTAACGAACTGCAGACGCTGGTCACTGGCTAGTCAGGAGAAACAGACAGGAGGACTCTACAGTAAAGCATCTGTGGGTGAGGCAAACAGCTTCGTCAGTATTCAGGACTTTTCGGTATTTTTCCAAATCGTTGCAGTCTGTGTATTGTGTCCTGCTGCTGAGGAATGTGAAAAATGTCAGCTATGCAAGCCAGGGCCAAACTGTCGGTGTTAGGTGGGGAAAATCGCCTTTGGAGTAAGCCTGAGGAGTGTTGGAGTTGTGTATGTGTGTGTGTGTGTGTGTGTGTGTGTGTGTGTGTGTGTGTGTGTGTGTGTGGTGTTGTGTGAGGTCATGAGGCTTTCTGTGAGACCTTGGATCTCCTCAATGATCTACCCCTACCCAACCCTCCCCTCTCCTCCTTGCCCCTCTTTTTTCTCTCTCTCCCAGTCGGGGGTGGATTAACAACATGCTAGTCTGGAAAACAACGACCAAATGAAGCCAGTTTACAGAGCAGATGCAGTCACAAGACACCACAGATACATGTACACAAATACATAAACAGACACACACTCACACACACAATTTAAGGCCAAGCAGTCAGCCAATTGGCTTCAGGAAGGGAGAATGTGATGTGGATTCTGAGGAAAGTGATCTCACTGCCAGCAAATTGAATTTTATTGAACAAAACAAAACCAAAAAAATTATAAAAAATATTTACTCTAGGCAACATGGTGACTTTTAGGACCTTGCACCTGCAAGCCCGGGGTTCGTTTCCCGCCTCAGGTCTGTGTGTATGGAGTTTGTATGTTCTCCCTGTGCTCGGTGGGTTTCCTCCGGGTACTTTAGGTTTTTCTTACAGTCCAAAAAATGCCGATTAGGCTAATTGGCGTTCCCAAATACCCTGTAGTTCACAGCTTGTGAACATGAGTGTGTGAGCGTGTGTGTGTCTGTTCTGCGATAGACTGTGCCCAAAGGCTCCAGCCCTTATACGGACATGCAGTATAGAAATGAATTAATTAATAAATGAACGAATATTCACTCTAATTTTGAATATTTTCTGACTAAACCAAAGTTTCATTTCAAACATTTTTACAAACAAGGAGTGGATTGGCTTTTTCACAATCCATTAATCAATCAATCAATCTTTTTACATCCATGGACACTATGGACAATTCCACGCACATCTACCTTTACATCTTCACTACATGTTTATGTTTACATTCTGGACCATTGCACAAAGACATTTTAATGACCATTGCACAAAGACACTTTTTTTTCTATGCATATTTGCACACCATCTTTCTTCCAAAAATATCAAAACTTCTCAATTTCTTAAATGTTCTTGTACAGTATATTTCTATTTTTATGTACAGCATATTTCTATTTTTTTTCTATTTTTTCTAGTTCAATTTAATTTTTCTATTTAATTTTTCTATCGTATTTCTTTTATTCATATTTATTTCTTATTATAAGTTTTAATTCTAAGACTTTTTATATTTATAAGACTTTTTAAGGTCACTGGCGGTCGTATAAGCATTTCACTACATTTCATGATGTGTGCGACATGCAGTCAGGGGGTTTATGCAGTCAGTAAACCATTAGCAGCTAAAACTCAGAAACCTTATATAGAGTAGATCAGAGGTACACACTGCACTTAATTAGTGCTAAAGCTGTAGTGCATGTAGAACAATAAACGGTAACATCAGCTGAGATTGAGATTGATCAGCAGGGCCAGGCCTTCTTTTGGATTACATTTACAGTAACTATTACAGTGATGTAAAAGTGCAGAGGATCGTACCCCACTACTCAATTCACCTGCCCTGTTCCGAAAGCAATGGTATGCATGGTATTTCCAACATATATTTTACATAGACGTTGATGCTGATGTGGAAATGCCATGTGTACTTTAAAGGCAGAAAACCATGTGCTGCTTGAACGAGGCGGAAAAAAACCTACAAATGCGAGGAAAAGTGCAATATTTAAGGGTCTTACTAAAGCTCAATTTCTGTGTGAAAAGGGTATATCTCTCTTTCTCTACCAGTTATGTAAAAGCACAAAGAGACACATTCAAGTGGCTGGCAAAGACCAGTTTTGTTTTCTGGCCGGCTGTATTTGCACTTGTTTTTATCTGAGTGGGAGGGTTTCAGCACTGTCTAAGCAGGATTCTGTCAGTGTGATCTGGCAATCCTGTGTTAGATTATATGTCACTGGATGAAATGTAGAATCTCACAAGGATGGCAAGTATCATGTGTGTACCGTGGCTCTCTCTGTCACGGTCATGGTATGGTTGAATAAAGCTGTGAGAAACGTTATTGTGAGCTCTAAGTGACAGATACATGTCGCTTTTCTGAACTGATGACACCAGTAAGGTTGTGTATCCCGTGTCTGAAAATAGCTGAAGTGTCACATCAACATGTATAGGAAGAGGAGCTTTTTTCCTCCCTGTTTTGTATTCGTGCTAGTTTAAACTTTTTTAATTGGTATTAGTCCTAGTATAGTGGTAACACAGACCAGGCACTACTGGTATATTTTATATTTTATATCTATAAATAAGAAACCAGAGAAAACAAAGAGCGTTTGAAAGTCTTGCCTGTAGAGAAAAATACAAAGGAAACAGATTTATTTGTTTTAGTAGCTAACTTCTTGCAAAGCTTGTGCACGTGCGGGTGTGGTTTCCGAACTCCTTATGGCTTTTTTTTTGTTTTTGCTTTCATGGTTTTCTATAGGTTTATTTTGTTTTCCTGAGTGCAGCTAACAGAATGAGGAAACACACTTCAGAACTGAGTGCCAAGTAAAACTCTTTCAAAGACATTTACATCAAACAGTCCAGCTCCAAACAAAGAAAATCAAAAAGTGGGGACATAATCTTTATCGTGCAAGTCATGTTTTTCAATTCAAGCAGTTACTCTTTCATTGGTGCCTGAAACTATATTTAGGTGCTTACTCATACTGAGTAACTTATTATATTGTGGAAAAAATGGTCCAAATTGTCTATATTGTGTTTTGTTCAAACAAAGCACAATAGATCTAGAGTAGACATCCCACATCCCATTTCACTTATGAACACGAACATGCAAGGAAAACACAGCGAGCTGAGTGAGTGGTAGAGGACAGCGTCTCTCTGTGGCATAATTAGAGAGCAGAACTCTCGGATAGAAGCTATCTCCAGGATGACTACAAAACCACTGTGTGCCCTTGAAGAAACATCTGGACTCAAGAAAAACAAGGCAATTATGTGGACGAGGTGGGAGGAGAAAAGAGAAAGAAGTGGGAAGGATCTGCCCTTTAAAGAGCACTGGAGAGGTTGGACCGAGAGCCGCTGAGGGGCGGTACAGGCCGTAACACGGCAACATAGGTACCTCCAACACTCACCACACTCCTCCTCCTCCTCCTTCTCCTCCTCTTACTTCGGTCCGAATTCCTATCTGTGCTCCACTGTGGCTGACCCCATTAGGCCTTATCTTCTCTTTGAAACCTCAAGGTTGTCCTTTCATGTTCTTGTTTGAGTTCGCCTCCGTTTTGCTTTAGTTTAAGTACAGGGTAAATATGTCTGGGAAGTGCTGTTCAGCTCCCCTCCTTTACCCACTTTATCTTTTTCACCTGCTTTTTTATTCTTGTCAGCAGTGGTCGAGCCTGAAGCCTACATACAGAGCACACAGCCTGTGGTGCCACTTCCCAAAGCAAATTTTGTGTCTCGTTTGATGCTTTGTGGGGAAACAAAAAAGCCCACGGACAGGTGGGGGATGATGACCGGTTCCTGTAAACCAAGCGCTAAACACCCATGAATTACGCAGAACTTTCAGCAGGTTCTTTCTGTTGTGCCTACCTGCCCTTTCCTTTGTTTTTGAGTGGTGCTGAGGGATCCTTGGGTATAGATGACTCACACAGCCCCTGAAGACTCGCTATTCAGACACAACATTACCATACCAAACAGGTGTGCAGAGAAACAGGTGCTGACACGTCTAGCAGGGACTGCTGGTAACTGCCAGGATCAACACACAGGGGTGGTCAATGGAAAAAAAATATGCTACATCCTTTACTATGTTCCTAAAACATGTCCTTCAGCACCAGTTCTCCTTATATGGACCAGCTTGATACACCAATATACAGGACTCAACCAATGCTGGTAGAGTTTCCGTTTGGCAAGGAGTTTCCTCCTGCTCCTTTGCTGTGAAGTTTCGTGGGGGTGGGCCAACACACAATCATACACAGACACAAACACTAGGGCACCAGCTATCACACCTCTGTTTTTTGCTCCGCAGGGAGTCACCTGGATGCAACCTATCTGCTGCTAGCTGGCTTAGCCTAAGGTTAACTAAGTAGCAGGCTAGTATGTAGAAAAATTTATAAAGAATCAGACAACGTTCCAAAGGAAAGCAGACTGCCCCCAAAGAAAAGGAGGACAAAGCAGTGGAAGGACAAAGTTTAGTGAGAAATGGTGGTTTGGAGTTGAGATGACAGATGATGCTGAGGCTGTGCTGATGAGCTCTTCTGTGTGTTGCCAGTATGCCAAAAACAGAAACAAGTCATTTATCACTGAAAAAAAAACTATGTAGCTGGAGAGCATTCGTGACCATGAACGCAGCAAGTGCCACATTGCCTGCGTGTCTGTGTCCCAGGTTCATTCTGAACCTTTCCTCTCGACTCCCTCTCTGGCGGCATTAACTGATCAATAAAACTCGTTATGCTCTGACTTCCTCTTTCAATTTGTATACCACAGAATACCTTATTATGTCAAAACAATCTCCTGAAAAAATGTGTATGTGACAGAAAAACGCATGTCATTATTTAACAAAATATGCTTGGCTGGAGGATTTTATTAATTTTTTTGTCTACCCTTCAACTTGACCGGTGAGTCAAAAAATTAATTTCAGACCTTGGATCTAATTCACAACATGCTTCTGCATAAGGTTTGAGTTCCACTGTTTGTCCTTTTGCTTGTTTGTGGTTAAAAAAGGACAGACAGAGTTCAGCTCATCTAGCTCATCAAAGAACCTGAAAGGCACTCCTGATGGCTAAGGCTAGGAACGAGCTCTGGCCTTCTACTTTGCTGCGCTTTTCCCAGCATTCTCATGCACTTGACAGAGCACACAATGCACAAGTTTCCCAGACATTCCAAAAACAACCCTCAGCCAGATGTGAGGAGACATGCTGGCATTTATTAATGTGAACCAGTCATAAATTAAGCCACGTAGATTGAGATGCAAAGATGCAAATGATTGATAAATTCAGTTTACTGCATTTAAATGGAATTACTCTACAAGGAATTCTAACAGCAGTAAAAAACTTTGCATTAAGTGGGACAGTAAGGAATTTTGAAACGGCAGAACTTTCGTCACAAACATTTTCTAACACTGTAGAGGTCACAGTGATCTCTGTGTTCTCGAAAGAAAATAATTACTTCACCTCCCTTAGCTGTAGTCACAACTTTTACGACAGCTTGGTCATAATATCAGTGAAACATAGATAACGCTAGGCAAATATTTACTTGATAACACTCAACCGTCAGACAGACCTTCCAGCTCGGTACTTGTAATATTGTTGATATTCTTATATTATTGTAAGTATCATATAACTAATAGCGTAGTAATAACCTTTTGTAGGAACGGTCATATTAATATATCAGTAATATGACCGTTCCTAGAAAATTATACCAGCTTTGTGTGTAGTCATGTGACAAAGGCTGTGCAAGAAGCATACATGTATGCAAACAGCTATAATAAGATCAACAGGAAGTTGCAAAGTTAAAAGCCAACTAGAATGAATGAAATCCAACTTGTGCCCAGTGAAAAACACCACAACACATTCAAGCTTTATGTTTGGGGCGATAAAAATGACTACCTGCTGAGTTATGTGCCATGTGACAGATGAGCGGGGTCTAAGCTAACTTGGATTAGCACAGCGTTTCACATTACCCGAAAGCTATTCATTACTGACAGCTGATAAAGTAAAAAGTATCCACTGTATCAATGCATACTTCCCAGCAGACCTCAGCACTCCTGACCACCACCAACAAGAGCAACAACACTGCAGATACCTACAAAGCCAAAAAATATATAAGTTATTCAAACAAATCCCAGCAATCGTACCTTTCTGGCAGTGGCTAGAAGTCCAGCAGCGGTAGCTGTAATTGTCATTAAAGCTGGTCCTGATGCACTGAGGGTTTTCCTCCATAATGCCAGGGCACACGTCGCCACACTCTTTGGACAGCTTGTTTCCAGCTATGTAGTTATTAAACTCTGCATCCATAACGAGCGACCAGTCCACAGGGTCAAGATAGCACAGATCTGGGTTCTTCTCGATCCTAATGGCACCTCTTGTGATGTTCCTTAAGTTGTACAGGCCGATGTCTTTTAGGCTGGTCATCTCAAAGATAACTAGGGCGTAGTTGTAGAAGAGGTTGCGTCCTCTGATTACACTGAGGTTTGGGAAGAGCGTGCTGAGACTGTCGAGGCCGGCTACGCGGAACAGGAGAAGGTAGTCTGTGACCATGGTGAGCTTGGGGAAGCTAAGCATGCGAAACTCCTGATAAAGGTTGTGGTTTTTATCGCCTATCAGGAGGATCTGCAGGTAGCCCTCCACCACCGTGCAGTTCTCCAGCTTCTTGAACTCGCTGATGTCATTGCGGATATCAATGTGAGGACCACAGACTGTTGGAAAACAAGAGAGAATACAGTGAGATATTTGAAATTGTAAGAAATGTAGAGATGTTAACTGGTATTATTACTGTTACTTATTATCTCACATATTAAACCAGTATTCATTTACTATATATTTTTTTATTTTATTTGAAAAGCTTGGTTTTGTACAGGAAAGGAAAAACATACTGTTATGTTTAAAAATGAGTACCCCTTTTTAACATAATTAAAATCACCTGATTGTAAAAGGTCTTAGTATTGTAACATAGCATGTGGGCAATAAATCAATTTAATTCAATTCAATGTTATTTGTATAGCACTTTTAACAATTGTTATTGTCGCAAAACAGCTTTACACAAATAATAAGTATCCCTTTCCTTCCTTCCACAGGATTTAAGAAGGTAAGTTGCAGTCAGGTGCTGCTTATTTTCAGCCCTAAATTAATTGATCATCAGCCAGTGTTTAGACCTCTATAAAACCGAAAGTTTTAGCAGTGTGCTGGTCTAGAGAATTGATGTGTGGGTTAACACAATACCAAAGGGGAAAGGCCTAAGGGGTGTCTTAGAGAAGCAATTGTTGCTGAACATCAATCTGAAAAGGGTTATAAAACCATTCCCAAACAATTTGAAGTTCAATGTTTTACAGAGAAAAGTCATTCAGAAGTCGAAAGTATTCTTGACAGTTGCTGATATTCCCAGCAGTGGACGTCCCAAGGTAAGGCCGTGCAATGCTCAGGAAAATCCAAAAAAACATCTTAGAACTCATTGAGTGTGTTAAAATGTTAGTCCATGATTAGAAAAAGACTGAACAGTTGCTGTTTGTGGAGTGGTGATGATTTAAGCTTGTTTTGCAGCCACAAGACCTGGGCAGTTTGATGTCACTAAGTTGACTATGAAACCCTCCAGAGACCAGAGTATTCTAGAGGCCTAGGTAAGACCATCTGTCCAACACCTAAAGCTTAGTCGATTACATTACAAAATTAGTAATCAGTTACATTACAGAGTTATCTTCTGATAAAAGTACCTACAGTGGAACCTTTGACTACGAGCATAATTAGTTTTAGTATTCCAAAACACTGGTAACCCAAATCGAATTTTCCCATAAAAAATAAGGGAAACTCAAATTATTCATTCCACAGCCCCCAAAAAATATATAAAAAAATAATTAACACAAAACATCTCTCTGATGACACACAAATGGAATCACTGCTGTAAAGTAAATATAAAACAAATGACATGCACTTTACTTTTGAAAAGAATCGCGACAGAGCAGTGTTTCTGTGTAGAGCAGAGAGAAAGAGTGTGTGTGTCTGTGAAGGCAAAAGTAGTAGGGGTCAGACACAGACACACAGAGCAGGCTGAGTCTTGAACAGAGAGAGAAAATGGATTTTAACGTCTCTAATGAGACTTGCTTTCGCTTTACACGCGCACTGTACACACATGCATACAGACACATAGTAGAATATGTTTTACGCGCACACACGTGGTCACAGTGTTATAGTAAACACTACAGGCGTGCACGGATGTTGATTATACCAGTGAGAGATGCACATTAAGACCCAGCAGGGGAGACGATTACCCACAATTCCGCAGCTCAATTGTGATCACGTGACATCTGGCGTCAAAACAAGAAGCGCATGCGTGATACATGATACTCAGTACTCGTAAACCAAGACTTGTTCGTTTTTTAAGTCAAAATTTATTAAAAATCTTGGTTCGTCTTGCGGAACACTCGCAAACCGCGTAACTCGCAATCCGAGGTTTTATTGTAGTTAGAGCATTTGTCAATTGCAGAAAATAAAAACTCCTTTGTGATTCCTTGTGCATGTTGTTTTAGTCAAGACCTTGATAATTATTCTATCATCATCACTTAGCGCAGTGTGGATTACATAAATTGTCTGAATAACGAATTACATTTTTGAAAATATAACTAAATAATTTACTTAAATGGCTTTGTTACATCAAAAAAGTAATCCAAGTACTCTAATGCCTTACACCGAACACTGAACAGGACAATGACTGAAGTACATAAGAAGATCTACATCAGAATGGCTGAAAATCAAAAGAATCAAGATTTATTAATGTCCTAATCAAAGTCCAGACCTCAACTCATCTGGAATGCTGTGGCGGAACCTTAAAAGAGCTGGGCATAAGCGAATACGCTAAAACCTTGATGAACTGAAACAATGTTATAATGTAATGTTTTGGGGGGGTGGGACCTGGTATTGCCCACGTGAAATTTTTATCCAACTGTTACTTTTTTTTTCCATAACTGTTGAATAAAAGCAATATTGAATTAGCAATTGTGCTGTTAAACATCGGCATGCATATGAAAATCACAGCCATACCGATATTCAGTGTAACCGGACTCTTGTTCATGGGATATTGCTTAAATATATCCCACTGCACATATCCACACTTTGTTCACACCGCACACAAAGGGGCATTATAGTTTCTCTTCCTCTTTCTTATGAAGCGGTTCCAACACACAGAGTCAGCTAAGGCAAGCCCAGTGTGGCAATTCAATGTGTTGGGGAAAAAAAGAGGCATTTATGTGGAGACTCATGTTCTCTGTATAGTTTTGTGGGATACGAGATCCAAGAGTCTTTTAAAAAATATTTTTCACCCCAAATGACCCCTGTGTTTAAAAAGGCCATCAGTGTCCATGAGCCACACGAAAAGCAACCTGTATGCAAAACCAGAGTTTGGAGCCGGAGTACTCTCTCTTATGCACTCTTTCTCATGCAAAAAGCCACAAATAAAACACTTAAGTTTAATTATGGAGAATTATATCTGCTTTATATGATGACAGTGACTAGCGGTCATAAAGTTGAGACAGTGACTAGCAGTCATAAAGCAGTCCTACAGGACAATCAAGCCAGTATAAGGCCAAAAGCAAACAGGTTAATATATCGTGTAAATTCCACTTGATTGTACATTAGAAATCATAGTCAGGCATTTTAGCCAATGGAAACTATAAAATCCCAATAATAAAATGTCAGATGATTTAAATAACATGCTATCAGCTATAACTAAAGAATGAACATACACTTAAACACTCTTTAAAGAAAAAAAAAACTCAGTAACTCAATCTCACAAAATACCTAAGCAAGTGATCTTCTTAAGTTTCCTGGCAAGCCTTAGGTCACTCTGCAGCTAGCATTATGCACAGACAGCTAGCATTAGGAATCACATCCGAACAGCTTAAACACTACCTTACAACGTTTTTGTAAGGAAAAATCTCAGTGGAAAAAAATAAATAATGTACACATCTGAAAAGCGAACAAACCCTCAAGACACCCTGTCAAGAATGTGACTCTGATTTGACATTCCTCATTCACCCAGCATGTCCAAAATAGTGAGCACATTGTTTATTAGGGTCCTGTCAACCTACTAGGGGCATCCAAATTTAGAACGGAAATGACTGCTCCATGAGAAAATAGTATTTGTTTCTCCTATCACTGCACGGCCGTGCTTGGGGGCCAGGGAGTTGTATGTCCCCTTTGTTTCATCCTTGGATTTTTTTTTTTTTGTTCTCTTTTTCTCTTCCTGCTGCCAGAGAGGAGGAGGAGGAGGGCTGGATTGGCATAAACACAAAGACTAATTTGTTTGTTGGTAAAGAGAAACTCTGCTCCCCAGTTCCTGTTGGATTCATTAATAAAATCAGACTAGCATTACATGAATGAAACTGCCTGAAAGTGTAGCTGTTCATCTGCGCATGCAACTAATTAATCTAAACAATTCAGCTCCAACACATAAAATGCCAATTATTGTTTTAGAAACCCAGCTATATAGACATTTAACAAATCTCTCCATTGGCAGGACTGTTCAAGCTGCCTGGAGCCAACACAGCCATGTGCCCACCAGTTGACCTCTGCTGTGAATCCAACACTGATCCAAGGCCTGTTTCCCAGCTCCCATTCCAGTTACGGAGATCAAGCTCTTCCGTAAACACACGCCCAGTGAGTAATACAGCTAAAGGCCCGTTCTCTTAGCCCATCTCATTAGGACAGCTTTCAAACCACTTTTCCACTTTTACCCAATGATGTTTTAGGCACCAACCTGAATCTGTTTGTTGAACGTTTTAAGTCCAATAAATCATGGAGTCATGGATGAAAAAAATTAAATAGTATGTTTATTTCAACCCGCCAGACTTTCAAGACCATAATTACTGAATTTGTAGAAGTTTTTATAGTAGTTTTTAACATTAATTGGAATCGCCACTCACCTTTTGATACAAGATTATCACGATACCAAGGTGATGATTCGATTAAATTCACGATTCTGTAAGTATCCCAATGTTGTGAATGTCACAGTTACATTTTTCCTCAATTTTGCTACAATTTTAAACCTCGTAAAAAAGTTAATGGATTAATTAAATGTAAATAAGTCGATTCTGGTCAAAGGATATCGCCTGGTGCTGCTTTATTATAAATGTAAATATTTTAAATCAGTAAAATCAGGGGTAGTGATACATGAATCAGCACACAAAAGAATTGCGATATATAATTTAATACATTTTTCTCTCTCCTATAACAACTGAACCCAAATTTATGTTAATCTGAAGATTTGCTGATTAATTTGCTTGAACTTATTTAAGATTAGAGGAACTAGATGTCTCCCCAGCATTTATAACTCACCAGTAAACACATCATGATATAAAAGTGATATAAATCATAATTTTTCTGAAACAGCAAATTTGATATCTAAACATTTCTACTGTCAGTACATTTCTACATCAAACTGTTCCCAGGCCCAGGAGCTCAGGAAGACAAAAATGCATCCAAAAAATTATAAATAATAATTTCAGAGATATAGAAAATAACTGTTAAAAAAATTATGTTGTTGGTCTTTCGGCTGCTCCCAGCAAGGGGTCGCCACAGCGGAATACCCAGTTCGCACTACAACCTGGCACAGGTTTTACGCCGGATGCCATTCCTGACGCAACCCTCCCATTTTATCCGGGCATGGGACCGGCACTGCATCCAGTGGCTGGGGTTTGGGCACTGGCTGGGAATCGAACCCAGGCCTTCCGCCCACACGTACCTACATTTCTCTCCATGTTTCTTAAAGTTCTCTTGGAGGCCACTTAGAAAAACCCCAAAATCCTCCTGTTGTTCTCTAATATTGGCCAGAATGCTCAGATATTCAGACCAAACCCCACAGTCTCAGAACAAATCTTTTACATCTACTCTTCAAAGCTTAATAAAATTGGACTAAGTCAATATAAGCATATTAGACTAAGTTAGAATAAGCGTATTAACTTATTCAAAGTAAAAAAATTTCAATGGTTTAACACTTTCAGAGTCTACTTGACTCCAACATCATCTAATAGTACGCGTCGTTGACAGGAAAAGAGTTTTGAGAAAGAATTAATAATGTTGCAGTTTCCAACTTGAAGATTATAGTCTTAATCACTCACTCACTCTTTACTTTATCCCATATACAAGGTCGCATTGCTTAAGGCCCATCCCAGGAGACTTAGGGCACTTAGGGCCAATCCATTGCAGGGCACACACATACACACATGCACATGCTCATTCACACACTACTGGCAATTTGGGAACTCCAAGTCTTTGGATTGAGAGAGGAAACTGGAGTACGCAGAGGAAATTCACCAATCACGGGAAGAACATGCGACAAGGAGAAAGGGCTTACCACTAAGCTGCCTTAGATATAGTCATCTTCATGTGTATTGTCTTTTCCTGACAATTCCCGCCATCTGTGTTACGACTGGTTGAAATAATTCAGTTTAAATGTGAGCCACTCAGTGTCCCTTCTTTTGCCAAAGATCAGGAACTCAGCTGTTAGGAGCCAGTAGATAGAAGTCTGAAGCGAAGACTAGTGGGAGAGTTGCTCCCACTGAGGTTACCCATCCGGAATTGAAGCAAAAATTCCCTCTTGGAAACTCGTCAGGTCACCAAATGGTACCTCCAAGTGGTGCAAACGTGCACAAAAAGAAAGTATTTAAACAGCTAATACTTCCCTACTGATTTGATTATCAAAGGTTTAAACTTCCTATCTGATCTTATCTCACAGAAGAGCACAGGATGCTGAAAATATTCATGCTGGCTAAGATAGAAAGATGTCAGAACACAGAGACCACACAGTGGAGACCACACCTTAAGCAGGTGGTTTAATGTTATAGTTGACCGGTGTATGCACGTGGGTGACTGGGTACAATAATTTTAAAGCTTTGAATGTTTTGGCAGGCATTTTTAATAAAAACACATATTCTGAACTTGAGAGATATGAAACACCTCCTAAATTTGCTGAATCTGACACCACTGAAAACCAGTGATAAGGTCAAAGCAGGGGAATCAATCATTTTTATTTGGTGTACTAAGAGATACATGAGATAAGAAGCACAGCATTCGATGGTAAGTCCACACCCTCGGACACTATTTCTATGTTCTCATTAGCAATACGAAGCAGTGGGGAATCTAATCACGGCATCGAAAGGCTGCGAGTAGCATTGTCCATTATATCAGGCATCTAGAATCCACAGAGTTTGGAAAGAGCAAACAGAGACCTGGGCCTCTCTTCCTCTCAGCACGCTATTCACACCGCTGAGCAAACAGACATATCAGGAATCCAGCATCCACTGTTTGCGTTTGATAACCTGACCTGGCCTTCCACAGGAATCTCTGAAGCAGGGGAGGCTACAAGGGTCTCCTCCCTGTGTTTAGGCCGTAGTGCACCTGAGCAAGCATGGCTTTTAGGAAATGGTTCACAATATTTCTCAGGTGCTCAGGAGGAATATCGTCCGTAATTTCAGCACATATTGGCCGTTTCACTTCAACACAAATATTGCCTGCATGTCTGATTATTTTTTCAACATCCAAAGAATGTTGCTTGTTTAGTAGCAATTACTAGCAATTAGGCTTGCACTCCAATAGTGGGGTGCTTTCACATATTCGTGCTTAACTCTATTTACATCAAAATTAGATATATTTTCCCATTTGGTATGCTTCATTTAGGCAGGTGAGAATCGCACTCTGGTGCACACCAACATCCGAGAAAGGTGGTCTCAGTTTGGTTCCAAGTGGACTCCAGCATGGTTTAACTACATTAAGAAAAAATGTTAAACTCAAAATCAACCCAACTGTAAGGAGTGAACTAAACAATGCTGTGCATTTTGGGGCACAGGCAGCATTTTAGTGTACATACAAGTTCCTATAAAACTAATGAGGCGCAAACTTAGCCAAAGGACGCACATTCCGAGTATTTATACCGTTAAAAAAACATTGTAGAGCTTGATATACAAATTGGTATAAAGTACTAAGTTAAATATGCAAGAGATGGTTTGTTTGGCACTTGATGTATTCTAGGTGCTCGGGTGATTTGTACACATATCTGTTAAAGGTTTATTTACCTTTTTTCCATCGCTGTATTTACGACCAATGAATAAATTAGTTGTATGAATATGTTTACTTAATTGCTCCTTAGCCAATGTTTTTTTTTCCTTCCTATTTGCTTCATTTAATTGTGTGCACAGTGTGACACCAAACCAACCCAAACAGCAAATAAATGTTATTCCGATGCCAACTTGGCAAATGGTCCAAAATGTGTAAAAGTGTCCTAAGGGATGTTAAGCTTTTTAACTAAGCGGATGAAGCCCAAATAAATATGACTTCAAGATATCGCAATATGCAAACTTAAAATTCTTAACATTTTAAAAATAAAGCCTTATCAATTAAGTAAAATTAAGAGCATTAAGAAAGCTTCGCTATTAATCCACCATTAATAATTGTAAAATGTAGGAACTGTATAAGACAACTTATTAAACTGATCAACATCTCAATATCGCAAAAAACTAATAGCATTTTTAAGCAGGTAACTGTTTTTTGCCTCCTTCTGTCTATCAACTTTAAGAGAGCTTTGTGCATTTTATTTAAGTTCTACGAGCCTCTGTATGTCTATGAATTAAAGCAACCCCCCCCCAAAAAACAAAACAAAAACAGGAGCGTTTATTATCCGTTTGATTTAATTACTGCAAATGTATTGAACTGGACTGCTCCCAAGGGATGATAGGATTGAGCAAACACCACTCTCACGTGGAGAGGCACAAAAGCTAGGCTTTGGCTTCTACCCAAAAGAGCTTGCACCTGCCACCTCAACTGTGCTTAATCCCCCCACATGCTGGAAGTCATCTGACCACTGGTCTTGTGCTACACCTCCCTTCAGTGGCCCTCACATCAAAAGCATGAGCTCATGTGTCAGAGTCCGGCTACAAACAACACCCCTTCCACCTTTTCCTTATCCACTGCTGTATTTGCATTTACTCTATCGCCAGCAGAGAGACAAGACATCACACAAACGTGTCACTCAAGCTTTACGCTCTACACGCACTACAGAAATATGTCTACTGATAACATGCAACACTTTATCAAATGTAATCAGAACCGTCTCTTTACAGATGACTGCACTGCTTATTCACTTATGGATTTTCTGTGCCAAAAAAAATAAATAAATCTGAGTTTTTTTGTTTCAGTGATCTTTCCATACTGTTTATTGAAATTTTCCACAATCTATTTTAAATATTTTTTGGTTTAATTTACAATCTGTCATTCTTTTTTTTTTTTTTTTTTTTAATTCTGCTTATTTCAAATGCAATGGGCTAAAAATTGAAAGTTTAAATGCAAATTAAAATAAAAACTAAACAAACAATAGAGTTAAACACCAGACCAAAAATGGAATAAATTGCAGACTGAAATGTAAAAAGCAGAATAATACTGTTAATAAAATAATAATAATAATAATAATACATTATTTCTGTGAAGCATTAATGCAATTAGATTGGCTCATTAACATTCTGGTGCATAGCTTCAAAAGTGAACCAACACAACACATCTTATCAATAATATATAATTAATATCTATAATAATATATATTAATATATAATGAAATAATATAATATGTAGAACCATCGTAAGCCAGCCTGACTGATTTGCACACAACAGAAGTACACAAACATAGCTTTCTGAAAGTCGTACGCCAAATTTCCTTAACAATAATGCAGTTATGGAATATACACTTAGAAGACAAATTAAAGGAAAACTGTCTATTATTTCGTCTATTTTGCTGATGTGGTTTGGGTACATTTGTTCCCATAGGAATGGTCAATGCAAATCAATACATATTTATTCTGATTGATGATAAAGTGTGACTATATAAAGCAACAAAATAATGCAAAGTCCCATGAATTTTTTTAATCCTTGCCAAGCCACACTGAAACACAGGGGCTTGTGGGCACCTAACACTTTATTAACACACTTTATATTTGATTTGCTTCAATTGTTTCGTGTCTGTGTGCTGTATAACTGAATACCAGTGCATGCAGACACATACCACATACATGTAAAGTCACAGGTTACTCATATAATTATTTGTTAGTGATGTCAAATGAAGAGTTTGTTGCAGGAAAATCTAAGTTTGCTTAATTGTCAAAATAACGTGACACAATAACATGGAAAATTAGTAATAATAAGGTACATCTCAGCCAGTCTATAAATCACTATTAAGGATTCAATGTAACTAGTCATATGTGCTCAATTCTGTTTACCTGAATACCTGGGGCAACTAGCAAAATAAATTAAATAACTTTTCTTTTTTTTACTATCCTGTGTCTTCTAATTAATAGATATAGATTTATTTTTCTAAAATAATACACAAAAGAGCCATCATCAAACAGGAATTATTTTTAAAGGATTTACTATCTAAAAGACTTCTACTTAAGATTCAGCCACAGAAAAGAGTTTGTGATATGTCCCTGTTAGATATGATTACTTCCTTACAGTCAAGATCACTTCACATTCAAAAACACATTCTCTCTCCTTTTTTATATTTAACAGAAATCTGATATGTAGTTTTAAAAAATGTTGAAATGTTACAGTTTTCCACTAACACCTTTATACAGACCCTTTTTCCTACATCACACTTTGATTAGGCAAAACCTTCTTCATTATGTCTCTGGATGTAGGATGAAATCAAACACATTTGAATGTCAAGTTTGCTTTAACATTGTTAATATTTTTAAACAGAATTGTAGCGCTGGTATTACTGATTATTGTATCTATAATCATTTTTCATGACTTGAATATGAGATGTGCTAAACAGTTAACAACTTCTATAGACACCCGTGAGTCAGCCTGTAAAAAAAACGAAGCCTGTCGTCACAGTCCGTCACGCTGCTCTATGGAAAACAATGCCACACGTGAGGAGTGGTTCATTTCGACTCATTAAGCTAAAAAACTCTCCTTTCATTTGATGGTGTAAGCATAGTGCACAGATTACTCACAAGTAGATAACATGATGTCCATTTTTTTAATTAAAGCTCATCTATTTGCTGCTGCAAAGCACTTTGATGGCACAAACCAGCACAGTGACACAGATTCTGTGACTCACATGCTGCCCTGGTGTGCAAAGCAAGTGTGTCCCCCATGTCCCACCCTCACTGCTACCCCCTCAGCAGAGGCAGAACGAAGGGGAGAGAGAGAAAGAGCGCGTCTGACAGTCTGGCCGTTGCAGAGTGTGTGAGTCATAAGAGCAGAGGCCCACACTGTCTCAGTCACGAGCAGCAAAAACAGAACTAGAGCCCAGAACTGCAGAGCTCAAGGTAGACAAAAGGTCTGGAGAAGAGAAGAAAAACAGTCCGCTTTCAGAATGTGTCACTTTGGTGACAGACACTTGTGCCCGTGTTTTCAGCCACAGTGGCTACAGTTGAAAACATAGCACAATGACGGCCTGTATGGCTTTTCAGAACCCAGTGATTAGACCATCTGAAATAAAATGTCCAGTAGAAGAGAATAAAAGTTTTCAATCTCGCCTCTCTTCCAGAGCGAATTCAAAATTTTAGCTAAACAGTGTGGCAAACTAATGAGTAATCCTGAAGCACAGCAGAGAATTCTTCTTTAAATGCCGTGTGTGTGTCAGAGTCTGACGGCAGCACGGGTGCCGACTCACAAGTTCAGCAGCCCGGCAGGCCAGAGACCGCCTGCGTGAACGGCGAAGACCGGCGAAACAGTCCACAAACTCCCCACTCTTCTGATCAACAAAACCCCGTCTGTTTCCCCTGGCCATGTATTTTTACATGTTCTATTTTCAAATCCCTGAGTTTCTCCTCTCCCTCTCAGTTGATGAACCATGGAGTCTTGTTTGCCATACAGTTGGGGGAAAAAGGCATGGAAAGTTTGCTGCGGGTAAACTTGAAAGGGGGCTAAATTACTTTTTATTAGTCTGACCAGATTATTAAAATGAACAGTATGAAAACAGTTTATGAGACCAATGAGGACTTTCTAATGGAGCATGGCCATTAATTTAGCCTTGAGTATTTCAAGGCTGATTTTACTCGACACTGGTGTGAATGTTCGGAGGAAAGAAGACTACATTTGCACAGCAGAAGACCCTGTGATTAACCTTGGCAGTCTTTTAAGAAAACAACCTTGCTGTGACTGAAAATACACTTATTTCATATAATACACACACACACACACACACATTACTGTGCAAAAGTCTTAGGCATATGCAAATAACTGCTGTAGAGCAAGGATGTCTAAAAAAAAAAAGTTCCTACGTAAATATATATACACTACAAAACGCAGTAAATAGTGATTAATGAAACAAAGTCAATAATTGGTGTTTGTAATGACTTTTTGGTTAAAATACAGCCACAGGTACAATCCTGCAGAACTAGCCCCAGTCCCTCTTGAGGACTTCGTCACATCGTCCTCTTTTTTCATGCATGCAAAACCTAGCAGCTTTCTTTCTTTTTATCTTAACATTGGTCTTTTACATAATATGCTGCTTTCTTTCCTGGCCTATAGATTATACACAAAAACACAGGATGCCTAATCCTGTACTGGGGAGATCCCACTATGGACCTATTTTTGCCTTCAGAACTGCCTTAATTCTTAGTGGCTTACATTCAACTAGGTGCTGGAAACATTTATTAGAGATTTTAGTTCTATAATGACATGATAACAAATCTACTATTGTTCAATTTTGAGCCCATGCAAACTGTAGTCCCGGTTTACACCAAGGCAGCTCTGGCCCCTCGGGTGAAGGCTCCACAAGACCTCTGGTGGTGCTCTGTGGTTTCAGGCTATGGTATGTTGGCGGGGGATCCTTTGGGTGCTGTGGGTTGTAGGGTGTGCCCTCCATGGATCGCCTTGTTTGTTCAGCTCATTCTAAGGATGCTCAGTTTGATTGAGATCTGGGGAATTGGAAGGCCAGATCAACAACCTTGAACTCTTTGCCTGCTAGGCTTCATAACATGAGAGGCTAAGGGGCACTGAGTGTTCTTATACCGTTTTATAGTGGCCAGCATTGACTTTTTTTTTTTTTAGCAATTTGTGTTACATTAGCTCTTCTTTGAGATCGGAATAGACCTTTGGTCCATCATGGGTGTCCATGAGCCTGTTCCCATTTTACTGATGTGAAATTAATAATGTTCTTAAATTCACTTAAATTCATTATTAATTTGTAACAAAATATAGTTGTGTAGTTGGAAAAACTTGGCCAAAAATCCAATAGTAGTTCACCCGCACTCATAAGGTTTGAAATCAAAGCCATCCTATCACTCACTCACTCACAACCACCTAACTGCTTTACCTTGGTTAAGTGGATGTGCTCTGATAAATTGCCTATACATGTGAGGGAGTGTGTGAATGTGTACAAATTGTTCCTTGCAGTGGATGTTTCCCACTCAGTTTCTGATAAATGATATGTGCCATATTATTTTAATTTGCAACTTCATGGAAATAACAAGAATATTCAAGACAAATGGAATATCCTAACAAACTATAATCTTTCAGTTACTTAATGAAGTTTATAACTGCAAAATTCTCTCATCACCAGTCAAGCTTGTCCTTCTGCTTGTAGTCTATTAGATCATACCAAATACATAAAACGATTAAAGCCAGGTTGTGCAGAAATTGTTTGGTGCTCATTGAACATGATGAAGACAAACTTGAAGCAAATAATTCAACATGTATTAATGATTAATAGTAACCCAATCAAGTTAATAAATAATGAAATGCATTTTATAATTTAAAAATGAATTTTATGTACATTCAAATATAGTGCACCCTAGTATCTGGCATAAACTTTAAAATGTCAGAAGCTACATTTACATAAACAATATTTAAGCAAGCCTATTGAAATCATTTTGATTAGAGATTCCAGCTTAACCGTTTACATTGACACTGATCCAATTAGATGTACGCTTACATTCTCACAGAATTTCATCAGAATCTTTTTTTTTTGACAAGCGCAATGTGGTTCTCCCTGCTGTGATCTGCCGAAAATATAACAGCAGAAGACGATGTTTCTTCTCCAACTTTAAAGGTTATGTTAAGATTCTTATTCATTTTTCTGATAAATCCCACCTCTGTGTTATAATTGGTTACATAAATTCATTCTTATCTATGATTGGTTACTTTTTATTGGTTGGTTAGTACAATGCTTTACTACATGTGCACCAGCATCTTAAGTCTATAAATCTCACAAATTTAACAATCCGCATAAATTCTTTGGCAATTCAACCAGGTTGGACTAACGTAGGATTAAGTGAGTTTCTGGCAGGTTTGCTTGCTAAATCGTAATTATCCATTTATCATTATTTCACATTTAGTAACCGCCTTATCCAGGTTAGAAGTCGCAGTGGATCTGGAGCTCATCTTAGGAAGACAGGGTGTGCGGCTAGAATACACCCTAGGTCAGTTCATCACAAAGTTCTATACATGCACGTTTACACTCTCTCATACCTAGGGACATTTTTGAGAAGTCAATCCTCTTAGGTGATATGTTTTTGAAAGTACACAGAAACTTCACACAAACAGTTACCCAAGAAACTCGGGATTGAAGCATTGCTATTATCTTGCCAAAACTATGTGAATTAGAAATTATGGCATACAATTGTGCCATATGTAAATATCAAGTGAGAATTTATACCAACTGTAATTTCAGCAGCAAGTATGTTCAGCATGCTCCATTTCTTTTTCCTTCTAACAATCTGACAGTGAAGATAGTAGGAAAAAAAACATTATGCTGAAGAGTAAGAGAAGAGTATTCAAACATTTTTAGGTGTGTCAAAAGCACAATAATATGGCCTGAAATGGCAAAAAGCATACGTTGCCACATACAACAAATGTTTTTGTGATAGAGCAATCCAGCCTACTTAACCTGATGAAGTGAAGCATAACCCACTTAAAACTGCCTTTGCAATGCAAAACTTCCTTTCGACAAAACCTCACTACAGGATGTTTAGTTTCTCCCATAAACGCTCCACACTAAAACAAAAACTCTATGTATTTACATGTTCTGTTGAAGAGGATCTACAGATCACAAAAAAAAAGAAATCAGTTTTCCTTTAATTATCCTTGTACAAGGTGTAGCCAATCACACACTGAAGCACTGGTGTAACCAACAGCTGTTCGTGTTTTCGTACATGCAGCAGAATGCGAAATGTCTCCACGGGCTTTGTAGTTCTCCTTCACTTTCTGTATAGTTCGCTTCAGTGGTTATCAGCTGCTGTTTAAAGATGCACTTTTTACCTGATCGTTTGCTCATGACCAAGATCATGCGTGTTGACGGGATAGAATCCTTAAAGCTCTACAGGACAGTGCGTTTCAATCACGGGAGATAAAAGCTCTATTCTACATCAGGCAGGGCGAGAGTGAATACATTGTTACAGGTGTGAAGTGTCTGGAAGAGCCTGGTATAAGCAGTTTGTGATAGACTGGTTAGTGCAACAGTAATGACAATAAAGTTGAATTTAATCTAATTTCCTAAACCACTACAGTTCTGCTCCTGAGATTTTATTCAAGGCTGCAAAACAGGGCTAGTGGTTTTAGGTGTAGGATGCATTGAAACAAAAACACCACCAATCTATCTGCGTACTACAGAGGAAGTGAAGTGGCTAAAATGGGATGCACCATCAGCAGTCACCTCACGGCTAGCGAGGAATACCTGCACCCTGTATCCCCCCTTACAGCAAACCAAACACACACTCAGCATAACGGGTGCACCATTTAAAAGGAGCACGTTTTGACGAGATTTATGAAATAAGAAAACAGTAACAGTTAGAAATGGTGTGAAGCAGACTTACTCTCTCCAATCTGTCCGCGGGCGGACTGGCGCATCGTGCACACACACAGCACCAGACCCCAGAGGAAGGTCGAAATATTCCTCGCTATTCCTGATCTCATTCCTGTCGCATTCAACGTGTTTCTAACAAACAGAAAGGCCTTGTTCCACATCTAGATAAATATTACACGCCGGTTATTAATCGAAAGCAGATCCGAATCGGCTTTTTGATTCTTCTTCTTCTTATTATTAATCTTATTATTGTTAGGATTATTCACTGATGATGCGAGAAACAAATCCGCGCTTTCCGTTGCGATGGACAGACTTGGAAATAATATCGTCCTCCTGAGAAAACATTCAGATCAATGAAGACGTGCTACTCCCGCCAGGCACTGGGACATGTGAGCCGTGCATTTCACACCAACGACAATCCACATCTTCAGCCTCCATTTCTCGATGAAGACAGAAAAAATATTGAAAAAAATAGATATACACATATAACAGAAGCAGCGCTAGCTAACTTCCCAAGACGAAAATCGCTCTAACATAACACTATACCGTCTTACTGGAAAAGAAAGGCGTTTTTTAAGTCCCTCTCCGCCTAATTGCAGTGAATTCCGGGGACGTGTGAGGAAACAGCGAGCCCAGGGTTCAGCCGAGGATGACTTGGAGAGGCTATGAATGAAAAGCGGAGCCCTGCGTTCAATGAGCTTCCCAATAGGGCCACATCCAAAATATCCGCCAGGACAAAAATGGTTTCGACCAACTGCAACTCCTCGCCTTCCTTCTCCCTCCCTCTCTCCGTCTGCGCTCAATCTCACGACCTGTTTTTTTCTCTCCTGCAGTCGAAATAATCCCTTTTAACACAGCGCTCGCTCGGGTTTGTATATGATTTTTCACGTCGACTAAAATAATAGATTTTTTTTACTGTTATTATTATTTTTTTTTTTACAGTTTGGCGTTGAAGGTCCCTGCACCGAGCTGCACTGCAGCGGCCCAGACTCCTGTGATCTCTCTGTCTCTCTCTCTCTCTCCTGCTCCGAGGATCACTGCTGTAAACAACACTCTTACACTCTCTCTCTCTCTCTCTCTCTCACACACACACACACACACACACACACGTAAGCGAGCGGGAAAAAACGGAGTGGAGTAGGCATGGCCAGCGTGGGAATCCTCCATCAGCACATTTCTGGAGACACACCGCTGATCTCCATCAACACACCATCTCTAATCTGTAAAAAAAAAAAAAAAAAAATATATATATATATATATATATATATATATATATATATATATATACATTTACATTTAGGCATTTGGCAGACGCTCTTATCCAGAGCGACTTACAAAAAGTGCTTTAATGTTTACAACATTGGATACATACTTACACTGGGTTAACTAAGTTAATAACTAAGTACCATTAGTCCAACTCAACTGAGTTTTTTTTTTTTGTTTTTTTGTTTTTTTTTGTGGGGGAGGGGGGTTAGTCCAAGTACTGGAGAATATATATATATATATATATATATATATATATATATATATATATATAGATAGATAGATAGATAGATAGATAGGCCTATATAAAGTGTCTGGATAATAAACTATCCACTATCTGTATCTATCCATTATTATTATTATTACTAATATTATTTTAATGTTTAATGCACGTTTCATTCCATCGTGTTTAAGCATTGTCTAAAGTAATTAGTTCATGGTCTAAAAGAGAGACAGGTCTCCTGAGCTATTTTTGTATAAACTTGTAAACATATATATATATATATATATATATATATATATATATATATATATATATATATATATATATATGTCAGGTTTGTTTACAAGTTTATATACAATTACATATATAATTTTGTAAGCCTTAATATATATATAAGGCTTACAAAACCTTCAAAACAAAAGCTTGAGTAAAAATTAATGCACAATCTATCAAACCATCTTGCGTCAATCCACTGTGTCAATCAATGTTTTCATAACAATCACATAGGGAGTAATAAACAAACAAATAAATAAATAAATAAATAAACACATTTATTTTAGAAACACAGGCTTATGAAATAGCGAGTTCATTAATGTTTATCTAGTTAATGACATGACGTGGATGCGTCTTTGCTTGCTGCGATTCGATGTAGAGATTTATTTTAAGATTTTTTTGAACATATATGAATTAATTCCTTGCGTGTTTCTCATTTCCCCGACGCAGACACTTATTGCACGGTACAGATGTTTCTGTAAACATGTTTTCACATGCTGTGCCGTGTATTCCTAATCGTGATTCGCGCCTCCCAGTGGGCCATTGGTGATATTGCAGAATCCGCCCAAATTATTATTATTTAAAACAAATCGCTCAAATAATTTAGCCAGATATAAAGATTTGCATTTAAATTTTTATATTACGGTTAAATACATTATTATATATAAGCTGATGACTGATTTGATACAATTAGAAAAATCACTGAATAAGGGTCTAAAACCCTGGGAGTTTGAAATCGATTACAAATGTAACTGATTGTGTTACAGACTTTAATTGTGTTTGTAAAGGTCGGCTCTGTTTTCGCCAGATTATCCTATCTTGTGTACACCACGCTATGGTCCTCTCATCGCAATGATGTCAAAGAGGCAATTGAGTTTTCTCCACACTTCCACACCTAAACTGAAATGTTAAGATTTTTTTCCTTCTTATTATATACTAATCATTATGCAATCAAATTGTAACAAAGAGCACTATAGAGCACCACAAGAATGTGATAAATACGGGTATTATAATTTTAATTAATACTAAAAACTGTACAAAAATCTAGCCATCCATTTTCTGATCTAAAACCACAAAAAAAGAGGATTTTGGCGCCCCCTTTAGATTACGCCAGGAAATTGTTTTCAAATCACAAATCCAGCAAGGTCTGCTTTAAACAACCATGAATAGTCTGTTTTTGATGAGGAAAATGTTTTGATGTATTAAAAGAGCATTAAATATATAATACATTTATAATACATACTATTTATTAATGTTACATATAAAATGTAGTAACTAAACTGTTCTGATTTTCAATTTTCAGATCTTTTCTAAAACTGAATATTTTCACTTTGAACAATGTATAAACACAGAATAAGCTCTATAGACAGTACCTACTAAGAAAGTGTCCCTATGTTTCCAAGATATCATGGACAGAAACATTATGTACTGTATAGTAGAAACTTACCCCATGGGAACTGACCCATGTCAGTAACCTCAACAACATTTTAACTCCTAAACAAAGATAAATGATTAGACCAGGATTTGAGCTATTTTCCATAACTTGGATAATAAGAGCCCTCACTATCCAAGTTATGGGGAAAAAGTTTCCAAAAAAACACACTCCCCAGGTGGCCCTGTCCAGTCGCATTTGTTACTATATCATATGACAGAAACAGATTCTCGAAAATCATAAGCCTGGAAATAGAGGCAACTTGAAAGCAAGAGGACATGATTAGAACTGACATATTCAAGCTGGGAGTGGTATGCTCTTTTGGTATTTTGCACAATAATTATTCTCTTTCTAGTGTTGCTCCATTTGTATTTTTCAACCATAAATATTAAAACTAATTTTAACATAAATTGTACACAGATATTGTATCATATCATGCCATTATATTAAAACAATTACTAGGCATTCCCCATGTTTTAACCACTGTCATTTAAAAAGAAATGCTTATAACAGGACCGACGTAAGATAATATATACCTGCAGCATTGTAAACAGTTTGAATGTACAGTATGTCACCTCCATTGTATGTACTTATAGATTTGTCTTTGGTAATCCAAAGAGTTCAGAGTGACCTAAATCTGGATTATAGTTCTTTGATGTAAGAGAATTGAAGACATTCACAATTTTGAGCATGAAGTACATTGGACAAAACAAAACACGAAAAAAAGGACTGCGCACAGCGCACAAACGGCGATTTCAGGTGAAGCCCATCAACAACGTGGCATGAGAAGTTTGTTGCTACAGCACCTTCCAGTTACTATTGCTGCAGGTGTTTTGTAACAGTAGACACAGAGGCCAACCTTTCCTTCCACAACAATAGCTCTAATGGCAACAATGAAAAATAAGAATCAGTTGCGAAAAAGATATGTGACAGTTGATCCCTTAAGATCATAAAACCGCAGCTCAACAAAAACAAATTCAACAAGTAAAGCTTGCCTTTCCCTGTGCAAGGAATTTTAAAAATGCCAACAATTCCTCAGTGGGTAGATGGTGGTTTATGTGTAATGAGACCAAAGGAAGCAAAACTTAAAGGAAAAAACTGACGGAGAAGCATTTGAGAATGCATCCATGTTTACAGTAAGACTCCAGTGGCTATGAACCACAGCAACAACAAGGCCATTGCAGGAATAAAATATACTTAATTGTACAGCACACAGTCATATATAAATGTTGTTATTCTGCCAACACTGTGCTTAGTTTATTGGGTTCTTTTGATTGCACAATTATATAAAAAGAAGACAGGAAAAAAGGAAAATATCTACAAATCAAAACTTAACTCGTCTCCATCAGTGTTTGCGGAATTACACACTAGCCGTTTCCAACCCTGGTTTTGTTAAATCAGGTGTGCTAGAGCAAAAAAAAATAAAAATGTGCAGGACAGGGGTACTCCAGACCCAGGGTTATTAATCTGAGCACTAGCATAACAGCAGAGAGAGACAACAAGGTAATGTGATCTAGATCATATGCCCAAACCCACAACATGTTTTCTGTAAATTAAGTAAATCCACAGAATGCTCTCTGACTCGATATGTCTGCCATCTAGTGGCTGCAAGAAACACTACAACTACTGTCATTTCCCGTAAGAATCCCTAGCACCTTTGAGATGTCTTTTCTTATGTAATGTTTGTCAATTATGTAAATATAGTTTTTTATATAAATCAATATTTGATACTTTTCAAATATTTTTATTTAATCAATATAACCCAACCTGGATCCAAAGGTTTCTGATAGAATCTAAATATAATATATAATGTAGCTTATGATATAATAAATCAAGAACACAATACGTGTGCGTGTGTATACAGTGTTCTCAGATATATATATATATATATATATATATATATATATATATATATATATATATATATATATATATACTTAGCAAAAAAGAAACGTCCCTTTTTTAGGACTGTGTATTTCAACAATAATCTTGTAAAAAATTCAAATAACTTTACAGATCTTCATTGTAAAGGGTTTAAACAATGTTTTCCATGCATGTTCAATTAACCATAATCAATTAATTAACATGCACCTGTGGAATGGTCATTAAGACCTTAACAGCTTACAGAAAGTAGGCATTTAAGGTCACAGTTCTAAAAAGGCAGGACACTAAAGAGACTTGTCTACCGACTGTGAAAAACACCCAAAGAAAGATGACCAGGGTCCCTGCTCATCTGCGTGAAGGTGCATTAGGCATGCTACAGGGAGGCATGAGGACTGCTGATGTGGCTAGGGCAATAAATTGCCATGTCCGCACTGTGAGACGCCTAAGACAGCGCTACAGGGAGACATGAAGGACAGCTGATCATCCTCGCAGTGGAAGACCACGTGTAACAACACCTGCACAGGATCGGTACATCAGGATATCACACCTGCGTGACAGGTACAGGATGGCCACAACAACTGCCCGAGTCACACCAGGAACACACAATCCCTCCATCAGTGCTCAGACTGTCCGCAATAGGCAGTCCATGAGGAGGAGATGCACTGCAGTACTTCGAGCAGCTGGTGGCCACACCAGATACTGACTGGTACTTTTGATTTTGAGCCTCCCTTCATTCAGGGACACATTGTGAAACATTTTTAGTTTATGTCTTATGGTGTTGACTCTTTTAGTGTTCATACAAATATTTACACATTAAGTTTACTGAAAGTAAAAACAGTTGAAAGTCAGAGGACGTTTCTTTTTTTGCTGAGTATATATTTAACTTATTCCCTTAAAATAAAACAGATGGAAAACAAAGTAATTGACATGTGTCAGTGTGGAAAGGGTAGAAAAGCGATATATAAGGCTCTGGGACTCCTGCAAGCCATTACCCACATAGAGAAAACTTGGAATAGTTGTAAATCTTCCCAGGGGTGGCCGGCACAATGATGACTTATCCAGGAGCTCATAAAAAAGCCGAGAAGAATATCTAAAGACCTGCAGGTCTCACTTGCCGCAGTTAAGCTCAGTGTTCATGATTCAACAATAAGAACAGGATGGCAAACAAAAAGAATGGCAAAAATCGCAAACCATGGAAGAGTTCCTAGTCAAAAGCCACTGCTGACCAAAAAGAACACAAAGGTTCATCTCATATTTACCAAAAAATGTTTCTGTTCTCTGCGGCAGGGTGGTGTAGTGGTTATCACTGTCGCTTTGCACCTCCAGGGTCCGGGTTCGATTCCCAACCAGACTCAATTCCCGTCTCTGTGTGCATGGAGTTTGGATGTTCTCCCAGTGCTTGGTGGGTTTCCTCCGGATACTCTGGTTTCCTCCAACAGTCCACATGTAGGACAGGCTAATTAGCGTCCCCATATTGCCCGTAGTGTGTGTGTGTGTATGCCCTGCAATGGATTGGCACCCTGTACAGGGTGTACACTGCCATGTGCCCTAATGCTCCTGGGATAGGCTCCAGGTTCCCGCGACCCTGAATACAGGATAAAGCGGTATAGAAGGTGAGTGAGTGTTTCTGTTCTCTGGAAGGAGATTGCCGGCCATCAGTTCATGACCTTAAGCTCAAGCACACTTGGAGTATCCAGCAGGCCAATGATCCAAAACACACCAGCAAGTCCACTTCTGAATAGTTCAAAAAAACAAAAGTAAATAAGTTTTGAAGTGGCCCAAACTTAAATCCTATTGAGATGTGGCATTTGAAACAAGCATTACATGCTTAAAAACTCTCTAATGTGTCTGAATGAAAAAGAGTGGGCTAAAATTCCTCCACAGAGATACGAAAGGCTAATTGCCAGTTATCACAAATGCTTGATTGCAGCCGTTGCCGCAAAGGTTGGCACAACCAGTTATTAGGTTTGGGGGCAATTGCTTTTTCACATAGGGTCTCCCCCCAAGAAATAAACTTAATAAAACTGTAAAAAAAAAAAAAAAGGAAACTGTTGCCTTAGCTTTAGATCCTAAGCACTGTAGAGAAGTTTTGATGTAGAAAAACATCCTCACAGCATGACGCTGCCATCCTTGTGTTTGCTGATTTCCTGATTCTGAAATGTTCAATATGTGTCATCAGACAAGGGGATTTCATTTCTCATGGTCTAAGAGTACCTCAGGCGCTTTTTAACAAACTCCCAGCAGGTGATCATGTGCCTTTTAGTGAGGAAAGGCTTCTGTCTGGCCAGGTACCATAGAGATCTGAGTGGTGGAGTGCTGCAATGATGGCTGTCCTTCCTTAAGTGTCTCCTGTCTCCACAAGAGAACTCAGGATGTCATTTATAGTGATCCTTAGGTTTTTGGTTACCTGTCTGTCTAAGGCCCATCATCTTCCATTACTCAGCTTGGCTGGGCAGCCAGATCTGGAGAGAGTGTTAGTTGTTTCACACCTCTTCCAGTTACGACTGACTGTACTTTCGGGCACTTTTAAAGCTACAGATAATTCTCTCAACCTCATAGCTTTGTTTTCACTCTGACAAAAATCATTTTACAGCATGCCACTGTGACATGTAAATACCTTTATAGACAAGTGTGTGCCTTTCCTATTTATGTTCAGTAAATTCAGTCAACAACAGGTGCACTCCAATAAAGTCTAGTGCCTCAAGGGCTGTTGATAAAAGTAGGATGCATGAATGCACTACCGTGGGGCAAAAAAGTATTTAGTCAACCACCAATTGTGCAAGTTCTCCCACTTAAAAAGATGATAGAGGCCTGTAAATTTCATCATAGGTATACCTCAACTATGAGAGACAAAATAAATTTTGCACTGCAAGATTTGAGTCCCTGGCGGCTTAGTGTGTTACTGATGGTAGCCTTTGTTAGTTTGGTCCCAGCTCTCTGCAGGTCATTTACTAGGTCCCCCCGTGTGGTTCTGGGATTTTTGCTCACAGTTCTTGTGATCATTTTGACCCCATGGGGTGAGATCTTATGTGGAGCCCCAGATCGAGGGAGATTATCTATTAGTATGTCTTCCATTTTCTAATAATTGCTCCCACAGTTGATTTCTTCACACCAAGCTGCTTACCTATTGAGATTCAGTCTTCCCAGCCTGGTGTCTACAATTTTGTTTCTGGTGTCTTTTGCCAGCTCTTTGGTCTTGGCCATAGTGGAATTTGGTGTGTGACTGTTTGAAGTTGTGGACAGGTGTCTTTTTTTTTTTTTTTTACTGATAATAAGTTCAAACAGGTGCTATTAATACAGGTAACGAGTGGAGGACAGAGGAGCCTTTTAAAGAAGTTGTTACAAGTCTGTGAGAGCTAGAAATCTTGCTTGTTTGTGGGTGACCAACTACTTATTTTACAGAGGAATTTACCAATAACTTCATTAAAAATCCTGCAATGTGATCCTCTGGATTTTTTTCTTATTTTTTCTCTCATAGTTGAGGTATACCTATGAAGAAAATTACAGGCCTCTCTCATCTTTTTAAGTGGGAGAACTTGCACAATTGGTGGCTGACTAAATACTTTTTTGCCCCAATGTATATATAATATAAAATCTGCCCGTCCGAAAAAAGTCACCACTCTAAGCAAATAGGTAAAAACCTTCCATTGGATAATTACTGCAGTGATTAATATGTTTTAGCTTGTAGCAGGTTATTTAAAGGTGCCATCACTTTTCCTGATTAACAGCAAAAAGAACTTCAAATGCTTCGTCAATTTTTATCATACACATAAATGTAATACATTAGTTAAACCTGTAAAGGGTCTACTTTTATATTGTGTACACTCACAATATCAACAAATTTTTTTACTAAAAAATTTTAAACTTTTGTAAATCTCAGTCCCAGCAAATACACTTTCTAAAATCACTAAAATAAACTAAAACTCAGTGATTACTTAAAACAGAGACATTTATCTTCTATACAGTACATATCATAAAACTTTAAAGATGGTTCAGTACACAGTACAAATATTATTATATAAGATAAGTAATAGAACAGATCAATATGGGTTGTTTGTCTGTTTGTTTGTGCATGTATCATGTAAAAACTATTGAATTCATTTTAATGGGATTTAATAGAATTTTCACAGATGTAGTTGGCAAAGCTTGAGGTAACATAGGCTTTTTCATTGCAATTGGCCCACATGAAGAGAAAGTATGCTACTTTAGAGTTTAAATGGAAAACGCACTTAAATCTAAAAACATATTTCTAAAAAACATTAGTTCATCTTAAAATCCAAAAGATGGAACTGTACATTTTTTAACACACAATCAATTAAATTGCATGTGAACAAAGTTACGGGGACATCTAGTAAGAAATACAGTGTACCCACTGCAAGCGGAAAGTGTCTACTTTTAAATGAAGCAAGTCAAATCTAAATATTCTCAGTATGTAATCTGTATGAAACCAAGGAGAGTTGCAGTCTTTCCGTCTCACCTCATTATCTGATAATGACCTGAAACGGAACACACCCACACGTTAGTAATGAATCTATTGCCCATAGCCATTAATTGTTTACTTTGAACAATGTATGCTATCGATTCTTATGTATATAATTTTAGGAATGTGACTGCATCACCCTTACTGAGTAAGTGCACAGACACACAAAAATGTACGCCCACTTCAATGGTTGTTATCTATGTCCTTTTCTAAAACTCGAATTAAATTATGGCTGCAATGTTTAGTATTAAGTTTCCTCTAAAGATGTCAGTAGTCACACCAGCATTGATATGACCATCAGAATATATTCTATATATGTAATATATGTATATAGAGTAATTGATGATTATGATGATGATGATGCTGATATAGTTTTTTATTAAATAAATTAAATATATATAATGTTGATTTCTTTTATTGTGTTATCAGCATGATAACACAATAAATAGCATGATATTTGCAGAATCATAGGATGATATTTGCAGTTTTTTTTGTGCAAAAATGTTACAGAAGCTCCTAAGCATGTGACCAATGACAAACGAGGCGTTGCTTTTATCGACATTGAGGACACATATTTATATAGTTATTTATGTCATATATTTGAAATATATGAAAACGAGAAATGCACACAACAAACATTTGGTTTACATGAATAGGCTCAATCTCTCATCTGATCATATGACATTGAAATGTTAGTGTGTATAGATTTTTTAAAATCTCTTTCATTTTTCTTTTCCACTTCAATTAATCTTTTTTATGTGTGTTTTTTTTTTTTTTTTTTGCAGCACTGTGGCTTAGTGGTTAGCAATAATGTCTTGCACCTCCAGGGTCCGGACTAGATTCCTGCCTCGGGTTTGTGTGCATGGAGTTTGGATGTTCTCCCTGATTGCTTGGTGGGTTTCCTCTGGGTACTCTGGGTTCCTCTTACAGCCTAAAGAGATGCAGATTAGGGTAGTAAACTGCCCATAGTGTGTGAATGCGCATGTGAATGTTGACCACAGTTGTAGACATGGGATTAAATCAAGTGGTCTAATCATTGATCTTTGTATTGAATACTTAACAATGATTGGTGAATTTATGAACACCTTTTAAAGATTCTAAACAATTATTTGTTGCATTCATGTTTAATTCATGTTGTTAATTAAAAAAGAGAAGGAAGGAAAAAAAGGAAAGGAAAAAGAAAAAAAGAAAGCAAAATAAGGATTTACCCATTTGGGAATATTTTAAGTAAATTAGGATTTCTCCCAATAAGGTTAATTAATTAACATGCATACATTTTTATAAAGTAATCAGAAGATTATTTTGTTCTTTATTTCATTTTCAAAAATTCTGAGATGCATGAAGTCTACATTAATTGAACTGCCTGTGATGTTAGGGTCTGTTTGCTACACAAAAGTAGTCCACTAGATGTCAGTACAATTGACCTCATAAACGCAGCTTAATGAAAAGAACTCTTGGGGAAACTACTGGCTCACAGCATTTGTTTTGCAAGGAGACATTTGCATAGAAATATTTATCTGAAATTATAAAAACAAGAATAATAACAAGTACAACAGTTAAGGACCTAGGAATGTACGAAAAACTAAACTGGAAAATACACACAAGGAAAGTTAAAGAGAAATATGATATAAGATCACTAACATAATAAAATGCTTAACAGGACAGGTACAGTATAGGGAGCTAACAGAACCTAATTAATTGGCATATACAGTGCATTCATGAGACCATCCATAAACTATTGTTGCATAGCGGATATAACAGCAGCAGGGTCTAATTTAACACAGCATACAACAGCTTCTAAAAATGACGATAGAAAAGGGGAAATTACCTGTAAAATAACTTAGCGAAATTGACTCTAATACAGTATACTGTATAGGGCTATTTGTGTTCAGGCCAATCTGACGTTTCACACTCCAGTCCAGCAGGTGGTGGTAATATACATCTATAACTTCCCCGCCAGCCGCCAAACACACACAAACAGAGGAGAAAGAAGAAGAAGAAGACCATCACAACAGACTGGGTGTTCCCATTTCGAGGCAATCGCTCTCCGGACAATACAATAAAAAGCACCAGGTTTCCACAAGGATTCAGTGAGTTCCATACGCGTGTGGAAGATGGCCCGCTATACAGCCGAGAAATCTCCTCAGGTGGCTCCGGACAGTGAGGAAGAATTTAGCGGCTCCTCGGATGAAGATTACGACTCCGACGACGAACGGCTGCATTTTGAGGAGAGAATTGATCCAACTGAGGAGAATCCAGCAAATTGTTCCGATGAGTAAGTTATTAAGTCTTGTATAGTTCTTATTTCTGATAATATAAAACTAATAATATTTTTTTGCGTACATTTTGCCTCGTTTTGGCAAGCTTTTGGCTGTTTATGTGAAACTTTGCCTCTCAGCGTTTAAATGTCCGCGAATATCTGTCTAATATATATATATATATATATATATATAAAACAGTTTAAGAATACTTCTAAGGTTACTTCCTACTCTCCCTAGTTCCTGGAGCTGTGCCACCATACAGTATCTAGCATCTCCTGCATACATTTCCTGCACTGTGGCTGAAATACTGGCTTAATAATGTACCTTGCATTTACAAATATATGCTCGGGTTTAAATGTGTTAAATATATACACAAAATATTTTCAGTTGATGTCATTTGCTAATGTGTCAGGTGTAAATGTTTGAGATGCACTACATTTGTATGTTTTTTGGTCGATGTGCACATCACATGGTATCCGTCGATTGTACCCTAACCATATGGTCTATGGCCCATTAACAGTTATTTGTTTGGGGCACGAGGTAGGGTACACACTGGACAGGGTGCCAGTCCATTGCAGGGCACACATATATACATACTCACACTCAGGAACACCAATCTGCATGTCTTTGGGCTATGGAAGGAATCCCAAGGCTAACCACTAAGCCTCTGTTCTGACATACATATGGTCTATGGCCCATCAGCAGATATTTGTACCGGTCCTTTGCTAATCAACAAATATGCACAGATTTTGCGTCCATATCCATCAGTTGCCTTTCTGTTTAATTTGGGGAATGTTTGCTAATAATTTATTTATTTATTTTTGGGAATGTGGCTCAATCAAGCATGCACCTACAGATGTGATTTTTTTTTTTTTTTTTTGCAAGTACTTCTTTGACATTACAAAGCTTGTGTTGTCTTTTATGCATGGCCATTCATAATGATAAATAAAATGTACAAACCTTTTTTTTTAACAGTTCTGAAAGTGAAAATGATCAGCCTGTTCGAAAGAAAGCAAGGACAAACAAGAAGGCAAGATACCAGCAGTCCACTATGTCGTGGAAAACACAGACTGAAGATGACACGATTCCACAGACTCTGCGATTCCTGCCTGCACGAGAACCTGGACCACAACTGAGATCTGCTGACTGGCATTCTCCCATGAGTCTGTTCAAACAGTTTTTTTCAGAGAGTGCTGTTTCAACTCTGTGCCACAACACCAATGCTCAGGCTGCCAAGGCAACTGCAAAGGGACACAAATATAAATGGACAGATGTCGGCATCACTGAGATGTACCACTACATTGGACTTGTATTTTACATGGCCATGGTGAAGTTGCCCTCAATCCAGGACTACTGGCGACAGAGCAGTATTTTCACAGTACCTTTTCCAGCTAAGGTTATGTCAAGGGAGAGATATCGGACAATTTCATGGAATGTGCACATGAGTCACCCTGATGCAGACAAGGAGAATGACAAAAAGAGGGGCACATCTGAACATGATCGCCTGTTCAGGGTTAAACCTCTTATGGACACTCTCCGCCTTGCTTGCAAAACTATCTATCATCCTAGAAGAAATTTAACAGTGAATGAGAGAGTGGTGGCATGCAAAGCACACACAGGAATCAGAGCCAAGCCAACGACGTTCGGCTTCAAGTTGTTTGTTCTTGCTGATTCCTCAAATGGATACACTGTGGACTTTTCCGTGTACACGGGAAAGAACAACTTTCCCTCAGGACATGGACTATCATATGATGCTGTGACATCTCTTTTGGATCGTAAAGTTTTAGGCTCAGGGTACCATGTGTACATGGACAGTTTCTTCACAAGTCCAAAGCTCCTAAAGGACTTGCTTACCATGAAGTTTGGTGCATGTGGGACATACAGAGACAACAGGAAAGACTGTCCTAGGAATGCAGATAATTCACTATCTAAAAAGTCTGCAAGGGGATCCATCAGGTGGATTCGGGATGGGACACTTGTATTTGTGAAGTGGATGGACACACGAGAGGTATCTGTCTGTTCTACCATCCATTCTGCTTATACAGGAGACACTGTGCAGAGGAAGATGAAGTCACAAGGTACATGGAGGACAAAGAAATTTCCATGTCCTGCTCCTATGACTGCATACAACCAGCACATGGTTGACCTGTCTGACCAGCTGTTACAGTACTACACTGCACAGCACAAAACAATGAAGTGGTACAGAAAGATTTTTCTACACTTCTTGGACATTGCTGCCACCAACACCTTCATTGTGCATAAAGAGCTACATGGTGATGTGTCCCATAAGGAGTTCATGGAACAACTTATCACAGAGCTTTGTGGTGTCTCACAGAAAGAAGCACCAAAACGGGTCTATAGTGACCATGTGCCAGTTCCAATAGGTGAGTTAAGCTCGGATGCCAGGAAAGTTGCCAGTGATGGTCGCAAGATGTGTGTAGTTTGCAAAACAGTGTATGACAAGTGGCAAAAAACACCATGGAAATGTCAGGCATGTGATGTTTACCTGTGTCTTCAGTTAAACAGAAACTGTTTTCAAGAGTGGCACAGATATGTGTGACTGTATAGTAAGAGTGGGCTTTAACAAACATAACACCCTTATTTAAAATTTTGCACTGTTTGCAAACGCAGGTTTATCTTTAGTTTTTTTTTGTCTGACAGTTTATATTCTTAATAAACTACAAACTAAATATATAATTTGTCCTTGCATTCTTTCTTGTGTCACTTTCATCTCAGTCACATACGTGCCTGAAAGGCTCATTATGTGTGTCTTTGTCTTCTCTGCAGCATTATTCAAGATCATTTATGCCTCCTCGCATTTGGCCTTTCCAAACAAAAAGTGTTTTTGAAAATGTAAATCAATACATTGTTTTTTTTTTTGTGAATGAGTGAGCAGGATGATTTTCACATCATTTTGTAGCAAAAACATTCTATTTTTAGATCCAGTTCACAAAAGTCAAATGTTTTGAATGTGTTTTGTTTCCTTATTTCAGTTACCCATTTTATTTTTTAATGACCTAATGAGTCCAGTCAACTTCTTGAATAGAAATTAAGGCAACTGTTGATGGAAGTAAATGTGACATTGCATAAGCTTATTGAAACAATCAAATATCTACCATTATCAAATCAAAAAGTGGTCCAACAATATATTATGTATTTTAATATGTACTAAAGTCATGTTTTTATTAAAGTCATGACTTTTTTTATCCATCTATCTATATATACACATGTGGAATTTAACTGAATTAATAAAAAAAAAAAACTCATGTCAAAGCAATGTCTGAATTTCATTGGTTACCATTCATAGAATTTTTATTTATTATTACTTTTGTCAGATTAAAGTTTTTTCTGTGACCATTGTGAGTTTTTCTTTCATTGACCGAAGGGTACCAACAATTTTGTCCATGTGTGTACATACATTATATAGATAGATTTTTAATTGCTTTCTCTACTGTACAAGTGAATTCCTTTCCTGAATTATTTTTTGTTCCTTTGAAGCCTTTCACTATTCATCCAAGTAGTAAGTAAGCAAGTCTGGTTAGAGAATCCAAATATATCCTCCCTGTCTGTTGGATGTATGAAGTGTTTTTAATCATTCTTGGGATGGATAAAAGGGTGGCTTTCGTACAGGGAGCTTCTTTCCACACTCTTTCAAAACATCTATAAATCATAAATAGAAACTGTTGGCAGAGACTGTTTATATTGCATTGAGCAAGTAGCAAAACTATTATTACCTGAAAGTCTTCATAATAGCAATTGATCTTTGACATTTTCCCTGTGGTATTTAAGGGACATCTGTGAGACACATCTTAAAATGCATAGTTGCTACACATCCACTGTTTCTCTCTAAAACAGTTTTTTTCTCTCAACTACTGCTTGAACAGTAGAGATTAAAACCCTTATGGGTCTGAGGCCTTTGAAGACCTGCAGTGATTCAGTGCTCTTCATAAATTTGTTTAAATGTAAAATCTTTACCAATGTAGTAGCTAATGCGTTTTCCTTATTTCTGTAGAGCACAGGCTGGGCTTTCATAATGTGGCTGATGTAAATATGTCAGATTCATGTGCAACTTTTAAACTTGTGCAGGGAAAAATGAGAATAAACAAACCTGGCAGACTGTTTTGAACACAGAACTGAGTTCATGAAAGTGTTGGACAGGCTGGACTGACCATCGGGAGCGCCAGGAGGATTCCCAGTGACTGATTTGGCCTGCTTTAGCATGTTTTTTTTTTGTTGTTGTAAATATATATATACATAGACCCTGTGTACTAAAGTCATGTTTTTCGATGATTTCTGCATTCAACTAGTTAATTAAATAATAATAACAACAATATTAATCTGTTCATTAATCTAATTCTGTTAGTCTGAGCCCCAGAGCAGCAAAGCGAAACGACTTTTCATGAATATGTAAGACCCATTAACACCTGCTCAGGTAACATCAGGTTTCATCAGGACTCCTGATGTCTCAGCTGTTCACACCTAAACACTTAAATACCTCACACAAAACAGGGCTTCTTTTGAGATAAACGAACATAAAGCATGGTTTCTGAAACATTCATTAAAATACAATTCTTACGCACGCACACACAAATTGTTAAGAATGTTAGTATATTATGACTGAAATAAAGCGGCTCACATCGCCGCGCCGCAAAGACATTGCTTACTTCTTCTTTGTCTTTCGGCTGTTTCCTTTCAGGGGACGCCACAGCGAATCATCATAGCGAAAGACATTGCTTATTTAGCGAGTATAAATTTTGACTGTTGTATTTCTGGGGGATTATGTGAACAGTATCTAAAACAGTTTCACAGTTTTTTGCATAACTACTGATTGAACAGTAGAGATTTAACAGAAACCCATGCGGCCTGTTAAGCCTCTCCTGCCCCCTAGTGGACAAATCTCAGTTCTCGCCGCTGTCTTCTACATTTAAGCTGCATGTCTTCTACATTTATTTGTTGATTTATTTATTTATTGGTTGATTAATTGAGTGATATTGACTGAATGAGCTGGAGGAACTGCTATGCTTTATTGTATTGTTCCCCCCCTTAATCATTTAACTCATAGTATTGGATATGATAATTTATTATTATTATTAGTAGTAGTAGTATGATTTGTTCTTGTTGTCTCCTGTATTATTACATCTGTTACACATTTGGAGTGGTTTTCATTCGTTTACATACTTGACCCCCCCCCCCCCCCACACACACACACACACACACACATGCATAGGAGTTATTGGAATGATTTGTCAATACTCCTTATCCTTCTTTTTACTCTCTTCATCATTTTACATTCATTGCTATCTATGTTTTTTTTGTTTTTGATTTGTTGTTTGTCACATGTGTAAACTCTGTACATAATAATTAATAAAAACGTATGATGACAAAAAATATTTATTTGTATCTCTTCATTCTAAATAAGTCATTTGATAACTTTGCTCTTTACTTTTCAGCTCTAATATACACTTGTACAGAGTGATTTTATGTGAAGAATATTAGAATGTTAGAATAAATGGCCAAAATAACATAAGTTTTTGTGTGGTCTAGCCGTTCTACTGATTTGAAAGAAGACACAATTAAGAAAAAAATATATTTATGTAGAGATGCACATATAAAAAGTTTTTACATTCATACAGATGAAAGGGGAAAAAATACACACTCAAACAATACACTACAAGTAATTTATTATAACTGCAGCAACACTGTTTTTTTTATATTGTTTCACTCCTGCAACAGCCACAGCACCTGCAGAGCTCAAGAATTAACTGATATGCAATTAAAACCCATGCCAGGATAATTATACACATAAATATTATATTTTTAATTAGATCACAACATTTCTTTACAACAATATATCTTTAATTAAACTGAACCGAGCTTTTGCAGAAAAATATTACATATTCAGATTTAAACCTATTTATCCCCTGGTTAACATTCAGGAACAGGAACGGCCAAACTACAGTACCCACTACAGAACCCTCTTACCCCAGTATGAAAAAATTAGGTAAGGTTTTTTGTTTATTTATTATCTGTTTATTCTGGTTATTCTATTTAACACAACTGTTAATGTGTGGAAAATACATATTTCTGTAGCCCAGAGGAGTAAATAGGCTATGTAATGCTGGGGATTTCAAACATTCATTCTAATATTTTGAATTGGACTGTACCATTTGAGTTCATAATTGATCTCATCCACATAGCATATCAACCTTTTTTGTGCACAATTAAATGTTTTAGCTCACTAAGCCATCTCTCTCTCAACTATACATGTCCACTCCTAATCAGGCAACTGTTTTACAGTGGACGAGACACACTATGGAGAGGTCAACACCTGGTTAAGTGGTATTTTAATTAATGACCTGGTTGTGAACACTACTAAAACAAAGGTGATTGTTGTAAAACCAGAATGAATGGTGAGGCTGAAATGGTTCATCAAAATCCTGGGTCTGCACATCACAAAGAATTTAACATGGACCATTAACACTTCCTATTTGGCGAAGAAAGCGCACCAGGCTTTTTTTCTAAGGAAGCCAAAGTACCCTCTCAGCTCTTTGTGAGTTTGTACAGGAGCACGATGAAAAAGCATTCTCTGTTACTGTGTCACAGTGTGGTACACCTGCTGCACTGCAGAGAAATGGAGAGGCCTGGCTCTGCTAGTTAATACAGCACAGTGTTAACTATCCCCCCCATATGGACATAGTCTATGGTAGCTGTCTACACAAGAGAGCTAGCAACATCTTTAAGGATTCAACCCATCCAGTTGCCTCAGCTAAGGTCAGTGTTCATGGTTCAACAATAAGAACGAGACTGGGCAAAAATGGCATCCATGAGAGTTCCAGGGCAAAAGCCACTGCTGACACAAAAGAACACAAAGGCTTATCTTACATTTGCCAAAAATATTTTGATTATCCCTAAGACTGTTGAGCAAATATTCTCTAGACTGACAAGACAAAGTTTGAACATTTTGGAAGGTGGTAGTGTGATGTTCTAGGGATTCTTTGTTGTTTGAATTCTGCGCTTTACCAGAAATCCTGAAAGAGCTATTAGTTCATGACCTCAAATTGAAGCGCACTTTATGCAGCAGGACAATAATCTGAAACACACCAGCATGTCTACCTTTAAATGGCTCAAAAAATAATAATAAAGGTTTTGAACTGGCCTAGTCAAAGTCCACATTTAAATCCTTCTGAGATCCTTAAACAGGGGTTTTATTCTTAAAAACTCCAACGTGAGGGGTTAATCTGAATTAAAACAATAAAAAAAGAGTGGGCCAAAATTGTAATGTAAAAGACTAATTGCCAGTTTGTTTGTTGCAGCTTCTTGATTGCAGCTGTTGCCGCCAAGGCAACTGCTTTTTCACATAAGGCCAGGCAGGTTTGGACAGCTTTTTTCCCCTAAAAAAATAAGCTTAATAAAAACTGCATTTTGTATTTGCTTGGGTTATCTTTATGCAATGTTCAAATTTGTTTGATAATCACAATCATTTATGTGTGAATAATGTTCAAAAAAAAAATCCAGCACAGTAATTTTGAGTGGAGTGGAGTGCTGCAAAGATGGCTGTCTTCTTTAACTCTTTATAGTGACCCTTAGGTTCTTGGTTACCTGTCTGTCCAAGGCCCATCGTCTTCAATTTTTCAGCTTGGCTGGGCAGCCAGATCTGGGGAGAGTGTTAGTTGTTTCGCACCTCTTCCAGTTGAGAATGACTGTACTTTTGGGCACTTTTAATGCTACAGATAATGCTTTGTGTTCACTCTGGCACACATCATTTTACAGCATGCCATAATAACATTTATAAATAGTTTTTCTTTCCTATTTATATCCAATAAATTTGATCAATAACCGGTTTTCTTTAATAGAATATTTAAACATCTCAAAGGTTACTGATAGATATAAAATCACATTGCCCATCCTAAAAGAGTTACCATTTGGATTTAGTTAAGCAAATAGGTAAGAACCTTACAGTACATTGGATAATTACTGCAGTGATTCATATGTTTCAGCTCGCAATAGGTTATTAAAAGGCGCCGGCATCTCTTTTTCTGATTAACAGCGAAAAGTTAAACTTTAAATGCGCTGTGATTTTTATTGGACACATAAATGTAATACATTATTTTAAAAAGGTAAATTTTCATATTGTGTACACTCACAATATCAACAAAACATTCTACTTTTGTAAAATAAAGAAAGTAAACAGGTTGCACTTTCAGCTGTCTCAGTTTTAGTGAATATTTTCCTGAAATGCGTCACTAAAATGAACTGAAACTCAGTGATTACCTAACACAGAGACATCTCTCTGGGGAGACCGGGAATGGTTGTAACACTTTTTGCTTTACCACCTATAACTCACAAAATTTTTGAGCTAGAGTTTTTAAACTTTTATACAAAATACCCACATTTGTTTGCTACAAACGGCACTTAATCAAATCTCTGCAAGAATATCACAGACCTTGTGAGTTCATGACAAATACATAGTGTTCCTTTGTTACAACCTACCCCACCACCGGGGTAGGTTGTAACACATGCTGGGGTGAGTTGTAACAGTTAAACAAAAGAAACAAAAACATTGACCACACCATGCTGTATGCTTCAAAAAGAGGTTTTATTGAAATAAAAGAACAAGACCACAGAACAATGTCTTTCTCTCTGTGACTGACCATAACTCAAATCCACTTTAAGTTTGACTCAGGTGCTGTGTGTGAGTCTGCTAGAACAAACTTCCTTAATGGTATGAATGCTTAAACCACACTCTACTACAATGAATCTGTGTAACAAAAAACATGTAAGTCTAATAAGAACAGTGTGTGTGTGTGTGTGTGTGTGTGTATTTATAATCAGAGTCACAATGCTGACAAATGAATCTGGGTAACGCTTGGTGGCTTGGTGGGCCCAGAGACTGCATAGGGCACATTTTACCCATACTTCCTTTGGCTTTGAGTTGCCAAAGGACTCCATACAGACAACACAAACATTTTCATCATCACTGGTCTCAGAATCCTCAGCAACAGCTTTCAACATTTTCTTGGCAGTTTTACAGATTAGAAAATGTAGCAGGAATTAAGGGTACAGCCCTCTCCTGGCTCAGATCCTATCTGACCCATCGTTATCAGTATGTAGACTTAAATGGTGATTATTCTGCATATTCTCTAGTGGAGTTTGGTGTTCCGCAGGGTTCAGTTTAAGGTCCACTGCTTTTTCCCCTTTACATGCTTCCTCTGGGCAACATAATCCGTAAGCATGGTATTCGTTTTCATTGTTATGCTGACGACACACAGTTATATGTCTCAGCAAAACCTGATGAGAAAAAACAGCTTACTAAAATTGAGCAATGTGTGCAGGACATAAGAAATTGGATGCAAATTAACTTCCTTCTGCTTAATCCGGATAAGACAGAAGTTCTAGTCATAGGACCGCATACAGCTAGGAGTAAAATCTTAGATCACACCGTAACTTTAGATGGCCTTTCTGTTCCATCAAGTGCAACAGTAAAAGACCTTGGTGTGATTATTGATTCCAGCCTTTCATTTGAAGCTCATGTAGATAATATTACCAGGATAGCATTCTTTCACCTCAAAAATATTGCCAGGATGAGAAATTCATTGTCCCCAATGGCTAACCTGTCATATGCTTACCTCACGTGGAGTCAGTCCATAATACAGGTCTGCTGCCTGAGTCAAATAGCTAGCCAGCACCTTCTCCTGCACCTCAGAGAAAACTTTGTTGCTACTGCGGTAACCTACACTTGGAAGATTACTGGACCCCTGGTCTCTCAGCTTCTGAAGTGATTTGCAGTATCTGCTCAATGTTACATGACAGATCCCATGTGCCTTCGCAACTGACCTGACTGACTTGCCCTTCTTTGTGACTTCATCAGATGCTGTTTTTAAAACACTGACAGGCACACCTCTTTTAGTCGTTCTTTTCAATTGTCAAGGCATTCTGTAAAATTATTAAAATCTGGAAACTGTCCTTAGTTGTATGTAAGGGGATGGTTGTAACACTTTTAAAAGACATGTTACAACCCACCCAACTCCTCTTAGCCATTGTTTAGCTAGCTGTAGTAGGAGAGTGGTTTGAAATTAGCAAGGGATAAATGAATCACATTTTAGCTAAGAAACTACAATTAAATCAAATATAAGTTATATGATTTTATCTGCAATAATATAAATACTAAACAAAATATAGTCTTGGTCAAAAAAAGTACTTTCTTACCTCAAAATCTGTTTTTTTTTAATAATAGAATCTGCATGTATTTGTTCCCAGCCTTGATATCCACCATGTGGGTTTAGGGAGGAAGTGGGTAAACACTGAAATGATCATATGACTCTTATCCTATCCCTAATTGGTGGAATTGGGGGTGTTAAAACTCTCCCCATGTTACAACCATACCCGGTCTCCCCTACATGTAATTGCTGTAAAACTGTAAAGTTGGTGTGTACAGTATGTACCTTGAAGATAATTGCGAAAAAATAATTGGGGGGGGGATATAAAATAATAGAACTTCAAGATGTTTTTGGAATTTTTATCTGTTTATTTGTTTGTGCACGCATTACGTAAAAACTACAGAACAACCTTTAATGTGGTTTTCACAGATGTATTTGGCCGAGCTTGAGGTAACATATAGGCTTTGTTCTATCACAATTGGCCCACGGGAAGAGAAAATATGGGGAAGAGAAAATTTAATTAATATTAAATAATTAGTTAATTCCAAAATTCAACAGATGGCGCTGTATGTTTTTTAAAATGCACTGATGAGTGTACAATTAAGTTCCACTTGAATTAAGTCATGGGCACATCTAGTGAGAAATATAGTATATCTATGGCATCTATGATGTGAAGTCAAATCAATTCTAAATGTTTTCAGTATGTAATTCATATGAAACCAAGGAGAGTCTTTCCATCTCACTTTATTACCTGATGATGACTTGAAACAGAACACACCCACACACTAGTTAAGGATTTATTTGCCCATCAATAAACATATCCTGTTGTGCGTCCAAAGCCATTAATTGTTTACTTTGAACAATGTATAATAACAATTTTTAACTTATTTATTTTTAGGGATGTGACTGTATCACCCTCACCTTATCATAATTCTAATTATACTAAATAAGTGCACAAACACACAAAAATTTATTCACACTTCAACAGTTGTTATCTATACCCTTTTCTAAAACTTGTATTGAATTATGGCTGCAATGCATAGTATTATGTTTCCTCTAAAATTGTCAGTGGTCGCATCTTTATTCATGCTATCATGTGACCGTCAGAATATATTTTTAATGTTTTGTATTTTTCTTTATTTTATATATTATAAATATTTTAATATTTAAGTGAGCATTTATTTTTGAGCCCCTTTGTGTGTGTATTATGTATGTATATATGTAATATATTTGGTATATACGTGAATATATTTAGTAATTGATGGAGATAATATAGAGTATTTCCTTTTATTGTGTTATCAAACATGTGCCGAACCACATGTCGTTTCACTGGGTGTCACTTAATCAATGGCGAACAAAGCCCTGCTTTTATCAACATTGAGAAAAACCAACCCTTTTGTTTTGCATTTTACAATATGGACTTTGCACATATTTATATACTTTTTAATGTCATATATTTAAAATATAAGAAGAAGGAAAATGCACATAACGACTTTTTTTTTACATGAATGGCCTCAATCTATCTCATAAACTCTAGAGCTGTGTAGTTTATCGAGAGTATAGATTTTTTTCCACTTTTAAATAAATCTTTATTATGTGTTTTAATATGCCACAATGGCTTAGTAATTAGCAGTGTTGTCTTGCACCTCCTGAGTTTGATTCATGCCTATAATTTGTGTGCATGATGTTTGAATGTTCTCCCTGATTGCTTGGTGGGTTTCCTCTGTGGTTTCCACCCCACAGTCCAAAGACATGCAGATTAGGGTAAGTGGCGTTTCTAAATTGCTCATAGTGTGTGAATGTTGGTCATAAAAAAGTGAATAAATACAATGGCCTCCAATGGTTCCTAATGGCCTGCACAGTCCCTAGTTGTAGAGGTTCCTAGATGGATGGATGTGTTTTAATCATTGTTTTTTTTATTGAATCCTTAACAATGATTGGAGAATTTATATATACCTTCATTCATGCATTCATGTTTATGTGATTAAAAAGAGAAAGAGAAAGAAAGAAAAGGGGAAAAAAAGAAAAATAAAGCAAGATAAGGACATCCCCATTTGGGCATATTTAAAGTAAATTAGGATTTCTCCCAATAAGGTACATATGTTAATACATTTCTATAAAGTAATCAGAGAAATCAATTTTGTTCAGTGCAGCTTCTTGAAATGAACCCTTTGCTGAAACTATTGGCTCACAGTATTTGTTTTGCAAGAAGGAATGTAAATATTTATCTGAAATAATACAAACAAGAATCAGAACAAGTACAAACAGTTATGTACCTAGGAATGTACGAAAAACTAAACTGGAAAATGACATAAGGAAAGTTAAGGAGAAATGTAAGATCACTAACATCATAAAATGCTTAACAGGACATATGTGGTGAGCTAATACAACCACATTAATTGTCATATACAGTTCTCTTATGAGAGCAACCATAAACTATTGCACAGTGTATATACCTCTTTCCAGTTGTGTTGGACTAATGGCACTTAGTTATTAACCTAGTTAACCCAGTGTAAGTATGTATCCAATGATATAAACTTTAAAGCACTTTTTGTAAGTCGCTCTGGATAAGAGCATCTGCCAAATGCCTAAATGTAAATGTAAATATATCAGCAGCAAAGTCTAACTTAAAACAGATCAACATTGTGCAATCTCAGTATCAGACATACAGGTAGAAGTTGGGTAAATGCCATCAAGAGGAAGAAGAATGAAGCTAATGTTGGATAAATCTACATGTGCAACACAAAGAGCACCCAACAAAGTCCATCCTCAAAGAATGGGAACATAGCAAATCCTATCTGAACAGTTTTGGATAGATAGAGGACGCTAAGGCAAAAAGAATAGAATTCCAGGAGCTCCATATGAGTCCCACAGTGCCCCTATACAGCACCCTACAATAGAAATTGTATAATGTATGTATAATATATACAAATACCAATAGCACTTGAGTGGGTGAAGAAGAATTACCAGGGAGAGGTGATAATAGCATCAGATAACATGTGAGCCAATAAAAACAAGAAATTCTATTAAAAAATAAATTCTAATTCTACAAGATATTGGAATTATACCATAAGGGTGTAGGAATCACATTTCTATGGTAGCAGCACCTTCCTTTTAAAGGAGTAAAAGGAAATAAAAAAGCAGATAAACTCACCCAACAAGCACTCAAAAGTGAAAATGTTCAAATAGAAATAATAGAACACATTATTAACAGAAACAGAAGTGAGGAAATCATTATAGCACTTCACCTATAAGTAAAGGGCACACAGAGTCTTAGAATAATAGGCAAACACCTAACTGGAGAATGTGAATTTTATGGACAAATGGAGACAGTGGTGCATACACTGATATACTGCAAAATAAATGACATGGAAAAACAAGATCTCAGACAACGCAATACGCTGGTTTAAAAATGACAGTAGAAAAAATCATAGGGAAAAATATCTAGTAGATTAATTAATTAACCAAACGAAACTGTCTTAATAGATATAATCTAATATACTGTATAGTTTTTTGTGTGTCCACGCCAATTTGATGTTTAATACACCAGTCCAGCAGATGGCGGTAACATGCACTTACAAGAAGGCTGGCGGCCGCCAAAAAAAAAAAAAACCACAAAGAAGAAGAACACTATCACTACCATGCGCTATTCACAGGGTAAACAGTTCGAGTGGTCCGCTCTCAAGGTAAGCGCTCTCCTGACAATACAATAAAAAGCACCAGGTTTCCACAAGGATTCAGTGAGTTCCATACGCGTGTGGAAGATGGCCCGCTATACAGCCGAGAAATCTCCTCAGGTGGCTCCGGACAGTGAGGAAGAATTTAGCGGCTCCTCGGATGAAGATTACGACTCCGACGACGAACAGCTGCATTTTGAGGAGAGAATTGATCCAACTGAGGAGAATCCAGCAAATTGTTCCGATGAGTAAGTTATTAAGTCTTGTATAGTTCTTATTTCTGATAATATAAGTTCAAGTAAAACTATAAAACTAATATTATTTTTGGACTTCCCTCGTTTTGGCCAGCTTTTGAAAGTTTATCAGCGTCTCAAATGTCCGCGAATATCTGCTCAGGTGTACATGTTTGTAACGTGCTGCGGTCTTAACATTATTATTTATTATTTCTGTGTATACATGTTTCGTTTTCAGTTGATAATGTATTTCTCTAGGTTTGAGTTAGCTTCTTCTTCTTTGTTGTCTAACGGCGGTTGGAACCCACTTGGTTACATTACCGCCAACTGGAGGTTTCTGTGCCTTTAGCTGGAATTCTGCATCACTACCACCTAGAGATCTCTCTCCCTCCCTCCACACACACACACACACACAATCGCTCAAAAGTTTGGGATTACTTGCAAATTTCTTTTATTTTGTTTAGTGATTTGTTTTCTACATTCTACAACAATCCTGGAATACCAAAACTATAATATAACACATGAAATCAGGTAATTATGTAACAACAACAACAACAGTCAGTTGATATTTTAAGACATAGAGGTCAGCCTTTCTGGAATAGTTCTTGCAAGAACAGTATTTGTCAAGTGCATTTGCGAAACCCATCAAGCACCAAGATGAAACTGATTCTCATAAAGACCATGGTAACTCCATTTCTCTGCAGTAGTGGTGAGTTTTGGTTTTGTCTTCCAAAACTTACCTCTGCTGCAGAGAAATAGAGTTACCAACCTTAAAAATCACCAATTAACAAACAGCACCTCAGATTAAAGCATTTATGACGGCTTTACAGATCATGAGTAGCTGATACACCTCAACATTAACTGTTCCAAGAAATATGCATATACTGTGTGCCATATACATTAATTACCTGTCAGTTTATTGTTTACAATGTATGCTAATAAATTATTTATTTATTTTTAGGAATATGGCTGTATCACCCTCGTCTTATCATGATCCTAATCATACTGAGTACACAGACATTAACACATGTACAAGCATGCACATAAAGATGCAATGTTCTTTTTACAAGTACTTGTATGACATTACTAAATGTAAGACAAAAGCTTGTTTTGTCTTTATGCATGGCGACTAGTGGTTTATAATGATAACACGTTTATGTTTTTTTTGTTTTTTTTTTATAAACAGTTCTGACAGTGAAAATGATCAGCCTGTTCGAAAGAAAGCAAGGAAAAACAAGCAGGCAAAATACAGTCAGTCCACTATGTCATGGAAAACAGAGACTGAAGCTGACACGATTCCACAGACTTTGCGATTCCTGCCTGCACGAGAACCTGGACCACAACTGAGATCTGCTGACTCGCATTCTCCCATGAGTCTGTTCAAACAGTTTTTTTCAGAGAGAGCTGTTTCAACTCTGTGTGACAACACCAATGCTCAGGCTGCCAAGGCAACTGCAAAGGGACACAAATATAAATGGACAGATGTCGGCATCACTGAGATGTACCACTACATTGGACTTGTATTTTACATGGCCATGGTGAAGTTGCCCTCAATCCAGGACTACTGGCGACAGAGCAGTATTTTCACAGTACCTTTTCCAGCTAAGGTTATGTCAAGGGAGAGATATCGGACAATTTCATGGAATGTGCACATGAGTCACCCTGATGCAGACAAGGAGAATGACAAAAAGAGGGGCACATCTGAACATGATCGCCTGTTCAGGGTTAAACCTCTTATGGACACTCTCCGCCTTGCTTGCAAAACTATCTATCATCCTAGAAGAAATTTAACAGTGAATGAGAGAGTGGTGGCATGCAAAGCACACACAGGAATCAGAGCCAAGCCAACAACGTTCGGCTTCAAGTTGTTTGTTCTTGCTGATTCCTCAAATGGATACACTGTGGACTTTTCCGTGTACACGGGAAAGAACAACTTTCCCTCAGGACATGGACTATCATATGATGCTGTGACATCTCTTTTGGATCGTAAAGTTTTAGGCTCAGGGTACCATGTGTACATGGACAGTTTCTTCACAAGTCCAAAGCTCCTAAAGGACTTGCTTACCATGAAGTTTGGTGCATGTGGGACATACAGAGACAACAGGAAAGACTGTCCTCGGAATGCAGATAATTCACTCTCCAATGAGTCTGCAAGGGGGTCCATCAGGTGGATTCGGGATGGGCCTCTTGTATTTGTGAAGTGGATGGACACACAAGAGGTGTCTGTCTGTTCCACCATCCATTCTGCTTATACAGGAGACACTGTGCAGAGGAAGATGAAGTCACAAGGTACATGGAGGACAAAGAAATTTCCATGTCCTGCTCCTGTGACTGCATACAACCGGCACATGGTTGACTTGTCTGGCCAGCTGTTACAGTACTACACTGCACAGCACAAAACAATGAAGTGGTACAGGAAGATTTTTCTACACTTCTTGGACATTGCTGCCACCAACACCTTCATTGTGCATAAAGAGCTACATGGTGATGTGTCCCATAAGGAGTTCATGGAACAACTTATCACAGAGCTTTGTGGTGTCTCACAGAAAGTAGCACCAAAACGGGTCTATAGTGACCATGTGCCAGTTTCAGTAGTCGATCTAAGCTCTGATGCCAGGAATGTTGCGAGTGATGGTCGCAGGATGTGTGTAGTTTGCAAAACCGTGTATGCCAAGCGGCAAAAAACACCATGGAAATGTCAGGCATGCGATGTTTGCCTGTGTCTTCAGTTAAACAGAAACTGTTTTCAAGAGTGGCACAGATATGTGTGACTGTATAGTGTGCAAGAGTGGGCTTTAACAAACATAACACCCTGTTTTTTTTATCTTGTACTAAGATTAAGATACTAAGATCTTGTTTCTAAGATCATTGCAAGGTAATATAGTAAATATTTTGTCTGACAGTTTGAATTCTCAATAAACTACAGACTAAATATATATTATTAGTCTTTGCATTCTTTTTTGTAGCACTTCCCTCTCAGTCACATACCTGCCTGAAAGCCTCATTATGCATGTCTTTATCTTCTCTGCAGCAATATTCAAGATCATTCATGCCTCCTCGCATTTAGCCTTTCTAAACAAAAGGTGTCATTGAAAATGTAAATCAATACATTGTTTTTGACAAAAAAATTCTATGTTTAAAGATCCAGTTCACAGAAGTCTTGTCTACAAAGGTTTTGAATGTGTTTTGTGGCCTTTATGTTATGTAAACTGTACGCAGTGGTCTGACTTGCCCATCATCAATACAAGTTCTTGAAGAGAAATTATTGCAACTGTGGCTGAAAGTAAATGTGAAATTTCATAAGCTTATTGAAACAATTTATTTGTTGCTTTTGTTTGCACATTTGCATGTGCACTTTGTTGTCTGTAAAAACCCTGTAGATAGTCTTCCTTAGTTAGTTAGTTTTTGTTAATTTATGTTGTAATTTATGTTAGGTCAATCTGTCTTGTCTCTGCCAGCCAGCTAATTAGGCCTCTTAGTTAGCTAGTTTAGTTTTTCTGTTAATTTATGTTGTAAATTTATGTTGCATGTAGCACCTTGGTCCTGGAGGAACGTTTCGTTTCACTGTGTACTAACTGTATATGGTTAAAGTGACAATAAAGCCTACTTGAACTTGAACAATGCCACATTAAATATGTATCGTAATCAAATCAAAAAGTGGTCCAACAATATATTAGTGCTTTTGAGACTTTTTTTTGTTCAGGGCTGGTTATCCATTCATGTATACATTATATAAAATTTTATATAATGTTCATACTTTCTTAGACGGTGGTATAGTGGTGGTGTAGGGGTTAGCACTGTCGCCTTCCACCTCCAGGGACGCGTTCGATTCCCGGCTAGGCTTGTGTCCTGTCTCTTTGTGCATGGAGTTTGCATGTTTTCCTTGTGCTTGATGGGTTTCCACCCACAGTCCAAAGATGTGCAGATTAGGCTTATTGGCGTTCTCAAATTGCCCGTAGTATGTGAATAAGCGTGTATGTGTGTGCCCTGCGATAGAGTGATAGCCTATTTTTATTATTCATATATTAATATTGGTCATGTTTTAGTCATCATAACTATATTTTGTAAAACATGATGCATTCAAATGACAAATTTGCAATATAACAGGAAATAAATATAATATGAATGTGAAGCTTGTCTAGGATTTAAAATTGAGTCAATACATGTTTTTATTCACACAGTTTTTTTTTTTTTAAACTAAACAACTCAAACAATGCTCCACAAGTGATTTTATTAGTACCTCAGCAACATTGTTGCAACCATTTTGCTTCAAAGGAGCAGAGATTTATGTTTTTTTTTAAATGTTATTTTGCTCCTGCAACAGCCACAGCACCTGCAGAGCTTGAGAATTAACTGATATTCAATTAAAAACCCATGCCAGGATAATTATAGTTATATTTTTTTACTCGATCGGCGCATTTATGTATGATGTATGATGTATGATATACTTTCAATTAAACTGAGCTGACCTTTTACATGAAGTGAAGTTTACGTACTCAGTTTTAAACCAATTTTACCCCCTGTTTAACTTTTATGAGTAGGAGCAGGAAAACTACAGCACCCAGTATAAAGAAAATCAAGTAAGGTTTTCTGTTTAGAATAAAACTGTAGCCCAGAGCAATAAATGTGTAATGATGGGGATTTCAAACATTCATTCTGATATTTAGAATTGAGTTGTTATATATCTTTTTTTTTGTTCATAATTGATCTCATCTAAATTGGATGCACGATTCCATCTTTTGGCTGACTAAAGCCCTACTCAGATGGGTTTGAGTTAGAATTTTTTCAGACGACGTCTGTCATTTCATGTATGCATTCGGACGGGACTAACATCTCCGTGTTTATTACGCAGGTAGGAGTGTTTTACATGTGGGCGTTGCACAAGACACTATTGGTGCAAATAGGGATAACTGCAGGCTGGAGCAATAGGCGTGCCGAAGGGTAGAGGGCATGTCGAAAGAAACTGGTGGGTGAAAGGAGCTTTTGCGTTGCGTAAAATTTTTATAAACAGCTTGTGGTTTTATCTTTTAAATAAATAATTGTAATTTAATTTTGATTATGGGTTTAATAAAGTTAAGGCTAGAAGGAATACAGCTCGAGCTCTATTGGGCATGCGCACATCAATCTAACGTTTTTGTTCTCTCACTATACAACAATACAACTTTTTGTATTACAGAAAGAATTAGTTTTAGACGTGAAAAATGATTCAATAGATATAACAATTTCTTTCATTGTTAGTTTCCGGTCGGAGCTATATATCCCTTTAAGCCACGACCATGACTCAAACGCGCGAGGATGACGTCAGTAACCCGTGGCAACGCAGTAGACTGTTTAGAAAGGAATGTTTGTAATATCGATATTTTACAGAAAAATAATTGAATTTTAATATAGAGGATTATGTTGGCTGCATTACTTAAAAGCATTAGAAAGAACAATAGAGTTTAATATTAGCCTTTAAACAGGCAACTTGTGCAACCAATCATAAAGAGCTTTCGGCACGCCCCAACCATTCGACACGCCCATTACTCCGATCTGCAGCTACCCCTGTCTCTATTGGTGCGCAAACTTGAATACCGGCGCGCTGGAGATAGTACGGTCGTTCACGTTGACCAAAACACAAAAGAAAACGCGTTTTGGAAAAAAAAATCTTTTGGCAATCACAGGCATTAGATTTTTCAGAGGACCGCCGAGTTTGCTGAAAAACAGTAGGTAATTTGCTCTGGAATTTTTTACAGAGGTCGTGTGAGAGACATGGCAGATTCGGACGGCATTAAAATCACAAAGTACGTCTGTGAAACAAATTTCTCTAACGACCCCCTATAAAAACTAGTCCCGTCCGAATAGGGCTTAAGCCAGCACAAACTTTCATTTCAACATGGGTCTACTCCAAATCAGGCAACTATTTTTTTTTATAGAGGACAAGAATAGAATCGTTACGATTTACCCGTGTTTATCCTCTTCTAAACTCAGTTTTAGTGGCTTAAACATACCGGGGGAGTTAATTTCTGCAATGCTCCTTTTGAGGAAGCTCAACAACCTGTCACTTTAATATTTAATGCACCATCATCTGCATCTCCTCCAGAGCCTAATCAAGCGCAACAAGCTGGGATTAACCATCACATTCTGCCCATGAATTTTAAACTTTCTTACAAACAGACTACAGAATGTCGGAATGGTTGTGTGTCCTCAGTCCATCCTTTTCACCCTATTCACACATGAGTACACCCCCCCTCCTCTAACACCATAATGAAGTTTGCTGATACCACCACAATAGTAGGATTGATAAGAACATGATGAGACACGCTATATAGAGTTCAACACCTTGTTAAGTGGTGTTTGATTAGGGACCTGGTTGTTAACACTACTAAAACAATGGTGATCGTTTTAGACAACAAGAGAACCAGGAAAAAAAAACACCTGCCCATCTCCACATGAATGGTGGGGAGGCTGAAAGGGTTCATCGACCATCAAATTCCTGGGTATGCACAAAGGATTTATCATGGACCATTAACACTTACTATTTGGTGAAAAAAAAGCTCAAGAAAGCCAAAGTACCCTCTCAGCTATTTGTAAATTTGTACAGGAGCATGATAGAAAGCATTCGTTGGCACTGTCACAGTGTGGTTCACCCGCTGCACTGCACTGCCAGAGAGACCTAGCAACTAATAGTTACGACTGAACAGAGGATTGTGCATAAATAGCTACATGGGACCAAGCTCACCAATTTGGACATAGCCTATGCTAGCTGTCTACACAAGAGAACTAGCAATGTCTTTAAGGATTCAACCCATCCAGAAGACTGTTTATGCCAAAGCAAAGATTCTACAAACACGCCTCTTGCTGCTGACCTCCTCAGTGTCTACTGTCATTTCTTATTCTTCATTACAGTGGCCAGAGTGAAATAGAACAATTTATCTACTTCTTTTTTGTGTTTTATTCTTAGCTTAATAGGCTTCCAATGTCTAAAAATGTGTGTGTGATAAATTATATATATATTTTTTTATTTTGCATGAAACTATGACAATTCTTTCACATCTTAAAAGTTCGTGTTTGCATTCTTAGTGTTTGGGGTTGCAGTATCTGATACAGAACAGGAACCTAGGAAAAATTGGGGAAACTATTTTTCAACAGCTGTGCATTTGCTGCTTAAACTTAATGACAAAAAAAATGTGTTTCAAAAAATTCTATAATGAATCAGATTTAAAGTTGACACTGTCCAGCTACATCAACAACAAATTTTACATTTTACATCAAAAACAAGCTGAAGAAGTTCAATTTAACCAGCACACTAATGATAATCACTAGCAGATACTAGGGATACTGTCTTTCTAATCATATTGATCAAGTGTTAGATACATTATTACTGAAGAGGAAGACTTGGTTTCTAAACATAATACCTTGATTACTAATCGTGTAATAAAATATATTAAAACGTTCCCCAAAACGTTTAAAGGTAGACCGTAGTCATACCATGTTATGTTACAAATATTGAATATAAAATGGATAAAATATTTTAAATTAAAAAAAAGCAACTGCTGTAACTCATTGACACAGCAGATGGCGCTGTTTTACAAGTGGCAAGATTTCAAAGGTTATTGTGGCTCCAAAATGGAATCCAACTCTGAGCCGGTCGGACATCAAGGTAGGAACAACCGACTGGCTTGGACTGAATGTAACTCGAAAACTGTACATATAAAAAAAAATAATCCTTCTTAATTGCAAATAGTCTTCGGCTTACAATAAAACTATGAGAAATAGTCAGCGCGCACTGGCGGAAACTTTAGGCCTACGCTAAGCATGAACTCTTTATTCACCAAAGAGCTAAAATAGTCCGCCTGTAAAAGAGAGATGATTATCCTGTATCCAAGTTCAGTGGGCTTAACCCCGCACAAAGATTCGTTTTAAAATGAATTTACAGAACTATTATTTTTAATATTTTGACTATAAGTTTGCTTGTGGGGGTGGTTTTGCGTGTGTGCGCGCACGCGGCGGCGCGGTGACGTCATGACGCTGGCTTTATTATGCTGCAGTTTCAGCAGTTCTGTACTAACGTTAATCATAAAAAAATCGAAAAATAATGAATAACTTTTAGTTTTATACCAACTTAGTGGATAACTGGCATATATAATTTTATGCACTATTCTAAACTGTGAATAATGCTATGGTCCGTAATGTACAAATACATATAATATATACACACAGTATACAGTAAATGATTTAATGATTTTGTATTTAATAATGCAAAGGGTGTTGCTGAGGTTGTAACACAAATAAAAAAAAATTAGGCACTTTGGCTGTCAGATGAAAACCCAGGATATGAATGATGAAAAGGATATAAAGTAAGAAGACAGAGAAAAACTCGTATTAAGCCACCCGTCATTACTATGGGTTTGTTGGGTTTACTTATCATTACTAAATTTAAATTGCAATCAGAAATACAAATTTTAAAAAGGAAATGGATTTTTATTACAGTAAGTTAACAGGAAATGGCTAGAATCCTTGGGAGAATTACCTTGTTAAAGAATTGCTCATATGGTCCTTAAAGAGGTCCTATTATGCTTTTTCAAATATTTTCTTTTATGCAGTGTCATGTAGCTGTATGTAAAAATAAACTATCTGCACTATCTGTGACGCTGACAGTGCACGATAAATGGAGTTTTTGTCTATTAAAAAAAAGAATCTGCTCACATTCGCCTAAACGAGTCGTTAGCAAATCTATTTTTACTCGGATCCACGTCACTCTGTAACATATTTGCATAATGTCCGCCCACGTTCTACTTCACGAACAACTTGCCAGCCCACATTCTACGTTACGAACAACTTGCCCACCATCTTACAATTAACATTACCTCACACAGGTTGGGTAATAGTGGAACAGCGCTGCAGTTATTTGTATGGACGAGAGAAGGAGAGGTTGTTGTGGGTCATTTTCTTTCGAAGATTTTTTAACCAGATTATCTTTGAGTGGACATATTCTATGGACTTCTCACCCTCCGTTATCGGCCCTTTGGACTTCATTAACCCCGGTGAGACCGAACCATACTTTGTATACTCAGATAACACACATACAATAAACACGGACTTCGGACATTTTCCACTCACTCGCACACATACCGTTTATCATATATAATTTGTAAATATTGTTTATATCTTTGTTTGGTTGTGGTGCACCTTTTTTATTTACTTTATTTAGTTTTGTATAATACACGTTTGCTTTATCTACTTGTTTGTGTTTGTCCTTTTTGCTTTTTTTTGGTATGTACACACATACAATAAACACGGACTTCGGACATTTTCCACTCACTCGCGTTCACATACACATACAGTTTATTATATGTAGTTTGTATATATTGTTTATATCTTTGTTTGGTTGTGGTGCACCTTTTTTGTTTACTTTATTTATTTTTGTATAATACATGTTTGCTTTATCTGATTGTTTGTGTTTGTCCTTTTTGCTCACGGGCCTTTTAACGCAACACCGTCACAAAGATAAAAGACCTCTCGATTTTTGTAGCCACAGTTAATATAATATTAGCTGGTCGGTCCTTACACGGTAAAACTGACGCAATCTTTTCTATGCATTGACAGGTCTCCAGGTCCGCCGTCGTTTAGTTATGGTCATCTGCGTTTTGTTTTTTAACACACGCTGTAACGGTTGACCAATCATAAATCACCGCGCCATCTGACCAATCACAGCAGTGAGGGCTCACGGAAATGAGGGGTTTAGACAGACTGAATCTTCGAACTGCTTTACACGAGTCGTTTACGAATCATTTAGAAATGGGATAAAATTTAATCTATTTTTAGAGAAAACTGAAGTGTGTCAGTTTTTGAACTTGCATACATGTAAACCTGTTTTAAGAGACTCATTAAGCAATATTAGCAACCTTAAAAATGCCATAATTGGACCTTTTTAATTTCTCTAGTGAACTACCCAGTGGACCTACCTTGTCAGGATTATGATGAATTGTGCCGTGTCTCTGACTACCTGTCGAGTCTTGAGAGAGACACAAAGTCATTTCGCCTTCCTAATGGAACAGAGGTCAGTTTTCATGGCTACACAACAGCAGAGACAACAATATCCTGCTATACAATCAAAAAAAAATGTTTGAGAAGTTGTAAAAACTGATTACAGGTAAAAGTAACTTATGACAATATAGGCCAGCTCAGGCTGTTTAGCGAGGATGATCCACCTCATTCACTTCTCGCACTCCATTTACTGGGAGATGAAACCCAAGGTTAACAACATTCAGATTTCCATTCATTAGTTTATTATATACATATATACATATACTGTTTTGAGACATTCTGTTACATACTCCTCAGTGGTTGCCGTATTCATACATCACAAGTGGTGGCCCATCAGTGATGTTTTGAAGACATCCTCCAAATCCAGAAATGGACTTTTGTTTGTAAGTTGGTCACATGCTTAAACAAGATTTAGCCCAGCTGTTACTAATTTTGTTTATGTAGATGGAAGGTCTGGCTGGTCATTCAGATTTTTTACAGTATAGCTCAAGGATATAAAGTCATTGATACCAGACATTTTATAGAGATTATTACCTTTATCACTACAGGTGGAGTCAGCGATGGAGAGAGTTATACTCTTCCTGCTAAGCCAGATTGTGTTTGGATTGTTGGAAAGGTCTCTGGATGAACAAATATATTTCTCATCTCCTCCTGTGTCAGAATATGGCAAAATCTTCTGGCAAGATGGAGAAGCCGTTGGCTTTTACACTGTAAAAAAGAAAGGTGTGACTATTACATCCTATAAAAACACTAAATATCTTATTAGACAGATCTGTCCGATTTACTTCATCTTGTTTAATCATTCAATAGAAGGGATTTGGTGTTTCTTTGTTCTTTAAGGAAGCCTGTGCAATAAATACACTGGTCAGAGTTACCTCCTCCCTGTTCTGGACACTGTGTTTGTGCGCAGCCACTGGAGAAGAAATGGACTGGCCATGCAGATGCTCCAGGATTTCTGTGATTCCATGCCCACAGAAAAAGTGCTGGGTATTAGTTACCCCGTATCTTCCAGTATGTATGGAGGTAAGACAGGCTAAGGACAAAACACAATTTGGTCTGTCAACAAATCATAAAGAACCACTTTAACTCCAAATGTCTGCAGATTTGATTTCATGTTATACTGTTAGAAGTGTCTTTTTCCATGAATGCTATTGTGGAGACATAAATGCTGACCTAGGCTAAAACTAAAGAATCCTGTGGTTCTTTTGATGTTCTTTTGGAAGTTTTTATTAGATTTCTTGGCTGAGTTGTCAATGCTTTCTTTGAGAAAATTTTGGCTGGCTGACTGCTCCTGTTATTATTTTCTGTTCCAACTTTTTACAGTTTAACAGATAATGTCAGTCACTGTAGTTTAGTGATGCACACTAAGGAGAGGTCCAAAGAAACTTATCCTGACATTGTGTGCTTGATGAAATGTTTAGTTTTCTCTGATGGAGTGGTTAAAATGTTAAGCAGCATCCAAGCCTGGCTTTATACACTCAGCTGAATTATTGGTTCAGTTAGTTTCATGGTAATTAGGGGGGCAATTACTTTTTTGCACAGTAATTCCTAAATTCTTTTTTTATATGGGGTGATATTCAATAACAGCAACTTTTTTATTCTTGCACTGTTGCTATGACCTTTACTGAACATAATGATAAAACACATCATGGCATTTACAAATAGGGTAGCAGGAGGCCTGGACTCGGGTTACTAGGGAGGGTATACCGTGGATGGATGCTCACACACACATACCTTACGGTCAAACTCACCAAGCTCAGGGAGGACATTCAAACTTCAGGCACGTAGACCCAAAGGCAGGCCTCAAACCCTTGACCATGGAGGTGCGAGGCCACAGTGCTAACTTTTACCATGTGACCTGAAATAAAACAATGCTCCATAAATAATCATAAATTTTGTCTGAAATTCGGTACTGATTACAAATTATGAACATACTATAAGACAGGTTTTGGTTCCTAAATAAAACGCCACCAAAATGATAACAAATAGTAAGCCATTTGTCCTACTATTTTGTTCACCAATGTAAAGCGATGTCATAGCCTTATTTTCTAAATATTAAGACTTTCTTTCTATTTAAATATCAGTTGTAAGTTGTGTATAAGATAAATGACATTTTCTTATGACTTATACAATGGCATGTTGTATTTTGCAGAAAAGATTAGTGTAGGTTGAAAAAGTTAAAACAGTGACTTGTCAAACTACATGCATGTCATCAATTTAATATTAATGATAATTGAAGCATTCTGCCTTATTTAGTTCTTATTAGTTTATCAATTCTGGATATTTGATATTAACAGCTTTTGCAAAGTAATTTCTTTTCTCTTCCTTAAAAAAAAACAAGTTATATAAGGTTCTTGAATGAACATCTGCATTTTGCAATATTTTGGGGATGGAAACTGACTTTTACACCTAGTCCCATTCTTTGTATGCAGTATGCAAGAAATACCTAGAGATTCATCAGGAACAAAGGGAGCGCCTCTATGAAGTGGAGGCTCCTGGGAACTGGAGTCAGAGACGCAACATGTGGTTGAGTATACTAGTCCAGCACAGGCCAACACACAGTGAGTATGCGCTAAAATAAAAGAACATTCCAAGGCGTTTTATTCAAATCCATTGGAAGTACTTGCACTATCAGCACCGAATGGCTTATCGATCGGTGCATCTTTAATACTCACTATTTAAAATGTTCTGCTTTGTTTAGATGTTTTTGTGTGTATTTATCATTGACATTATTTTTATATCATGTGGAGCCTCCATTTATTTAGGAGTGTTTTTTTTTTTTAATTATCTTTCACTTTTTTAAGTACTGCCAAGGCTGTCGTCATAAAGAATTAATCAACACCCTTTGAACAATCAGTCTTGATAATTCAATAGTGCTTTGGTTAAAAGTCTTTTGTCTATTGGGTTTTAAGTGTTACTTTTTAAGCATTATTGTTTTGAATCTATCTTTAAATCGTTTAAAAGTAAATGATTAAACAAGTTAAACAAAGTTTTGCTTTGTGACCCTCAGCTATAATGTTACATTTTTGTAGGTACGATCTCAGATGAAAATTCACACATCACACAAGCTTATGACAACCAGCTCACAGACTCTAAAATGAAGGTGAATAATCAACAGTGTAAGATGATTTCTTCTGTGATTACCCCATCTTTACTGAAGATGATGATGTACAATAAGCTGAACTACAGGGGGAAAAGCATGAATGTTCAAAGCCAAATAATCCATAATTGTTTTGCCATTATTGATTTGTTTAATCTCTGTAATAGACTTTGAAATTCTTAAATTAGTAATTATTCTTTTCCAGACAAGAATACCACGACCAAGCAGGCGGAGAAGATGTGTAGAGAAACTAACTGACCACGCTGGGACTTCACAGAAGTGTAAAAAAGCCAAGATAGCCTAGAAAATTCTGCTTTACTAAATGTGTCTAGATGTGAAAGGCTTATGAACCAGCGGAATTTTTGAGTTTGTTATGCATCAGTCTTAGTTGCAATGCAACATAAAACTATTAAATTTACTGCTTGAACAGTTTCCATTACCAATAAATAACTTTAAATTAAAAGCCTTTTAGGCATTTAGTATTCCTTAACTCTAGTGTTGTAACAATTACTATGGCTTTTGAGTAAATCCCCTTTCTACATTTTCTGTTATTTTTCCACTTGCCATATAGGTCACCAGGAAAGAACAGACAGTAATTGGTTTCCAAAGTACCAAGGGCATTGGTGTAAGAACAACAAATTTCTAAGTCCAACTCAAACAAACCCACATCTGGGTTTAACTGCAGTAATATGAGCTGAAGATCATTGGCAAATGCAATAGGTTACAAAATACCGAACAGCTATCGAATTCAAAATAAATGGTAACTGGATTATCTAGTTCTCAGCTACAACTTATTGTAGCTGTTATCTGTTACAGAAGTGTACATTTGGAAAACTAAACTGAACAAAACATCTAACTAGAGCCTAAGTTGAAGAAAGAATAAACATTTAACTTTTATGTTCTCTACATCTGGAAGTGTTTTCCTTTTATGAATAGAATAATTGTTCAACCCACACCCATTTCTCCTAAGTATTCACAATATTGTGTATAATATTCCTGGCAATTCAATATTGTAAAAAAAAAAAAAAAAAATCCCTAATGTTTTTAGAAATTTTAATTTATGCTTGACACTTGAACTGAAAACAATGGATACTATTGGTTATTCACTACATATAAAGCACATATTGTTGGAGAGCCTCTTTTCTCTAGCTTGCTGTCAGGAAGTCTCAGTGAATTTCTTTTTTTAAATAAATCTACTTATTATACATTGGGCTAGATAATTTGGCTTTCTTTCACAACAATGCTCTGAAATGGAGATTTTTAACAATAACATCTGGATGGATTGGGACTGAGTTTGTCTGACCTCTGAGTTTGAATAGATCCTTGCTGGCTGTTGTCTCAGCCACCAAGGATCTAAAAATGGACCTTTCCTCATTTCTCAGTATTTTTTTTCAAGATGGATGAGTTTGGATTTCAGCCTTCTATAGGTTTTCTTACTGTTTGGGCCCCTTTAGTGTGTATTTAAGTGAGGTCAGAGAGGTCTTTTGTGTATTGGTCTCATGTCTACTTTAAACTCTTCTATGTAAGCAATAAGTCATGAAATAGGTTTGCTGTTACAGGGAAATAATTTGACTGGTGCAATGTGGCCGATGTGAATAGGCATTACCACCCATTATTATTATTTCTATCCCATGAAAATTTGGGCACAAGATGGAGTAGATCCTGCTCATGGTGCCAATCCATTGCTGGACGCACACACTACAGAAAATTTTGGGACTACCAGTTAGCCTAATCTACATGTCTTTGGAATGTGGGAGGAAATTTGACGACCCAGAAGAAACCCACCAAGCACGGGGAAAACTTGCAATGTCTACACACAGAAACAAGAAGCAGGAATCGAACCCTGGAGGTGGGAGCCCACAGTGCTAACCACTAAGCCAGCATGGTTAGTTACATTAGTTGTTACTAAAGAGAAAAATTACATATTACAACAAACATTAATATAAACGTGATTTGTTTATATTTGTTTACAAAATTTCTGTCTGCTGTTACAGAAAAACGCTTCAGTGGTATAAAATAGTTTATAAGCATGATCTCACTTTCTTTATTGAAAAGCAGAAAGTGCACTTTGTTGGCCTAATATTAGCATTCTTTTTCTAACCATTACCATTTGGGGAGCTTTCAAAAACATGTTAAAATGCTCTGTAAACATACTTGCTGACAAGCAATCCTAAGATGGTGATGAAATCATGAGATAATTAATGCTGCGATAAACCAAGATATAACGAATTGCAGTAGTCAATGTATGGAGTACCCATAATGCCAACATCTTCCAAACGGCTTAATAAAATACCATGGTCAGTGGTATCAAGAGCTGCTGTAAGATCAAGTAGAATGAGGATAACTATCTTTCCGGAAATCAACTGCTAATAAAATATCATGAAAAAACTTTAAGAAGGGCAGTTTCTGTACTATCAAAATATATGAAACCTGACTAAAACATATCTATAACAGCATTTGCATCCAGATATGGACGTAATTGAGATAAAAAAAATTCTCTAAACTTCTTCTTTCTTCTTTGTCTTTCGGCTGTTCCCTTTCAGGGGTCGCCACAGCGAATCATCTGCCTCCATCTAACCCTATCCTCTGCATCCTCTTCTCTCACACCAACTAACTTCATGTCCTCTCTCACTGCATCCATAAATCTCCTCTTTGGTCTTCCTCTAGACCTCCTGCCTGGCAGTTCCAACCTCAGCATCCTTCTACCGATATATTCACAATCTCTCCTCTGAACATGCCCAAACCACCTCAATCTGGCCTCTCTGACTTTATCTCCAAAACATCTAACGTGGGTTGTCCCTCTGATAAACTCATTCTTAATCCTATCCATCCTTGTCACTCCCAAAGAGAACCTCAACATCTTCAGCTCTGCTACCTCCAACTCTGCCTCCTGTCTTTTCTTCAGCGCCACTGTCTCTAAGCCGTAGAGCATCGCTGGTCTCACCACTGTCCTGTACACCTTTCCTTTTATTCTCGCTGATACTCTTTTATCGCACAACACACCTGACACTTTTCTCCACCCATTCCAACCTGCCTGTACCCGCCTCTTCACCTCCTTTTCACACTCTCCATTGCTCTGGACCGTTGACCCTAAGTACTTAAAATCCTGCACCTTCTTTACCTCTGCTCCCTGTAGCCTCACCGATCCTCCTGGGTCCCTCTCATTTACACACATGTATTCCGTCTTGCTGCGGCTAACCTTCATTCCTCTGCTTTCCAGAGCATACCTCCACCTCTCCAAATTTTCCTCCACCTGTTCCCTGCTCTCGCTACAGAGCACAATGTCATCTGCAAACATCATAGTCCATGGGGACTCCTGTCTTACCTCATCTGTCATCCTGTCCATCACCAGAGCAAACAAAAAGGGGCTTAGAGCCGATCCTTGATGCAGACCCACCTCCACCTTAAACTCTTCTGTCACACCTACAGCACATCTTACCACTGTCTTACAGCTCTCATACATGTCCTGCACCACTCTAACATACTTCTCTGCCACTCCAGACTTCCTCATACAATACCACAGCTCCTCTCTTGGCACCCTGTCATACGCTTTCTCTAAATCTAAAAAGACACAATGCAACTCCCTGTTACCTTCTCTGTACTTCTCCGCCAGCATCCTCAAAGCAAATACTGCATCTGATGTACTCTTTCTAGGCATAAAACCATATTGCTGCTTTCTCTAAAAAAATTCTCTAAAACTTTTGGTAAAAAAAGATCATTTAGATATTGGTCGATAATTATTTAAAACTGTGCAATCAAAATTTGGCTTCTTCAGAAGTGGCTGCACTACTGCATCTTTAAAACAGGCTGGAACAATTCTACTAATTGAACTACTATTAAAAAGAGATTGAGTAGTGGTGCCTAAAAGATTAAACAAACGAGGGGGAATAGGATCCAAAGGATGTGTCGCCGGTGTATAATTTAAAATGTATTCCAACTGTACTAAGGAAATTGGTTTTAAACTAATAAAGGAACTTGAGGAATTTTAATGGAAACCATCATTTTTTTTCGAGAAATAATCTGTGCCTGGAGATTATTAATTTTATTTACGAAAAATTGTAAAAAGTCCTCACACGTTTTGATCACCCTCAACAAAATTAACAGGAGCAGATAAAATCACTTCATTAATTGTATTAAATAAAATATTTAAAATATTGTTTCTTTGAATTCTGTTTAGTAATACTGTACTTGAAAAACGTACTTAAAATTCCGAAAGATACTTGCAGCCTGTCTTACTTACATCTTGACAAGCTTGTCTAGAAATACAAATTTCATGATTCATCCAAGGCTGGGGCTGTTTTATTTACGATACTTTAAATGTGCAATCTCATCTAAAATGTCTAAAATGTGCAAACAGAATTAAAAATGAATTAAAATACCCATCCACACTAATAACAGGATTAAAAAAATCTCTAAACTGTGGTAACATGTTAAAGCTAAAAAGGCCTCAGAAAACCTAGCAGATGTAGAAGTGTTTATAAAAACAAGACTAGTGGCCAGCCCTTCTGTTGACAGTATTCAACAAAGAAAGTACAGCATCGAAACAAACAAACAAATGATCGTGTAAACATCCTTCAACAACATTTGTGACAGAGAAATCCAAAGACACTACAAGGTCAAGGGTATGTCCACCTCTATGAGTAGCTCCAGCCATAGACAGAGTAATATTAAGGGAATCAATCAGCTATAATAATAATAATAATAATAATAATAATAATAGAAATCACTAACTAATGGCTTGGAAGGACAGCACAAATGTATATTAAAATTTCTCCAAGAATAAGAAAATTATCACATGAAGTAACTATGTCGGATATAAATTCAGAATTCGGTAATAAAATCCTTGTTGTACTTTGAGGGCCTAAAAATAAGAGCACATACAGTAACAAGGACACAGTAAAATCAACCCTAAATAATTGTGGTTTAAAGCTAGTATGAGATACGGACAGCAGTTGACAACATTTAAAAGGATTTTTGTACACGCCACTTCACCGCCTAGACGTTCTAGAAGAGTTAGAGGAAAAATGTAAAGTGCATAGCTATCCTATTTTGTAAACAACTAATCAGCTTGTATAATTAATTAATTATTGTTGGGTGACTCCTTAAGAGGCATTTAAGAGCAGTCAATTGAATGTATGATCAATCAGCAATACCTGTGCCAAAGAAAAATAAATATCACCCATGCCTGTCAAGCAAGTCAAAAACTGTGCATTTCTCAGCCGAATTCTGACATTATTCAGGCAAATATGGATAGACTGCTAATGGAAATGCAAATGATGCACAAAGCCAATTGCACATTGAATTTATATATATATATATATATATATATATATATATATATATATATAACATAAAACCACAGCTGCCCAACTCACTAGAGAATTGTATACCTCAACTCTCCTGTTTCCATCAAGACTGTTCGTCGGGAGCTCCACAGGGTCAATGTGCAGTACATGACCAGGCTGCTATAACCAAATCTTTGGTCACTCATGCCAATGCCAAACGACGGTTTTAGTGGTGCCCACAGCGAAAATCTTGGGCTGTGGACAAGGTGAAACATGTATTGTTCTCTAATGAGTCCACCTTCACTGTCTTCCCCACATCCAGGAGAGTAACGATGTGGAGAAGCCCCAAAGAAGCGTACCACCCAGCCTGTTGCATGCCCAGAGTGAAGCATGGGGGTGGATCATTAATGATTTGGGCTTTAATATCATGGCATTCTCTATGCTAGATGGGCGCATCACTGCCAAGGACCACCAAACCATTCTGGAGGACCATGACCACCCAATGGTCCAAACATTGTATCCTGAAGGCGATGCATTTATCAGAATAATAATGCACCAATACACACGGCAAGACTGTTGACAGAGTGGTTCGATTAACATTAAAGTTGAACATCTCCTATGGCCTGCACAGTCACCAGATCTAAATACTATTGAGCTACTTTGGGGTGTTTTGGAGGAGCGGGTCAGGAAACATTTTCCTCCATCAGCATCACGTGGTGACCTGGCCACTATTCTGCAATGGCTCAAAATTCCTCTGGCCACTGTGCTGGACTTGTATCTGTCATTTCCAGGACGAATTGATGCAGTATTGGCCGCAAAAGGAGGATTATTGTGTTCTAAAACCAGGCGTTTCAGTTTTACTTACACAGCTCAGTCAGGTTCAACAGCTCAAATATAATTTTTCAGGAAAACAGGTGCTAAATCTTTTGCAGTCTGAGAAGTTAAAAAAAAGCGTTCGTTGTTGGAAAAACTTCCAGAGTCTTCAAATTAGTGTTCACCCAAAGCCAAAGCTGTATACATTAGATTTATAAGTACAGTACACATCAGCTTATTGCTTGGAAATTTCTTAAAATATTTTTTAGGGATATTAATTTATGTTTAAGCTATTCTTGGTTTAGTGTAGTTGTGTATATAAGGTTATTCCAGGCATAACGTTATGGGCCAAAAAAGGCTTTTACAAGCTGTCTTGTGCATAATCCGGTTTTTTTTGCCTGATATTATATTTTGTATTTTTGCACCAATCATATTTTGAACTCTGCACTTTGAGGGTTATCCAAGGACAGTGTTGAACAAATAAAAGTAAATTTAACAGTTGGTATAATAACAGAAGAGTTGTAAAAGAAGTGAAACAAACTTATCTCCTGTAGCTGAAGCAAGTGAAAGATTGAATATAGGATGTGAAAGTGTAAAAATAAATGAATTCACCTTTAAGTTGTTGTCTGTTTTTGTGTGTTTGTGGATGTCTGTCAGACCTGAGTGGAAGGATTTTAGATAGCAGCCCTTTTTACATTTAATTTTTAAAATAAGTAAATAGATAAAAGTTGTTGAAGTTTAAGCAGTGATGTTAATGAGAGTGGTGAAAAGTACTGTTGTGGGTCAAGAAGGCTTTGTGTGAATCCAACAGTATTACAGAATCACTTTGTAAGAAATTTCTATCATATTATGTAAACTGTAATTAATCTGTTATGTTTAATACTCATGCTGTGGATTTTTCACATCAGTGAAAAAGAAAGAAGACAATCAGATACAATAGAGACCCAGACAGAGATTGTATGATGGCCATGATTGTAGACCATATCATAAATCGTGGTCAGGCCAAAGAGTGCAACCAACTGTAGGCCTCTTCACTGTTTTATCCATAGTTCAAATGTTTATGAAAGAAAACAAGGATGTGTTATTATACATACAGTATACTGCATAGATTGTTTTTATATTGCACTGTTACTTGTAATAAAATTGTACTATAAGTGTTTTTATCTTTTACATAACATTGTCCTCACATTGGGGGTGGCACAATGTGTCGAGGATTCACTTCCTCCCTCAGGTCTGGGAGTTCTGGCATGTTATTTCCACTCTTGGTTGATTTCTTTCACATACTCTGGTTTTCTCCCACAGTCCAAAGACATACAGAGTGGGCTAACTGATGTTTCCAAGGTCCCTGTAGTGAATGAGTGCCAGAGTCCCCTGGGACAGACACCATTCTTCCTTCAGCCTTTTACACAATATGCTGTATAGAAAACGAGTGAGTGCGTGTCTTTACAGCCATGAATAGCTAGAAAAAATATAAGGTGTGAGTTAGAAGAATACCTGTAGCCAGAGGAACACAAAAGAAGACATCTGAAGTCAGTTTAATCCTTGTAAAAAGAGGTTAGTGTATTTATAGCTTTTTGCAGTAACATTTTTGTTACAATTAAACCAAACATGTTATGATGCAGTGTTGTATTTTATCATTTACATTTGTTTCACTTACATTTGTAAGTTTAGGGCACTAAAACCATGACAACCTTAAAACCTAAAACAACTGGTGTTTATACAACAATTGTGGGACTGTGTTTTTGTGTGAGTAACTAACAGTTCAAAAAGTTTGCCAAAATACAAAAAGTGCGAGGGGAAAAAAACTTTTTTGAAACTGTTTTGTTACTGCATAGGAAATGGTTTGGAAATTGCAGTTGAGATAAGTGCAAGTCTGCCTTGAGAAATGAGCCAAAACAATTGAGATGAACTATAAAAAGCATGCTGTGTTGGTTAAGGAATTAAACGTAGAAGTCATTTATAAATTGCTTGTGGTAATTGCTTTAATTGGAAAATAACCATGCCCCCACTTTGTGCTGTGCCATATTACACGACTGGATTTTTATTATTTTTTAATAGCATGTCCCTTGTGTATTGTGTGTTACATCACAGCCAGCATAAATGTGATAGTAGTCCAGGCAGCAAGGCAAATTGTTTATATCTTTTTAATTGTCAACAATTTTACACTATAGTCCTTAGTACAATTTGTCCTTCCCTGTTGCTCAGTAATTTAACAAACCATGTGTTCTCCACCTGATAAACTTAAGAAAAATAAACTGTCATGGGGTTTATTGCCAATATACTATAAACTGAAAAAGGGAACAAACATGTCTCACAGACTTTCTATAAAATAAAAAAATAAAAAATAATGTGTCATTCATGAATAAGTAAAAAAAAAACCTAGCTGGGAAGTCGCTCTTATATGTTTTAATCCTTAAATAAAATATTGATAAACATAAGTAGCGACTTGTCATCTTCCCAGTTTCCATGATCCACAAATACTTTTCCTCATCCCAAAAAAATAAATATAGGAAAATTTATATTTTTCAGTCACTCATCACAACAATAAAAGAGCCAGAGCACTTTTCCAACAACTCTTTGTCAATGTCCCTCATGTGATGTCATACTGTGATATTCTGTCAATAATATACCTTGGAAAAAGTCTGGAGTTTACCTAACATATAGTCTAAATAACAACATAAGAGAAATCTCTTTGAAGTTGCTGTATAAATATTATCTTGTCAAATTCTTTATATATTTTTTTGAGATTTTAAAAGAACATTGACATCAGCTGCTCTTTCTCTAACTTTGAGATGACCTGAGATTATGCCACAACAACAACAAAAAAAAAGATATTTCGAAAGTATTAAAGAGATTTAAAAAAAAAACTCCAAGGCTGTTTTTATTTTTTCATTTTTGTAAATCATTTGGTAGAGATTTTGACATTTTACTACTGGTGCTCTTTTACGTTTTTCATAGCCTACGTATTTTTCCTTTTCGAGTATATTATTTCTTTATTTTCAATTTTACTTTTGTCTTCTTTATTTTTTGTTGTTATTCGCTATTTAATGCTCCTTATAATCCCTGGCAATGTACTGTTAGATTGTGGTGTTATGCTCGGTGGGGAAAACATTCTAGTCCTCACCTCTTCCTGAAAAAAAAAAAATCAACATAGTCGCTGACTGATGACGTAAAAGAAGGAAGTTTTTAATTATTTATTTTTTAAACCTTTCGCTAAACAAAAATTTTCGAAATGAGCCGAATATATGATAACGCAGCCTTACGAAACAAACCTGTTCATAACGAGAAAGTGTCTTGTTCCTGGGAGCCTTCCGTATATCAGAGGTAAGTACTACATTTGATACGTTTTTGTAGCGAAGCAGAATAAATGGCTTGTTCTCTACAAAACAGGGCGAGTGTAAATGTGAAATATAATCCGTTTCAGTGGCGCCGGAGTGATTTTAGAGGGAACGTTTGTTGATGTGTCTCGCCATGCAGTTACTGACATCAACAATAAAAAGGTAAGCTCGGTGCAACCTAGGAACATGTGACACTCATCAAATAACTTTGATTTTATTTTATACATTCAATATAAGACATTGGTTTTCTGTTTGTGAAGAAGCGACATTTGTGGCAAATTTAATCACTGACAGGGACAGGACAAAGTTTATCCACAGCAAGAGCTAACGGAGAAACATTTTTATGCTTCTTTTCAACAGTTTTAATTGTTAATTTTTTTTTTTTTTTTTTTGCCAGATTTACATTTTACAATGTCTACAAAAATATGTAGTCTGTTTTCATATTGCTCTTAGTTTTAGTGCAAACACTGTTTGATTTCCTTGTAGGTGCGCTACAATGCCCTGTATGTCAAGCCAAGTCGAATCCACTACAGAAAGTATGACTCAAAGGGCAACGAGATTGAGCCTAACTTTAGTGAAACCAGGAAAGTCAACACTGGTTATCTTATGTCATCCTACAGTAAGTACTTATATTGCAAAACTTAATTATGGGGAAAACCCAGCATCTATTTAGCAGTTTAACCTTTGCACTTAATAAATAATAAACTACTGTGTGCTACTGGACAAACACCACAGCAGTTAGCTAGTGTGTACAACAAAAATTAATTTATGGATTATTTATGCTAACTTGCCCATATGGGTGAATAAGTGTAGGGCCACTTTTTAGCATCTTTTTTTTTTTTCTTTTTTTGGCTAACCATGTGGCAGCAAGCGCAGCACATGCACTTATGCATCTCATGTCTGAAAATAGCAGATCAGCAGTTTCTCAAACCAGCCAATCTCATGCCAACCCCCATGCCACATATATATTTTTTTCAAATTTATTTATAGATTAGTTTATTTACAGTTGTTCGGCCTGTTCTGTTTTTTGTTAATTCTCAGAAGTCTTGGTTTCCTTGCTGATCTTCAAAACTACTTATGAGATGGGAATTATTCTCCAGGACAAAAGAGATTCTGACATTTCATTTTTTTCCATATATAAATCCAATTAGTTCCAGTGTAGTCCATAATTTCTGGTTGCTGGAAAAGTGGCTACATTAAGAGCAGCACTTTTTCCATTCACTCAAACATGATTGTGTTCATTCTCATCATATGTATTAATATTTAAACACTTGACCTTGTGTATTGTCATATGTTATTTACACAGAACAGGATGCTAAAGGCGAATCTGATCGTCTAACTGAAGAGCAGCTCAAGGGCATTGTGAACAAAAAGGAACTACTTAGTATAACACAGAAGCACTGTCCTAACCAAGCCTTTGCATTCTGGATCTTGGAGGCTGAACTGGAGAAGACAGAGTTGGAGATCGGGCAGGATATCCGTTTAAAGACTAGGGGAGATGGCCCTTTTATCTGTGAGTGTTACAGAACCTTCAAAGTTCGTTGCAGTAGCAATGCTGCTAAAGCTGACTGAATATTAAGCACTAACTGCAAAATTTCTGTTTGATGTGTTTTAAGTCTCCTTTGCCAAGGTGGATGCTGGCACAGTAACAAAGTGCAATTTTGCAGGAGATGAGGCAGCTGGAAAATCATGGACAGACAAAATAATGGCAAACAAAGCAGACGCACCAAGTAAAGTAAAACCATCCGAACTGGGGGAAGGGGTAGAGGAGGATGAGTGGGTAAGATACTGACTATTCAGTCAGCATTTGTCCCGGTTATACGTTGTGCAGTTGGGCAGGTATCGGGCTATGTTTTTAACACTGGTACTGTAGAATAGATAAAGAAAATATCAGCAAAAACACATACAGATGCATTAGGATGTTTATAATGTGGCATACTAGACATTTTCTAGTCATGTTCCATTTTTCATAAAAGCACTAGCAAATTAATATGAATATGTAATATTTGGCTCAATAAATGTACATCATGTTTAGTTTTGCATGCACATATAGTATACAGTGGGTCCTGCCTTAACTTGCTGTAAAGGTAAACATTATTTGTGTAATGTAAATAATGCTGTGCAATGTTTTCTGTCTCATCACATTTTCTCTCTGGGCTGTGTCCTCATTTCAGGATGACTGACCAGTCCATGGAGTACATGGTGGAAAGTTGCAGCAAGCAACTTTTTCTCAACCGGACATTTAAAAATAATATACATATATATGGGTTAAATATACCTAAATACCCCCAAATGCTTTATACTTACTTTATACAGTAACCTCTTATGTTCTGTTTTTATGTATAATAATAATAATAATAATAATAAATGACATTTTATTAATAATAGAGGATCTGTGTCTTTGTGCTAGGTTTTGTATCTATATTATGTAAAATGTTATCCATCCATCAATTTTCTGTACAGCTTATTTTTTTTTAAGGGTTACAGGGGACCTGGAGCCTATTCTAGGGTTCTCAGAACACAAGGTGAGGTAGACTCCAGATGGTGCATCACAGGGAACAGGCGCACACACATGCATGCACACATACACACACAAAGACGCACACACACACACACACACACACTCTAAGAAAACCGGAATATCTAGAGGAAAGCTACCAAGCACAGGGAGAACATGCACTGAAATCGGAGATGAGATTCAAACAACCCCCACCTTGAAGATGCAAGGTGAGCATTAAGCCACCATGCTGCTATGTACAATATTATGATTTTATTACGTAGATATCGGTACAGCTAAATAGTAATTAAAGGGATGAAGTTATTATGACATATGTAGCAGATTATATTTAACTGAAAAAAGAAATGAATCCAGTCTTAATGAAATGTTGTTTTAATTTTTGTGGTTTCCTTTCCTGTTGTAGAATTTTCAATAGACTGCACATTACTGCCACACTCTCTGAACCCTCTCTGGAATGTGATCACCACTAACCAGATGTTCTTTGAGCTGTGCTGCATTCTTGGCATGTTTGTTTTTGTCTCTAAAGTGTATTGGTGCAGATGCATTGTTTTTATTTTCTTGGTAAAAATTTTGGTAGTAGCACAATTTTCATTGATTCAACCGACTTAAATACAATATAACTAACTCATATTGTCACAGAAACTGTGCAGTATGTAATTTGTTAATTTACTAAGCACATAAATGGGGTAGCTGAACCTAATACAAGTGCAGACACAAGGCCTATTGATCAGATACATTGGCTACTATGTGTACAAGGAACAAATGTTGAAAGAATATTAATCAAATGAAAAGAATTAAGGTTTAAGAGCATAAAAATAATTCAAATATTTTTTTTATTTGAATTCAACTTATTTCAAAAAATAACATGATTCATTTAAGGAGTACATACATTTATACTAGTTTCTATACTTACAAAATGCACTATATTGTAAATAAATTTATTACCTTAAAATATGCCTGAGTAATTAGCAGTAAACATTTCTTTACTGGTACTATACGACTAAAAAAATAAATTAAACCAAATTCCTGACAATTCCTGAGAATTGATAGATTGAGACTAACATGTTAAATTTTGTTCATTTGGCAACAACTGGCACCAGTAATATATAGATAACTATAAAATTGCACAGTTCTGTATAAAAATAACATGTATTGTTATTTTTTAGAACAATGAGATGATGTGATAACTTCTTATAAAGTAAAAAAAAAAACATTTAAAACTATGAATTGTGTAATTAAATTTTTCCTTTTTTCCTTTTTTTAAGTGTAGTCTTTTTGAGGAAAGGCCTGTCTTCTGATTCAACATAATGAGATTTCCTTATGAAACACGGTTCGCTTGTGGAAAAGAAAAACATTGTGAAACACAGGATGTTGTCTCTATAACCACCACATTATTCTACATCTGTTTCTCATTGCTCTGGCTTTTTTATGCACAGAGTTGTGCAGACCTGCAAAAGCTCAGTGGACCTGTGTCTGTTCTCTGAACCAGTTCAACACAGTCTGTTTGTTCTCTTTCACCCATTTAATGTTGGTTTCAGTTCTCTCAATTGCCTGATCAAAAGCTCGTGTCATTGGCCCGAGGCCATCTTCATCAAGTTCACTTTGGAACTGCTTCAGCTAGACAGAGAGAATTAGACATGTATGAGTTAATCTGAGGTGGACGCACAGAAGATAATAATTATTAGTGCAAATATTTTAATGTCACCCTTTTGGATGACTTTCAGTATTACCTGTTGAAGTTCAAAGTCTGTGGAGAACCTCTCAGTTACATCATCAATCAAGCTTCCAACAGATCCTATCCCACCTCCGTACCTGTTTGATGAAATAGATATTAGCCAGGTGAGTAATTGTATTACCTAGTAACCAATGGAACAAACATAAAAAATGCTGAGCGCTTACTAACAGCTGAACTTAACCTTCGATCCCTGAATTGCATGTAACCTTTGCTAGCATCATATAACTTATGACTTCACAGCTGTGAGGAGGAAATAACGAACGTCCAAACCCCTTAAGCTTGGAATTTGTCCTCAAATTAAAATTTCACATTATATCCACAGTTGCAAGTTCAATTATATAATGCAAATTTAAAAATAAAATACTTAAACTCACACTTGACTTATGAATGTCCATTGGGCCCGAATGAAATCCCAGGCAAGAGGTTGTCCAGCTACATTCCTGGCAATGTAGTTTATGGTAGACACTATGTCCATCTTTCTTATCTTGGTGGGGTCTAGAGTGTACTCAAGGTATCTGGGTAAGGATGAATGACACATCAGGTGTTTGATAAGTGTGACACCAGAGTCTAGAGCCTGATTTTACCAAGTACTTACTTGTTTAAAAGCCAGATTATTTTGGTACAGGAGAGGGCATATCTTAGTACGTCTTGTTCTGTGGCAATTGTGGCTTCTTCATATTGTTTCCATGCAAAATCCCAGTCATCCTCATTTCCAGCTGCTATAGCGTTGCAGTAGATGGTAGACTTTAAGTTAGGTGGAATCCTAAACAAGAGAAAAAATATTTGGTAGGAATAGTTGCTAACATTGACAAATACATTAAACATACACCCAAGATATACAGTGCTGTGCAAAAGTCTTAGGCACCATATTATCTGTACTTCAAATTGTGTTATAATAAGTGCTGTAGTCTGAGTATGTCAGGGAATATACCAGTTCTTCTGGTACCTTTGCCATACTTGCTTCTTTCTATTGTAAAACCACAGTGCCTACATTGTAGGTATGTTAGGAATGGGAAATGGTTTTGTAAATAATAATAATAATACAGAGATAATAAACATATATAAAATTTTTATTACTGTTAAAATTTTTATTTTAAATACTGTATTTAGATTTATTCTTTATTAATATATTTGCTGATTACATTTAACGTGAGTGTAGAACAATTTAGGCCCAAACACTGTTATTAATATAAATATGTAAATTTACCGATTTGTGCCATTTTTCCACTCATTAAAAAGCTTTGTAGCCATGTTTATGCATTCAGGAACACCATTGCTGCATGCCACTGAAATAGCATTAATTTGATTGTACCTAAATGAGAGATAAACATAGGATTACATAATATATTTAACTCTAATTTAACATTAATTTAGCTTAAACAATTTATCTTATATATTATAGAGATACATACTGGTCAGCAAGGTTCTCTGGAACAGTTGCATTATCAGTGTATTCTTGGAAGTACTTGTAAAGTGGATCAACTTGCTTTCGTAGGTATTTCTATAGACAGAACAAAGAATAAATAATAATAATAAAAAATACCAACCCTCTGTCTCTTTTGATCAACTGTGCACTCTCACCCTGCCCATGGGTTCCTGTGTACATTATACTCACTTGCATGGGGCCGTAGACTTCAGAACGATCAAACATGAGAATAAAGTAACCCAAGTTGTTCAGAGCTGATTCCCATGGTACATATTCAGTTTCATTGATCAAATACTTGGTTGTGCTCAATGCCAGTGTGACATTGATGTATTTGGCCCTTTCAGAAGACAAGATAACACAAACATGGTTATCTATGAAATGTATTAGGCAAAAAAATATTGTATGTTTATTTATCTTATATTATGTGATTACTAAAGATAATACAGACTGTGCTAAAATAATATTTTTTTAAATATACATTCATAAACAAACTATTTTATATAAATTAATTATTAACTAAAACTGTAAATATTAACTATATTTACCTAGCAAGATTAAATGCATCATCAATTAACTGGCCTCGGTTAATGAGCGGGATAACCTAGGGAGAGGTTGGTGTGAGAATGACAGTTAAAATCTTAACAATACATTTTACAATAGACTAGGAAATGAACATACTCACTTCATGATTACTCTCCAGTTGATTGATAAGTCTATTCCAGTTCTGTTCATCATAGTTCACTCTGTAATAACCACTGCAGTTTATATTGACTAATAGCCATCCATCATCAGTAACTTCATAAGCAGGCTTTCTCACTGTAACAACAACAAATTTTAGGGCATTTATCCTATGCCATACTGTAACCTTTTTACCTATCACAAGCACTGCTTGAATAATAATACTTCTTAAAAAAAAAACTGAGAGAGATTTACCTGGCCCTTTTTCTTTTAGTAAATCTTTCTTATGTACAAAATCAGATTTCATGTAGATAATTGGAACCTGCCATTCAAGCCTACAGGAAAATCAGAAGGTTTAAAAGCATCAGGCTCCAAATCCAGCACATGTTTCATAAAAAAATAAAATAAAATGTTTACACTGGTTCTCAAATATGGGAGGTTAACTGCACACCTGAGTGGAGTGCAAGGGTAGTTTCTTTGGGAAATGGTGGAGAATTGCAGATACTTTACTTTAATTAGTATGACAGTCACTCAGAGTTAATAGTGTTTCGTTATTAAAACACTGAATTTCTGATACTGTTGCTAACTGAGTATAAGTATAACTCAGAGGTACTTTTGACACCGTTTTCAACTGATAAAAGTATTGCTTAAGGTGTGGTACTGTCATCAGTTGAGGATAAAATTATGTTAATATAGTGTCCACATTTAAAAATAACAATCGTTCAACGTTCTGATTCTGCTCTCTCTCATAGGGTGAAATCTCTCACCACACTCTCCTCCAAGGTTTGAGAATGAAAAACAGCCACAGAAAGGACAACAGGGTGCTCATGTTTTTAAATATCCATAAATGTTCCCATGGGCTCCTATTTACTGAGCAGTAGAGGATTAAGGACTTTTCCCAGTTGTAACCAGCCAGTGGGTCTCGGTCCAATGCATAGATACATACAGTACATACAGTATCTATCTCTCTCTGTGTGTGTGTGTGTGTGTGTGTGTGTGTGTGTGTGTGTGTGTGTGTGTGTGTGCGCGCGCGCATGTGTGTGTTTGAAATCATTCCCATGGCTTGGATTGGGCAGCTGTTGATCATGAGTGGAAGAAATTAATAAATGTGTGTTTACAAAGAAATGGCAACCATGTAGTGTATTCTTTGTAAAATTAAAGAAATAAAGTTACTTTTTGCTACAATGTTATCTCTCAGTATAGAGACTTTGTGGACAGCCTCTATAAAGTGTAGTCAATACATTGTTAGTGTATCCTTTCTGAAAATGCTTTGTCTGGCTTGAAGCTCACCCAGTGTCCCCTGCTTCCTTTAAAAGGAACTGCTCCTGAGCAATCTCTCCAGTGGTGGTATTTATGTTGATGACAGGGTAGCCCACTTGCTCTGCCCATGCTGTCATGATGTTGTCTATTTCCTCATGTGTAGCCTGATAAAGATAACACACTGCATTATTAAAGGATAAGTAGGCATTAATATGGTATATAAACTATATGCCCAGGGATTTATGGACACCTCACCATCACACCACTATGTGGGCCAAAACTGATGCAAGGAAGTTGGCAGCAAATAATTGTTTAGAATATCTTTGTATTCTGTAGTACTACAATTTGCCTTAACTTAAAGGTTCCAAATATTCCACTATGGCAGTGCAAGATCCATGACAAGATTGGAGTGGGACTCATGGTCAGGTGTCCACAAACTTTTGGCCACATGGTGTATGTTAGTTTGTGGACATTTTAGGGATAAAATCAATTAATTCTTTATTTGACTAAGCATTGAATATAGTACATATGCAAGTGGCCAAAGCACATTTACCTCCTGCATGCACTTCCAAAGGTCTGCAGTGTTCGCAGTCTTGTACTTGTACTTGTTAAGGTAGGTCTAAAATGATGCATTTGTAAGACATTATCAAAATGTAGAAAAAAAAAAACATCATAGCCATATTGTGTGCTAGCTTTGCTCACTTACCCTAAGTCCAACAAAAAACTTTTCCTCCCCCATGTAAGCTGACAACATTCTTAGCACAGCTGCCCCCTATTGATAAGACAGAGAATTTTGCTCACCAAATCACATATCAATTATTTTTTGATAAACATATACGTGGGCACAAATTCATAAGCAGTAAAGAGACATTAAACCAGCCTTGCTGTAGGTGATGCTGTCAAATAGTCCCAAAATGTCTGATGATGTCTCAACTTCAAACTCCTTCAAGCTGAGAGGGTGTGAAGCATTTAGTGAATCCAGTTCCATGACTGGACGCATTTCTTTCAGCACAAACATATCTCTCTGAAAATAATAGTACATACACAGATTTAAGCTACTAGATGTGTCTGTGTGTTGGTGTGTCAGCCAAAGATAACGAAAGGTTTGGTTGAAGCATCATGAATCATACAGGGAAAAACTGAAACAACCTAATAAAAAATGATTGCAGTAAATTCTAATGTGACTATATAACAATGTTTGAAATGTACTATGTTCCATGTAGGCTCGATGTCGTCCACTCCCAGGTAAGAGATGTATGTTGCAAATCCCTCACTCAGCCACAGGTTGTTCCACCAGTTCATTGTGACAAGGTTTCCGAACCACTGCATTTCCAGAAATAATGATCATGAATAAATAAATCTATTAAAACTCAAAGTGATGTATGCATTTAGTGTCACAAATGTGCCACAGGCTATAAATGTTGTACTTTGTCTTGCTGCAGAGTTATTAACATAAAAATACACCTGTAATAAATAGTGAAAAATTGTACCTGATGTGCCAGTTCATGAGCTACCACAATGGCAACCCATTCTTTATCAGAGGAAGAGGACACACCATCCTCATATAGAAGAGCTGATTCACGGTACATTATTAGGCCCCAGTTTTCCATAGCACCTGCACTGAAGTCAGGCAGGGCAATCTGTTCTGTGAATATAAGCATATATGGTGTGAACCACCAGTTTCTAAAATTGTATTTCTTTTTTTCTTGTCCTGACCCATGCGTTAATCATACCTAGTTTTGGTAATGAGTATTTTATCTGAAATTTGCTCTCATAGAAACTCAGAATCTTCCCAGTGATACTCTCTGCGTACTTCGCATGTCCAGCAGTCACAGCCTCAGGTCGGGCCCAGATCTTAAAAGACATGAAAACATTAGAACTTGATGTCAAACAATTTACCTTGCTTGAAATTCTAAATTCTAAATCCAACTGGTATGACCAGAATGTATTTGTCAGTTTTAAAGTAATGCACTATTGTTTTTTTTATCATTCTTAACAAAAAAAAAGGAAAAAGAAAATATGATGTAATAAAAAATATAAACTATTATTATAACAACAACGCACCGATATTCTTTTATTATCATATTCACTAAATTCTTCCTTAAATTCATTCACTGTGAAAGCCAAGAGATATGTTGACATGAGTGGTGTTGGGGCAAATGTAGTAGCAAGCCACATATCTCCATCCACATATCGTTCATTTTCTGTTGAATACAAAATACAAGCATGTTTACACCAATGCCATTTTTTGTGCTTTAGGGTTAACTTTGCCTTTTTTTTAGACAAAGTTCTTTAACGTATTTAAATATGTAATTACAAGCTAACAAATTGTCAGAGCAAGAAAGATCAACATTTAAAAAATGGTGTCATCCTATATTAATTGTCGACACAAACTTATCACAAAGTCAGTTCTGTGTCTTACCAGCCTTAGCATTGGAAAGGGCTTTGGTGTCAGGTCTGTGGATAATAGTAATATTAAAAACTGCTTTCAGAGCTGGTTCATCAAAGCAAGGGAAAACTCTTCTAGCATCAGTGGCTTGCATCTGGCTTGCAACAAGAAATCTGTTGGGGAAGGTATTTATGTGAAACACACAAATGTACAAAAACCTAGACAGAAAAGAATAACATTTCAAATAATAGTTTGATGTCACATCAGTTATGGGTACAATCATGTGCTGTTTAGAAGAACTGCTGTATTTGAAGGAGTACAGCTGAGATAATGCCATTTGAAGATGAAAAGGAAGAAAAAGAAAGCAATAAAACTGAGTAGGATTTGGTTGGGGTTGGGGGCTCCATCTACTCTAAACACACTAACATGTAACCAAGAAATGGCTTTGGGTAATCTGATATTTGGAAGAGATACAAACACACACCAGTGCATGATTTTATTGTCAAAAAATAGGTTATGGAGAAATGTGCGAAAACCATGTGTCCACATAGTAACATTTTAGATAGTACTGTGTTAAAGTGATGTGTGGCTCCGGTCCATCCAGTCCCAGGGACTCAAAGCTATACACAGCTTCAAGCTACTGACAAATCAAGATCAAACTATTACCTATTTATTAAGTCATTTATGAGCTGGGTCTGGTGTGGTGGAAGGAGGGAATGATAAAACAGTTAAAACTGAGAGAGTTCTACTTTATGAAATAAGAACAGAAACACATTATATATGAAATTTAAATATCACAAACCGCTTACCTTTTCTCATCTTCACCAAGAATTTTTTCGGTGTACTGGCTTGTATAAAGACCAGTCAAATCATCAAGGAGTTCCCCTTTGAATTGGGTAAAAAGTTCATAATCGTCCCCATTTCCTACTAACTGTTTTTTAAGCAGGATCTCAAAAAAACTTGAGTCGTTGTGCAAAGTGTATCTCTCTACTTGTATAATTTCCCTTGTTTTAGAGTGGGTCACTATAACTTTGTCTACAGATAGATCCAAGGCATGAAGAAAGATAGTCCATGTGTCTTTTACACATTTAAACCTAACTGTTGAGTTCCCTTCAAAAATGTTAACTTGGTCAGTGGCATTGGGCAATGTCGTGTAGAGATATGGGCGAAGGTAGACGTCGTAGCTCTCTGGAACCAAATTGTCAGGAAGTCTTAGAGTTGGAGGAAGTCCTGTTGGAATCGGCGTAGTAGGAACGGGGCTTGGTGGACGCACTGGTGGTTTTCTATCTATCTGCATCTTGTAGAGGGTGACCATAACAATGATGCCACCAAGCGCAGAAAATGTCAGCACCACGGTGGCAATAGCCAAGGACTTAGAGATGTACACTCCTTTAGCCATGTCTGTCCCATGTGAGGATCTTCAACAAGTGAATCCAAGCTAAGTGAGGAGCTCACAGTCAGTAATTAGACTATGAACTTCCATAAATCAAGGAAATGAAGACATAACAGCACCGCCTTTAGTGGGATTACACATTAACTAGCCTCAATAATTAGATAAACAAGGAATTTGCATCTGATTGTCAGGATTTTGTCTCCACCACTGCCCACTTCAGATCAGCCCATGACAAAGAGAAAGAAAGAAGCTTGGCTCTGCAAAAATATTTAAAGTACCAAAATATGCTGGCAGAAAAAAGAGCTGTATGATTTTGTGTCTCCTTCTCTTTGTGCAAGCACTAACCTGACGTTTCCAAAGGTTGCCATTCGATTCCATCTTGTGTCCCTCTAGATTAAGTACAAATCTAAATGATGAGCCGACCTATTGTTTCAGACCTGGTGGTAAAGCTACATATTCTTTGTAGGGTTTCCGAAAATTGTAACACTCATCTAGCACCACTGCAGATCTAATACACATCCAAGTCAAATTGGTAGCATGTGTTTCTGTGAGGAAAAAAAAAAGTATAAGGGGAGGAGATCATAGCTCCTTTTCCCCTCCCTGGATTACACATTCTTAACGCATTAAACTAAAAGCAAAGAAAAAAGTTAATGTACAGGCTAAAAATTGAACACATTGCTGGTATAGGTGTATGTTTATTTGTATGTGTATGTCAGTGCTGTTAAAAAGAACTGGAAGTGGGTCACAAAACTTGAGAATATAGATATTTTTAAATTAAATATATGAATAATATGGTCACACTACTTGATGTGGCTAGAGACATGCTAATGTTGATAAAAGAAGACCTAGGATTTGTTGGTGTGGGAGTGTGCTAGAAGTATTACCTGAAACTATTTATATCTTTATGGTTTATGAATAACATTTAACTAGACATTGTACTTTGGTCAGTGCCAAAATGCTTCCTATTCCTTCTTGTAATCAGTTTTTTCATCTCTGACATAAATCGGTACATGCAAAATAAGACTTTAAACATCTTCTTTAAATGTAATGTGAGAGAAATGTCAAAAAAGTCTAAAACCAAAAGGTAACCAATCATAAGATCTAATCTAATTTCTCTCCAGGCACATCATAGATAAGATAGTTTCCTAAACTGTTTCTAAGAACATTATAAATTTTAATTAAGTTTTGAGATGATTTACTCTTTCAATATAATGTTCTTAAGACATCTAACTCGTTAGACCTTATTTATAGCTGTAAAGCAGGTTTAATTCCCAATTCATTGTACAGGCTGGGGTATTATTTATGCTTTCTGAATGGTAGCTCCTAGAAACATTTCTTGGCTTTGTTATTAATAGGGGTAAGGTTCACTATCTGAACTAATAACTGCAAGGTTGATCAAATCCTAGGTTTTCCAAAAAAGCAAAAATAATATCTGATGTATTTCTTTAAGAATGCGATGGATTGGCACCCTGTCCAGGGTGTACCTGCCTTGTGCCCTAAGCCTCCTGGGATGGGCTCCAGGTCCCCGTGACCCTGAGTAAAGGATGAAGTGGTGATGATCGGTGGATAGACGATCAGTGAGTGAGTATTCTTTTAATGGCGTGGATTGTCATTTTCCAATCCTCAGCTCTTTAGTTTTAGTGAGCCTGTGCAAACTGTAACCTAAAATTCTTGTCCTTGGCTGACAAGAGTTGAATCCAGGATGGGATTCTATTGTTGCAGCCTATCCTCAAGGTTTAATGTGTTATGCATTCTGAGATGCTTTTCTGCTGTATATGGTTGTAAAGAGTGCTTATTTAAGTTACTATAACCTTTCAGTCAGCTCAACAAAAAAAAGTCTGGTTCTTCTCCTCTGATTTCTAATCATCAGGTTTTAACCCACAGAACTGCTGCTTTCTGAACTGTTTTTTCAGTTTTGGTTGTATTTTATTTTGTGTTGCTTTGCTAAAAGTGTAAACTCTGGAGACTATTGTGAATTAAAATTTCAGCAGCAATTTCTGAAATTTTCTAATTTGCCTATCTATACACACCGACATGTATATATCATATTAACGATGTCCTCATGAGAACCAGTTTCATCATAGTGTTTAATGGTTTTGGCAACTGTACTTGTGGATATATTTAAGTCTTTTAGGATTTTTCAGATTGACTGACCTTCATTCCAGTTCTTAGAATCGCATATAAAAACAGTATGTCCAGGTATAGACAGGCTCTAAAAGCTGCTAGGGCCAAGCATCTGAGCCAACAATTCCAAAACAAAGCAAGAAGCCAAAACAATTCCAGGTTCGTATTTACCAGAGTGGCTAGACTAACAAAACCTAAGATATCTGCAGAGAGTACTCCAACACAGTTTAGTAGTAAAGATTTTATGAATTTTCTTAAAGAAAATCAAAAGAGAATAAGAATCAATAGTTTTAGGAAAAAAAATAATGGAAGTTCAACCTCTAACAGCATCTTGTGTTCTGATCTAGCCTAAAGCTCCACAGTTAGAATCAGTGCTTTACAGGTACTGTATAGGAAAGGAATAGCTGTACAAACTTATCACCACAGCTAAATTAACAACGTGCTTGTTAGATCTATTCCAATTAGATTTCTAAAAGAAGTGATACATACAGCTGGAGAGCCGCTTCTAAACATTATTAATTCCCCATTATATTTAGGTCACGTCCCAAAATCTTTCAAGTTGGCAGTTATTAAGCCTCTTCTTAAAAAAAAATCAGATTTAGACCCAAATGAAATAACAAATTACAGACCGATTTCAAACCTATAAAAATATAAGAAAAGGTGGTGTCAGCTCAAATATGCGCTTTCTTACAGGAAAACAACATCCTCAAAGAATTTCAGTCAAGTTTCAGGCCCCATCATAGTACAGAAACTGCACTAGTTAAAATCACGAACGACTTGTTTTTAGCTTTAGACCAAGGCTGCATCTCGATACTAGTCTTACTTAATCTTAGTGCTGCATTCAACATTATAGATCATAATATTCTCATAGATCACTTACAAAATCACATTGGTATTCAGGGACAGGCATTAAAATGGTTTAGATCATACCTGTCTGATCGATACCATTCTGTAGATCAGAACGGAGAACTGTCTGGTGTAATGCCAATAAAATATGGGGTCTCACAAGGGTCAGTTTTAGGACCTCTGCTGTTCTCCATATACATGCTTCCCTTGGGCAACATTATTAGAAGTCATGGGATTAGTTTCCATTGTTATACATCTAATAAAATACCCAAGTTGTCTAGATTAACTGAGTGTGTGCAAGATATAAAAGATTGGATGCCTGATAATTTATTTTTACTAAATTCAGATAAGACAGAGATACTACTTATTGGCCCAAAACCAGTACATAACAGCTTTTACAATTCAGCTTGTGTTTAGAAGGATGTACTGTTAATACCAGCTCGACAGTGAAAGACCTGGGTGTAATATTAGACAGTAACTTCTCCTATGAAAATCATATTTTCACTATTACAAAAACAGCCTTTTTCAACCTTAGAAATATTAACAAGCTTAGGAATATTCTAGCCATATCTGATGCAGAAAAGCTGGTTCATGCATTAATGACCTCCAGACTGGACTATTGTAATGCATTACTAGGTGGTTGTCCTGTTTTTCCAATAAACAAGCTAGTTACTGTAGTCCAAAATGCAGCCACCAGAGTTCTCACTAGATCAAGAAAATATGATCATATAACCCCAATATTATCATCCATGCCCTGGCTACCTGTTCAGTTTAGAATTAATTACAAACTAGCATTACTTACATACAAGGCTCTAAATGGTTTAGCTCCCACATATCTAGCCAGTCTTTTGACACATTACAATCCACCACGCTCCTTGAAATTAAGAAAACTCTGGACTTAGTTAGTTCCCAGATATCAAAATCTACAAAAGGGGTAGAGCGTTCTCATATTTAGCTCCTTAGCTTTGGAATAGCTTTCCAGACAGTGTTTGGAGCTCAGACACAGTCTATCAGTTTAAAGGTAGACTCAAGACACATCTCTTTAATCTGGCATACAAATAATTCATCACATAACCTCAGACTCCAGTATATCTAAATGCACACTCCTATCTAGTGTTGCTAATATCCTGAATGGCATCTATGCTAATTCTTTCCACCTGTTTTTCTTTCTCTACCCATCTGAGGCAACTGGAGATTGTGCCAGCTCCAGTAGGCAGAGGCCAACCCTGCGAAGATCTTGAGGCACACAGAGAAGGACCTCCTCCAGCTGGATTCTGCTTTATGATACACATACACATGCTGCTCCTGAGCTTATAGTGATTCTGAGCATAAAGTATATCTTTCTTATGCAATTTATCCAAAGATACTGACATTGTACATATATACTGAAGACATCTGAAGAACATTATGAAATTGTAATAAATAAATTAAAAAAAGTAAAAAAGAAAAACATATAAAAATATATTTTAGATTTAAGATTGTCGACAGTAGGTACATTCAGCTTTGGTGACAGCTTGGCACTCTCTCTTGGCATTCAAAATGCCATTCTCTCATCAGATTCACGGGGTAGTCACCTGGAACGGCTTTCAAGTCACATGTGTGCATTCTCAAGTTAATTTGTGACAACCCTGTGAATCTGATAAGAGAATGACAGGAGAGAGTGCCAAGCTGTCACCAAAGCTACTGTAAATGAAACTACTGTGGACAATCTAAAATCTATACTCTATGCTCAGAAGCCATAAAATGATTCACAATCAGGAAGTGTTTTTAAAAATGTAGCAGTTAGGGGCATTTGTAGCATCCTGAAAAAAAAAAAAGTTGCTCACTGAAGGACAAAAAGTCTACTGGGAGAAAGTCTACATGATCGGAGAGACATTTGTTCAGAAAGGTCATTTATGCTCCTGGGTTAAATCAGTGAAGAATGTGGCAAATGTGGATATACTGTAAAGTGAACAGTTCTTCTGACTTACTCCCAGCCTCCCTTATCCTTAATTGTCCAGCTTCATCCATTGCCTAGTGACTAAATGCAAGATTACTTGCAACATGTCAAAGAGGCACAGGTTTGAGGATGAGGAAACTAAAATGAAATGACAATTCAAAACAGTTAACCGATTTACATCCTGCATCAATCCTGCTTTAGGAATGTGTGACATTACATTTAATATCATAGGATAGTCTATAGACAACCCTGCAAAGTGCATCATAAGCCACTATTACTCCCTAATAGTAAATTTTAGAAATTTCTAAACAAAAGGTAGGTTTGATAAAGTAACATGTACAGTAACATACAGTATAGTAATTAGACAACACATAGAAAGAAACTATATGGACAGTCAAACCAGTCAGTTTTATTTTTGCATTCATTAACAATTCAGAATCACTGAATTACTTGATTGCCTTTAAGCATAAAAAAAATCAGTGCAATTTGCAACCTAATAATTTAGGGTAATAAACCCAGAGGAAAATGCTAATGGTAGTACAAATCCTGAAGCTAAGAGGACCTCTATGGATAAGTATGAAGAACTACACATGCAAGACTGTTTCTCTCTGTACATAAACATTTGATACATAGGAAACTGTACACTAATCTGCAATAACATTAACATTATTAACACCTTCTAGGATTTGGGTTCCTGTTGTGTTCCGTGCTTAGGCGCCGCAGGGATTCTGTGTGTGCTGCATTAGCAGAAGATCATTTGGGTCCTGTGGGTTGTGGGGTGCTTAATCAGGACTGGGATCCTATGAGCCTATGATCCTGTCACTAGTTTGCAGGTGTATTGCTAATCCGTGTTATTCACCTGGTAATCAGTTCACCTGGCAGGAGCATGGATATTATGGCTGATCAGTGTCTATATGCAATATATGAAAAAAACATTTCACATTAGTTGGTCCCTTAGATCTTTTTTTCCATGGATGTTTTGCAACCACCATTCTTCAAAAAAAATGTCGACAGGTCTACTAACTCATTTTGCATTACATTTAGGGGGGAAAGTAAGATTTAACTGTAAACTGTAAGGTTTATTCACAAATCATTGGGAAAGCTAAAACTTATGGCAGCACATAAAGGTTGATAAGATTTTGTGAGGTCAGTTATGCTCCTGGGTTAAGTCAATAAAGAATGTGGCAAAAGTGTATAGACTGTATATACTAAGCAGTATGTGAACATACTGCTTAGTTGGTGCAAGTTAAGCCCCTAATTTTAAAAGTTTTTAGACTAATATAATGAAAGCCAATGAAAAAAAATTAAAACAGAACTTAAAAAAAAATTACTAAAACTATTTTTTTTGAAAATCTTAGAAATATTTAGGCCTGGTTTACACTACACACACACCTCTTAAACCTCAATAGCCTTTCTGTTGGTACATGAAAAGACACAGACAAAAACAAACTAAAACTAAAGACCGATGACAAATACCGATTCCAAAAGGCCTCTGTATTGACACACTGGCACAGTGTACAAACCAAGTTCTAGACCCTGAATTGCTTTCCATCCCCCAGGTGATCAGTTTGACTAGAGCAATTTAACTTACCAGATAAAACCAAACTGTGTTGCAAATATAAAATATCCTATTTTGTTAAAGTCCCGAGGTATTTTGTCTGAAATTTCAAAACAACTGACCTTACATCTGACCTAATGCATCTTTCACTTTTAGAGTGGCTTATTGTGTTGACAATCAGTATACATGTTTAATAAATAATTACAGATGTTAATCAGTTTCACAATGGATTCTCATAACCCTTGTTTCAACAAGTGTAAAAGGTTTTGTGCTGTTTTTTTTTTTTTTTTTACCAGATCCAATTGTCCAGATGCTGCAGGCAGTAACAAGACTGCTGGAGAATAGAAGTGAGCTCATGGTAAGTCTGCTCTTTCCAGTTTGGAAGGAGTCGTTCATTGTTGAGCACCTGTAGCTTGGGGGTTCCCTCCTGCAAGACCTGATACAGGCATGGCCACCTGCTCTGGATTTGAAGCCTGGTCCGGCGATCTAGAGTAATCCCCCGTACAATCTTTTTAGCCCGCAACTCTCTCAGTGCAGGTAGTTTGAGGCAAGAAAAGACCAGCCCTCGGCTGAGGGAAACATCAAGGAACTCGAGGGACAGAGATTCAAGAGTATATGAAATGCCCAAATTCCGAAGTGGCACTAAAACATTAAGAGTAAGGGACTTGAGGTTAGGCAGAGATTTTGTCAGTGTCTGTAATGTGTTTGGGCTAACCCCTTTAAAGACCCAGAAGTACTTAAGTTCCAACGTACGCAAGTGCTGAAATTGAGCTATTAAAGCTACTGACTTGTCAGACCAATCAAAGTGCAGTCGCATCTTAGTGATACGCGGGCAGCTCTGGGCTATCTTAGCTAAAAGGATCTGGAAATTATTAACTTGGTCCATTTTAGTGATGACGTCCTGGTGTGAGCTAGAACCAGAGTTGACTCTGAGGTCCAATGGCTCCAACAGAGTGAATGTCCAGTTCAAGTCTAAATGACTGAGATCCCTACAGTGGACGTTATCCAACAGATGAGAGAGGAGTTCTCCCCATTTATTACACTGGTCCCCCAAATCAAAGCTTGCTTTGAGAGTAAGCAGACTAGCCCCACGAGATATGAGATGGTGAGTATAATGGTGAACCCATGCCTTCCAGCGCTCAAATTCTCTGTTGGATACGAGTAGTCCCTCCTGTCCAAGACGGAACACTCCACGGCGAGAATAGTCTGCAACTCTCCACAGTTTTCCAAAGCGCACCAGGCAGCTCCAGCTAGAGCACACAAGAGCAGAGTTACACTTGTCCACCTCATTTAGGAATGAAAGGACATGAAGCTGACACTCCACTGGTAGCAAGTTGAATTGGAAGTAATCGTCACCATCTTTTGGCCGCCGTCTTGAGCTAAGAGGAATGAGGGGTCTCTTCCTTGGAGGCATTATCATTGACAGGAAACTTTTATGATGACCATACCTCGGCTGCACTCTTTCATTGAGCCATTTTCACCTGTCTGAAGAGATGCACATTACCGTGGTCACATACCCAATACAGACATATATACTAAATGCACAAGAAGTTTGGTCAAGTCTGTGTTTAATGTAACAAACAACAATATGTAACAAACAACAACATTTTGAGGATGATTCTGACAGTTAGGCTTAAGTCTATCTAGCAACAGCTGCTAACTATCCCCGTTTTGGATTGTTCTAGAAACATTCTGTTGTGCATTGAAGACAACTCTTAAGACTACTTGGTAAACGTCGTAACACTAAGCGCGACGTTAACGCGAAACGTGTGAAAAAAAAGAAAAGAAAAAAAAAACACGTTGAATAGCTAGCTTTAAAAGGTAAACAAGCCAATGCTAGCTAACTCAGCAGGAAAGCCTGCGTCCCGCGCGCTATCTTAATATTTCATACACCTTTAACAATATGTACTCATCTCAGAAAAGGTAATCAAACACAAAATTAATGTTGTTTTCCCAATCTAACTTACTTTTAACAAAGCCTTTATGCATTAGAAATGGACCGGAATACAGACAACACTCGAACCACTCGCTGTGTATCACACATTATAGGCTCTTGTTGCTGAGGTCTGATTACGTCATCAGCGTGAGGCGCAGTTCAGCCATAAATGTGGTTCGAATATTTTTAATGGTTTATAGCTACTAATAGGCGAATAATAAGTTGTGAATTTATTATTCGCATTAACCTAGACACGATAGACCATGCCAGGGTTACAGATTAAAAAAACTGACCCCCCCCCCCCCCTGTATATCATGTGGGCTGTAATTCCCACCTTCGGCGTGGCAAAGAACGTCGGCCTCCGAATGGGAATTACGAACTAGGAAGTCGCTTAAACATGCTCCATAAATAAATAAAATAAAATAAAAATAACATTTCTGTATTTCTGATGATGTTATATTTTGAAATATAATATATATAATATGTTATAAATTTTGAAATTTAGGGTTGTATTTAACCTTATATGGGAATTCAGCTGAGAAATCCACGTATTGCCAACTTTTAAACATGAACTTATTTATTTTATTTAAGATGGCAAGAAACTGCTGTAAACTTGCTACTAAAGTAAATATGGCAGGCACTTAAAGGGTTCTGGGAGGATGAGGATATGGTTCTCTGGTATAATGAGGATAATCTTAAAGACATGACAACAGAGCAAAAAAAAATCATTGTGTGAAGACATTTCACTGTGTCTATTTCTCTTTTTGCTGTAAAATCTAATTTTGCTATATTACAATGGAACCTTTTTTTGCTTTCTTTGAAATTATTCTCAGCAGTAGTAAAAATTTAATTACTCGTTTAGATGGTGTCTTAATTAATACATGTTTAATTATAAAAAACTGTTTAACTGGTAAGTTTTCACTCTTCAGTGGCGATACATGAATGACAGCGTAGAACTGGCTCAAATATGTTTTTATGAGCCATGCATTTTTTATTTTGGTGTTGTCTCTCATAACTAAGACAAAATAAGGAATAAAATGTAAATTTAATGACCTCCAAGTAAACTCCAACTCATAACACTACTGCTATGGTGAAACACCATGCTGTGGTCGTGTCTCTCAGGAGCAGAGACAATGAGACTGGCTAGAATTATGGGCCAGATGAAGGCAGCCAAATACAGACAGGTTGTTGAACAAAACCTGCACACAACCTCAGACCTTACATTGCAGCACAAATAGAACTATAAAAATTCAGTTAAGACAAGGCTTAAGAAGCGCAGCCAATGTGCACAGAGACTTGAAGGTGGCAGTTCTGTAACTGCCTATCTGATTTAGCTTGAGAAGCCCTAGTAGAAAGAATAGGAAAGCAGAAGATTTTACAAAATATTAAAAGGGGCCCTGAATTGCTATCTAATAATAAATGTCACATTTACATTTTTAATAAATTTTAAATACTTTTTTAAGTACAGTATGCTGAATTTATTACAAAATACAGTGCATCATTTACTTACTCCCTCACACACTCATTCACTCATCACCTATGATGCTTTATTCTGTATACAGGGTCACGGGGAGCCTGGAGCATATCCCAGGAGACTTAGGGCACGAGGGCAATCCACTCCAATGGCCACAGATCCAAGTTGGAAATCGAACCAGACCCTGGAGGTGCAGGCTACAATGCTAACCATTAAGCCACCATGCTGCCTAAGTTTATGATAATAAAAATAAAAAAAAGATGTGGGAGAATAAAAGTTTTTGTTTATAGTTTTTAAATGGTAACTGATAGCAAGAATTAAGATGTCTCTGATAGGTAGGCTAACTGTAAATGGTTATTTGCGTCTTTTATTAATTGATTGGATTAATTAATTTGATTACAAATTGTAATAGTTGGCCAATTATTGTAGTAGAATACCAAGAGCTGTTGTTATTTATAAAACAATCAACTTTGCGTCGGGCCACATCACAATACAATACAACACAACTAACTGCTATCGTTTAACCTGACGTTTTTTTGTGTAATATGTATACATCAAAAGTAAATCATCTTGTTTATTACAGAATAGAAATCACTACTATTGCCCGACAGTACGATGTTTGTTGCACAGTCTGATATGAAAGGAGCTACAACAGAACCCGCAGTCTGTAAGTAACGGAGTTAAAAAGCTGAGGGAGGTCGAGCAGTTCTGAGGGAGAGAGGATGTTGTTGCTATGCACGCCGGCGAGCTGCGCACTCACACCAGTGGAGATTTAAAGGGAAATAACAACGCGCTCTTTGTACACATACAAAATTTCGCAGGATTTCATAGTATTTGCTAAATTAAAACTGTGTGCTTTTGTTAAAGCCATTTGGAGTCTTTGTGGATTCAGTAACAGTGTACATTAGACTAGACAACAGGAACAATAGGTTCTGGGTCTATTTTTTTCGGAGGAGGTTATGTGTCCTATCTTTCCACTATAGCCAAACCCTGTCGCCATCTTGAATTTTAATGTAAATTATCTTGCAGTTTTTGGTTGCTATATGGAATAATTACTAATACATTCTGCTCGTTTCGGGAGCTTGTGATGGAAATGTCGTATCATAGGGAAACTAACAAAGTGAGTATTAAAGCACAGACTCGCTCTCTTTTGGGGGAAAAAAAAACATTTTATATTTACCACTTTCCAGCTACGGTTTAGCTAACTGGGTAGGTAGCATGTGTGCTATCTGCTATGTTTGGCTAGCTAGCAATTTTGCACTTGTAGGCTGAGTTGGCTAGTAGATTAGCATTTAGCAATTTGTAGGCCTTCTTGCTTAATTATGTGTCTATCTTTCGACAAAGCGTAGCACAAAAGAGACATGTAGCAGTTTTCTAATGATACTTTATAATACCGTTCTTATAATAATAGCTGATGCCAGTGGTATGACTTTAGTGTCTTTTAGCTACCTAGCTAGCGAGCCAGCTAAATTCCAGCTGGACAAAGTGTCAGTTGCCCACAGGTTACTTATTTAGAAACACTAAAGAGCAGTTAGCTAACACCCGGTCAGATTAGAGCTTTTTTGGGAACGTCGCTTTAGTTTAGCTAGCCGGATTGCTAGCTAATTACAACTAGCTGTCCCATGCTAAACTGAGCTCATCAAGTTAGCAAAGCTATTAAAAACACACTACAGTGTTCTCTTTATTCAATTTAATAAATACATTTTCCACGGAGAAGAGTGATTTTAATTGCAAAATTTGTTGATTTGGGTCCACCGCCCTTTGGCGTCGTTTGCATGGTTAAATGGACCGCAAGATTAGCATATTAGCTTGGTCGTGTAATGTAGATAACTTGCATCGTGCAAAAAGAAAAACAACTGTATTCCAGTCACGGTGCGTTATTTATGTAAACGATACTAAAGTGTTTTAAGCGCCCTCTGCGACTATGCAATAGTTCTTAAAACGATAATATTTTTTAGAAACTTTACACTGTTTTGAGCATGTGATTTCAATTTTCTTAGCAACCGATGGGCGGCAGTCTACACTTATTGATGGTTACTAAGCAACGGGTCAGCTTATCAACTGTCATCACTGAACTATATTTTTTGTAACCTATCTGTCAGGTTGGCTGTTGTCAAAAATTACATTAAGTTTTTATTAAGCATAAAGTACTATTACAGAGTTAACCCAGACCCTGTTTATTTTTTAAATGGTACGTGTCTTACATTTATGCAATTCCAATACGACCCAACTCCTCCCTGAACACCTTTTTTTATTTTGATGTGCTATTTCACACACTGGCTGTTTTAATTTTGTCCTTTATACTTGCTATCTTGTTATAGTTCCTCTGTGCTATAAATCATTCATGTTCTATTTAACAGGCGTGAGGAGGATTGAAAATTACATTATACATTATATATTCTAACCCTGCAAGCGGGACATAAACCTGCACCTCTCAAGTTGCTCATGGTTTCTCATAAGTAAATAGAAGCTAAATGAGCTATCACCAGAAAGCCTGCTGGTATGAAGTAGATGGGAGAATCCAAAAACATGGTGCTGAATGGAAGGAGACATGGCAGTAGGTTCTCCAGCAATCAGCCCGTTGGGAAGACCAGGCTGCAGAATGCCCAGAGGGCCCACCTGCACCAGAGCAAAAGTTCACCTAGTGGCAGGAGATGCAGCCGGCGTAAGTGCTGTAACACACAAAAAAAAGTGGCGGGTCTTTTAGACTGAATGATTAAATATACTCTTCTCTTTTTTTTTTTACTTAAATTGTGCATTGTTGTTTGTTAGGTGTCAGTGGTGCAGCCCAAGAGCCAGAGAGACGCCATGTACCCTCATCAGGGATGACTGCTAAGGAGCTGTGTGAATATGATGACTTGTCCACCAGCCTAATTCTAGACTCCTACTTGGGTTTTCAGACTCACAAGATGAATACAAGGTTTGTATTTCTTAAAATAACCTTTGAAGCAACAGATCTGTCACATCACTTATAACTTTTGGCTCGTCTTTAGGGAAGAGAATACATGTTCACAACGTTTTTTATGGTTCACCTTCTTAGGTTTCGCCCAATCAAGGGACGACAGTCGGAGCTTAGAGAAGTGATTGAAAGCTTCAAGAAGAATGACAACCTGGAAAAAGCGTTTCAGGCTTTGACCTCTACAGACTGGAGAAGACATCACTTTCTCAATAAGACAAAGGCCCAGGAGAAGCTGTTCAAAGCACATGTAAATATTTTGCAGGAAATAAATAATACAATTATAGATGCAGTAATGGCATGGTTGTACTTGATGTGTGACGAAAGTATGCGTTTTTAATGGCTATATGAATGCTGTTGCTTACCTGTTGCCAGAACTGGTTGTTACCAGAACCCAAATCTCGCTGTCTGCCAGAGTGTGCAATTTAATTTAATTTTATTCACATACATTTTTCTTGACTGTAGCAGGATGGAAATTTCTAAATGTTGCCATGAGTTGCTTATTTAGGAAAAATGCAAGTTTATTTAACTAAATATTATTAGGAGTGTTCAAGTTAATTCAGGACATGTGATGAAATTGATAAATGCTTGACATTTATAGAGTTCTTCAAGCACAGTAAATACAGTGATAAAAGAGTGAAACATTTGGATGGTGCAAACATTTTAAAGAATGCCGTTTATCCATGAAAGACGATTTCAGCCAAGGTGGCCTGGGTCTACTGCTGTCGTACCCATGAGTATTTAGCAAGTCAATAAAAGCAATAATTTGTCACCCATTTTCAGAAGAGACGCATCTGTCTTTCTGAATTGTACACACAGTCATTTACAAACATCACCTGTCCATTACACCTGCCCCAACTTTGGGTGCTGGGAGTTGCTACATTCTGCCTACAGACCCAACCTTGCTCCAAGTCTTAATCACATGTTTGAGCCATTAAAGGAGTTCCAGAGGGGGCAGCATTTCAGATGTGAAGCACCCTGAAACAATTTTCTTCCTTGATGATACACAAGCACTTGTGAAACATTAACTAAGTGTATTAATATAATGAAAAAAATTACACTGAGAAATTTAGGTAGTTAGTCTCAGTTTGACTTTGACCACCTCTCATTTTTACTTAATCCAGAAGATTGGTACCCTAAACTGGCTCAGGAGGTTTGAATTATAAAAGAGAAGTTAATATCGAAAAACTTGTATACAATAGTATGATGATTCTACACTTTATATTGGATCAACCTGTTTATATTTTTACCTTTGGACATGCACAATTGATACGCCAGAAGAATATATTATTGGGACAGCCATCTTGCCTATTTGTATTTAAAGAAGTATAACCCTAGCCTTTTCTTTCCCAAAGTAAGTTGTTATTTAAATATATTTTAAGTATAGTTATGTGGTTTTTTTTTTCCTGTGCAGGTCTTTGTTTATTTACGTATGTTTGCAACAGACAGTGGGTTTGAGATTCTTCCTTGCAATCGCTATTCCTCTGAGCAAAATGGAGCCAAAATTGTAGCAACAAAAGATTGGTAAGCTGGTTGGCATATGATCTTTCAGACTGTCTTAATTAAGTTCTTGCAAGGGTTTCTTCATTTTTAATTTTGTCCTTAAGGAAAAGGAACGATGAAATTGAACACCTTGTGGGTTGTATTGCTGAGCTGTCTGCTAATGAAGAAAAGTTGTTGTTACGCCATGGAGAGAATGACTTCAGTGTCATGTACTCTACACGTAAGAACTGTGCTCAGCTTTGGTTGGGACCTGCTGCTTTTATCAATCATGGTAGGTATCCTAAAATTTTCTGTCCTTCAAAACTGAATGAGAACAATATTTATTTATTAAGTGGTTCATTTTTTAAATGCATACTGCAGTAGTACCAAATCAAAGTTATTTGGTGAACTTATGACATGTTGTTGTATCAACTTCCCTTTGTTGGTCTAACAATATCATTTTTTACCAGTTTTTGCTGTCTGGTGTCATCATTGTGTACCTCTGACAAGTTTAAAAATTCCTTAAGAACAGGGGTGTTCTTACTTATTCAGAAAAGGTCAATGTAGCAGCAGGCTTCTGTTACAGCCAAATTATAAGGGCCCTTGATGGTTGTAGACCAAGGTCAATTTTATTAAATAAAATCAGTGGCCCCTGCTTTTGCCTTTCTTTACTGGACTTGGTTAACTTTCTTGCCCAGGTACTGTAGTAGCAGTTGGAGGTTGACGTTGATGACATCAACAATGGAAGTGAATATTATGTATAATATTAAATAATAGTAATTTATGTATAACATTAGGGCAATAAGATGCAGTGCAGGGCTATTAGCAAAACAAATTTTGCTTTAGTAGGCAAGAAGGCAATGAGGAAGGGCCAGTGGAGAATCAGCAGAAGGAGCAAAAGCAACAGCAAGGAGAAAGGGGATAGAGAAGGAGGAGAGAAAGAAGAGCAGGTAAATGCAAGGGCAAAGACTAAAAAGGATTAAATGGACAATACAAAATGGATTCGGGTGATAACAGGGGACAGCAGAGCATTTTCAAAGTAACTAGGTAAAACCATACTTTCGACGCTATAAACAATGATCTCGATTCATACACAAGTTATGAAATTAAGTCAGTTGATGACCTCATTGTACTGAATGACCAGGCTATCACATTGCTGATTTTTTTTCTCTTTCTTGATGGCACAGGACTGAAATTCTGAAAGAGTGGTTCTGAGAGAATGAGTAATTATTTGTACACATGAATTGGCCACCCCATTGTGCATCATAATCCATGTGTGTAACCACAATACAGTATATGTAGTTATTGACAATTTAAAAGTTTTTTTGATTTATATGGTTGCACTGCCTCATGACTCTTTACCCCTGCAGAAAAAAGTTGGTAGTCAGGTAATTCAAAAAACACATTTTTCTCTTCTCTTACAGATTGCCGGCCAAATTGCAAGGTTAGTCATTTTATTATTATTGTTTATAAACATTAACGGGTCATTGCTTGTAGATAATTAATTTGCCGCATTGAGGGGGAAAAAAAAAAACTAAAGCAGCTGATTGGAGGATTTGTTACAGTTTGTGTCCACAGGTCGAGACACTGCATGTGTCAAGGTCTTGCGAGACATTGAACCAGGGGAAGAGATTTCTTGTTACTATGGAGATGGCTTCTTTGGAGAAAACAATGAATTCTGTGAATGCTATACTTGTGAAAGGTATGGTATACTTTCGGTATGGCTGTTTGTATTTTTTAATTATTTTTAACAAAATGACTGCATTTTGTTTTGCTTTCTGAAGCCTGTGAAGTCTGCCCTTAACACATCCTTTGTGATTTTAGGCGTGGCACTGGTGCTTTTAAGTCAAAAGCAGGGCTGTCTGTCGAGGGCCCGGTGATCAATAGCAAGTATGGGCTGAGGGAGACTGACAAGAGGCTTAACAGATTAAAGAAGCTGGAGGAGGTCTGTAAGAAATCAGACAGCCGTACTGTTGCCTCTACTGAAGCAGAGTCTCAGGAACCACCCAGTGGACAGACATGTAAGGGGCTGACGTGACCGGCCTTCAGTTAATTTAGTTTAATTAAAAAAATTAAGCAAAAATTTTAAATACAGTTCAATCTTGGATTGCGAGCATAATTAGTTCCCAGAAGCATGGTTGTATATGAAAGAGAATTTCCCCATAAAAAATACCGGAAACTCAGGTGATTTGTACCACAACCCTTATGCAACAGCATTATTGCAAAAAGTAAAGTAAAAATAAAACAAATTAACCTGCACTTTACCTAAGAATCGAGGTGATTGAGACCAATGGGGGATGGGGGGGCAGTTTACAGAAGAAGGTTCCCACAAGCATGCACGCACACACACAACAGCTTGCTGACAAAACCAGAGAGAAGAGGAGGAAGTGGACTACTGTGTAGGACAACACCCACACACCACTTTACCAACAGAGCAGTGACACGAGCATGGAAGACGATTGCCCACAATATTGCTCGTATTTCATGGCCCTTCCTCATTTGTTTGTTTTAGAGTTTGTGCTCATCTTGCGAAAAACTCACAGACCAAGGAACTCGCAATCCAAGGTTCCACTGCATAAAATTTTGTTGGTTGTTATTTTTTTTTTTTTTACATTGTTCTTCTTCTTAGCATTACGGAAGAGGATATCGCAACCCTGTCTCAAAGTGCACTGCAAAGGCAGAGCTGTGACAAGACAAACTCGGCCAAGCATTTCTATCTCTACCTCACCCCCTAAACGAAGTCAAACAACCAAGTCAAGTTTACCAAAGAGACTTAAGTCAAAGTCTGCACAGCCTTTGTCTAAAGGAAGGAGACGACGTCAAACAGCAGGACTGAAAGTGCCCACCAGAGCAAATGTAGGGAGGTTGAGCCTCAAACAGCCTTGCAAAAAGGAGGCAGACAGCCGACGAGTCCCTCAGTTTTCTGGCTGCAGGGGTGGCACTAAGCCTGAGGCAGATCACGGAAACAATCAGAACTCCCTAAAAGGTGCTTCACCTTGCAAGAACAGTGTACAGTACCCATACAGAACTCGCAGGTCTAGCAGGACCTCTGTCAGTGCTCATGAGCGTGATGGAAGCAAGCGTGCCCCAAAACCAAGCAGCAGTACGGCTCTAAAAATGGAGCCTGACAGTTTTATTTCGACAATGCCTGGTCACCAAATTAATATCCCCAACCTTGAGGCCAGCTGTCCCAAGAAAGGAACATGTCCCAGACGGCGGAGAATGATAATAAAACAGGAGGACACTGGCACATACATCGATGACCTCCTGCCAGAGGGCATGCCTGACCTGCGACATGCAGCACATGCTGCTGACGTGGCAGTTTGTGCTAAGGTACCACTTGCCCTGCCTGAGAGGCATTATGAAGGCATGGCAGAGAGATCCAAGGTGTCAAGGCGCATGAAGGGGGGCAAGAAAAAAAGGCGCATCACACGCTACGATGCACAACTGATCTTGGAGAACAACACAGGGATCCCCAAGCTGACGCTGCGGCGGCGGCATGACAGTAGCAGCAAGAAGAAAGAGCATCGAAATGCTAAGGCTGTGCCACGTTCTTCAAAGATTAGCATTAAGTTTAGTAAAGAGCGGGAAAATGAGCATGCTGGCCTGTACGTGGCCAAGCTGAACAATGGCTTTGGTCATGGAACTCATGGGAGCTCCACCAAGCTAAAGATCCAGCTAAAGCGAGAGGAAGATGTGACCTTTACAGGGTTAGTTAAAAGGGAGGACGGTGAAGTTTTGGAGAGTGAGGTGGGTGTTCATATGAGTCGGAACCTCAAGGAGGACTCGCTGACTTCGGAAGATGAGGAGGAGGACTACTTTGACAATGAGGATGACTTCATCCCTCTTCCACCAGCGAAGCGCCTGCGTCTCATTGTGGGCAAAGATTCCATAGATATCGATATCTCCTCTAGAAGGAGAGAGGACCAGTCACTCAGACTTAATGCCTAAGCTATGTAAATAAGACTTCACTTCTACCAATTATGTGTTCACTTTGAGTGACTTTGAATGTGGAGTAAGAATGGCAAATGTATAGTAAAATCAACACAAGATATCTTTCTCTACATTTTAACAGTGGCACTTTTTTCTTGATTATTCTTCCTTCATGAATATAAATATTGTAGAAACTGTACAGATGTGTATGAGTTCTTTTTGTCAATTTAATGTGCAGATGTTAATCAGTGTTTTGTCCAAATTTTGCAGTTTTTTTTTTCTATTAGGGGATAGATCAATCAACACTAAAAAGCTAACAGGGTCATGAAAACCCATAGCCGGGGTGGTCTGCTTTTTATTTCTAACCTGCCTTGCAGACCATTAATCATTTGGGCATTTCAGTTGGGCATTTTAGCATGTTTTGGTGAAACTACACCTTTCACATCTCAGTCTGGTGAGACGTAAAAGGGCTGGAATCTGTTTTCAAAAACAATGCATGTGTTCATCTCTGAAGCTAGGAATCAGTTTTTGAGATAAACCAGCATTGTGTTTGACTCAACAGGTCTTAAGGGAATATTGATTAAGTTGTCAAATTGGTAAACTGGTTAAAAAATCTGCATTTTTTGCATCCTATTTTGTCACCCCAAAGGCCATGGTGCTCACTGTTGTGGCCCCCTTATCCATCTGACATGCTGTGACCTGAAAGCTCGATGGACAAGGTTTCAAAACAAAAGCCAATATAAATTGACCATGTTAAAAACCTCATTAGTAATTAATTCACAAATTATGTCGTTAGGATTTAAAAGAAATATTTGACCTTGTAGGTCTGTGCTTTGTCAACGAGGTAATTATTTTAAGCATTAAGTTCTTTATTTTGTTTCTCAATGTACGAGTAGGCAGCTGACATTTAACTTTTTTTTTCTTCACATGCAACCCTTAAAGCTGTCTATAAACTAAGACAGTTTGTCAGACTCTAGGTTTCACAAGGATAAAAACAATCCCCCAAGAATAGGGACAAAACAACAATGCGTGATGTATACATGCACTTTGGGGTGGGAGGGAGCTTGCTTATTATACTCTGCAACCTGTTTTTATTTAACTCTTTTTGAGTACTTGAAAAAAAAATTAAAGTCATTTTTGAGACTGTCTACTGGTTTATGTTTCCAACTGTCATGTTGTCTGACTGGTATATAAGGCATTTTGGTACTTTAACTCTCTTCTTTATAAACTTTAAACAGACAGAGTCAGCAAAAAAAATCAGTCAGGAAAAGAAAAAATAGTATGAGGCGAACTATATTGTGTATTATGTTAATGTAATATGAATAATATATTATTATATCATTATCAATATATATCAGTAATACATTTAGTATTCAAATATTCTCACACATTTTTCTTGGACTGTGTATAGATTTTTCGCTAACTAATATATAGATTTATTACACACAGACTAATATATTTCAAGTGCTTTTTTGTTTTGATCATAATGGCTTACAGCTAATGGAAACCCAAAATTCAGTGTCTCAGAAAATTAGAATATGCTGGAAAAAGTTCAATATTGTAGACTCATGGTGTCACTCTAATCAGCTAAGTAACTCAAAACACTTTGCTATTCCTGAGCCTTTAAATGGTCTCTCAGTGGTTTAGTAGGCTACAAAATTGCTAAAGAGGCTGTGGCTGTTTACAGAGTGTTGTATACAAGCACATTTTCTTCTTTGTCTTTCGGCTGTTCCCTTTCAGGGGTTGCCACAGCGAATCATCTGACCCTCCATCTAACCCTATCCTCTGCATCCTCTTCTCTCACACCAACTAACTTCATGTCCTCTCCCACTGCATCCATAAATCTCCTCTTTGGTCTTCCTCTAGACCTCCTGTCTGGCTGTTAAAACCTTTCCTCTGAACATGTCCAAACCACCTCAATCTGGCCTCTCTGACTTTATCTCCAAAACATCTAACATGGGTTGTCCCTCTGATGAACTCATTCTTGATCCTATCCATCCTTGTCACTCCCAAAGAGAACCTCAACATCTTCAGCTCTGCTACCTCCAACTCTGCCTCCTGTCTTTTCTTCAGTGCCACTGTCTCTAAGCCGTAGAGCATCGCTGGTCTCATCATTGTCCTCTACACCTTTCCTTTCTTATTCGCTGATACTCTTTTATCGCACAACACACCTGAAACTTTTCTCCACTCATTCCAGCTGCCTGTACCCGCCTCTTCACCACCTTTCCACACTCTCTGTTGCTCTGGACCGTTGACCCCAAGTACTTAACGTCCTGCACCTTCTTTACCTCTGCTCCATGTATCCTCACCGTTCCTCTTGGGTTCCTCTCATTTACCCGCATGTATTCCGTCTTACTGCGGCTAACTTTCATTCCTCTGCTTTCCAGAGCATACCTCCACCTCTCAGAGGACTACTACCACTTCTTCTTAGCTAGCCTCTTTCCCTGTATACACTCCTGGACTTCCTCGTTCCACCACCAAGTCTCCTTGTCCACTTTTGCCTTACCTGCTGATACACCAAGTACCCTCCTACCTGTCTGCCTGATCAAATCGGCTGTAGTTGTCCAGTCAACTAAAAGCATATCCTGACCACCCATAGCCTTTCTCAACTTCTCCCTGAAGACTACACAACATTCTTCCTTTCCCGGCTTCCACTAATTTGTCCTCTACTCTGCCTTTGTCCTTTTCACCTTCCTCACCACCAGGGTTATTTTACACACCACCATTCTATGTTGTCTGGCTACACTCTCCCCTACCAACACTTTGCAGTCATCAATCTTTTTCAGATTATAATGTCGACACAAGATGTAGACTACCTGAGTGCTTCTGCCTCCACTTTTATACAGTGGTGTGAAAAACTATTTGCCCCCTTCCTGATTTCTTATTCTTTTGCATGTTTGTCACACTTAAATGTTCCTGCTCATCAAAAAGCGTTAACTATTAGTCAAAGATAACATAATTGAACACAAAATGCAGTTTTTAAATGAAGGTTTACGTTATTAAGGGAGAAAAAAAACTCCAAATCTACATGGCCCTGTGTATAAAAAGTGATTGCCCCCCTTGTTAAAAAAAATAACTTAATTTATAAATTTATCACACCTGAGTTCAATTTCTGTAGTCACCCCCAGGCCTGATTACTGCCACACCTGTTTCAATCAAGAAATCACTTAAATAGGAGCTACCTGACACAGAGAAGTAGACCAAAAGCACCTCAAAAGCTAGACATCATGCCAAGATCCAAAGACATTCAGGAAAAAATGAAATTAAGATCTCAAAAGTAATTGAGAGCTATCAGTCTGGTAAAGGTTATAAAGCCATTTCTAAAGCTTTGGGACTCCAGCGAACCACAGTGAGAGCCATTATCCACAATGGCAAAAACATGGAACAGTGGTGAACCTTCCCAGGAGTGGCCGGCCGACCAAAATTATCCCAAGAGCGCAGAGACAACTCATCCGAGAGGCCACAAAAGACCCCAGGACAACATCTAAAGAACTGCAGGCCTCACTTGCCTCAATTAAGGTCAGTGTTCATGACTCCACCATAAGAAAGAGACTGGGCAAAAACGGCCTGCATGGCAGATTTCCAAGGCGCAAACCACTTTTAAGCAAAAAGAACATTAAGGCTAGTCTCAATTTTGCTAAAAAACATCTCAATGATTGCCAAGACTGAAGGAGAATGTCCAGCCATCTGTTCATCAACTCAAGATGAAGCGATCCACCTCTGAATGGCTGAAGAAAAACAAAATGAAGACTTTGGAGTGGCCTAGTTAAAGTCCTGACCTGAATCCTATTGAGATGTTGTGGCATGACCTTAAAAAGGCGGTTCATGCTAGAAAACCCTTAAATAAAGCTGAATTACAACAAATCTGCAAAGATGAGTGCGCCAAAATTCCTCCAGAGCGCTGTAAAAGACTCGTTGCAAGTTATCGCAAACGCTTGATTGCAGTTATTGCTGCTAAGGGTGGCCCAACCAGTTATTAGGTTCAGGGGGCAATTACTTTTTCACACAGACCATGTAGGTTTTGATTTTTCTTCTCCCTAAATAATAAAAACCATCATTTAAAAACTGCATTTTGTGTTTACTTGTGTTATCTTTGACTAATAGTTAAATGTGTTTGATGATCAGAAACATTTAAGTGTGACAAACATGCAAAAGAATAAGAAATCAGGAAGGGGGCAAATAGTTTTTCACACCACTGTATGTCACCGTATGTTTCTGCCTTTTCTGGAAGAAAGTATTTACTACTGCCATTTCCATTCTCTTTGCAAAGTCCACCACCATCTGTCCTTCTACATTCCTGTCCTGAAGACCAAACCTGCCCATCACATTTTCATCACCTCTGTTCCCTTCCCCAACATATCCATTGAAGTCTGCACCAATCACCACTCTCTCACCTCTGGGGATGCTCTGCATCACTTAATCTAACTTACTCCAGAATGTCTCCTTCTCTTTTAACTCACATCCTACCTGTGGGGCATAGCCACTAACAACATTTAACATTACCCCTTCAATATCCACCTTCATACTCATCAACGTGTCTGATACTCTTTTCACCTCTAGAACATTCCTAACAAACTCCTCTTTCAGGATAACTTCTTCTTCTTCTTTGTCTTTCGGCTGTTCCCTTTCAGGGGTCGCCACAGCGAATCATTTGCCTCCATCTACCCCTATCCTCTGCATCCTCTTCTCTCACACCAACTAACTTCATGTCCTCCCTCACTGCATCCATAAATCTCCTCTTTGGTCTTCCTCTAGACCTCCTGCCTGGCAGTTCCAAACTCAGCATTCATCTACCGATATATTCACAATCTCTCCTCTGAACATGTCCAAACCACCTCAATCTGGCCTCTCTGACTTTATCTCCAAAACATCTAACGTGGGTTGTCCCTCTGATAAACTCATTCTTAATCCTATCCATCCTTGTCACTCCCAAAGAGAACCTCAACATCTTCAGCTCTGCTACCTCTAACTCTGCCTCCTGTCTTTTCTTCAGCGCCACTGTCTCTAAGCCGTAGAGCATCGCTGGTCTCACCACTGTCCTGTACACCTTTCCTTTCATTCTCGCTGATATTCTTTTATCGCACAACACACCTGACACTTTTCACCACCCATTTCAACCTGCCTGTACCCGCCTCTTCACCTCCTTTCCACACTCTCCGTTGCTCTGGACCGTTGACCCCAAGTACTTAAAATCCTGCACCTTCTTTACCTCTGCTCCCTGTAGCCTCACCGATCCTCCTGGGTCCCTCTCATTTACACACATGTACTCCGTCTTGCTTGCTTGCTGCCTGTTCCCTGCTCTCGCTACAGAGCACAATGTCATCTGCAAACATCATAGTCCATGGGGACTCCTGTCTTACCTCATCTGTCATCCTGTCCATCACCAGAGCAAACAAAAAGGGGCTTAGAGCCGATCCTTGATGCAGACCCACCTCCACCTTGAACTCTTCTGTCACACCTACAGCACATCTCACCACTGTCTTACAGCTCTCATACATGTCCTGCACCACTCTAACATACTTCTCTACCACTCCAGACTTCCTCATACAATACCACAGCTCCTTTCTTGGCACCCTGTAATGTTTTTACGTCGGATGCCCTTCCTGACACAACCCTCTGCATTTATCCAGACTTGGGACTCTTTCAGGATAACTCCTACTCCATTTCTTTTCCTATCCACACCATGGTAAAACAATTTGAACCCTGATCCTAAGCTTCTAGCCTTGCTACTTTTCCACCTGGTCTCCTGGACGCACAGTATATCCACCTTCCTTCTCTGCATCATATCAACTAACTCTCTTGCCTTCCCTGTCATGGTCCCAACATTCAAAGTCCCTACTATCACTCCTAAACTCTTGCCTTTCCTTTTCTCTTTCTGCTTTTAAACACGCCTTCCTCTTCTCCTTTTTCAACCAACAGTAGCCCAATTTCCACCGGCACCCTGTAGGTCAACAGCACCGGTGGCGGTCGTTGTTAACCCGGGCCGAACCGATCCGGTATGGAAATGATATTTGTGATTCGCATCATTGATTTGGCAAATGTTTTTACGTCGGATGCCCTTCCTGACACAACCCTCTGCATTTATCCAGTGTAAAGTTTGCAGTCAGTGGTAGTTTGGGAAGCCATGTCATCTGCTGGTCCACTATGTTTAATCAGGTCCAAGGTCAGCGCAGGCCTCTACCAGGAAGTTAAAAAGCACTTTGTACTTTCCTCTGCTGAGCAGTTTTATGGAGATGCTGATTTCATTTTTCCAGCAGGACTTGGCACCTGCCAACACTGCCAAAAGTATTAATACCTACTTTAAGGTTTAAGTACCATGGTATCCCTGTGCTTGATTGTCAAGCAAACTTACCCAACATAAACCGCCTAGAGAATATATTAGGTATCGTGAAGATGGGAGAAACCAGACCCAACAATGCAGAAGAGCTGAAGGATGATATCAGAGTAACCTGGGCTTCCACAACACCTCAGCAGTGCCACAGACTGATCACCTCCATGCCATGCCACATTGCTGTAGTAAACCCCGACCAAGTATTAAGTGCTCTTCATGTTCATACTTTTCAGTAGTCCAAGATTTCTGTGTTAAAAGTATATTTTTATTGGTCTTAAGTAGTAATATTCTAATTTTCTGAGATATTGAAATTTGGGTTAGCTGTAAGCCATGATCATCATAATTAAAATAAATAAACACTTGAAATATCAGTCTGTGTGTAATGACTAAATAATATATGAATTTGACTTTTTGAAACAAATTACTAAAACAACTTTAATGATATTCTATTTGTTATGTCGATATTCAGCTATTCTATCGTGTGGTAGCAGTGCAATGCACAAACATATGCACTGGTAAGGTAAGGTAAGGGCAAGAATTTTATTTACTTTTCACATCAAAGCTCGTAATTGGGGAAAAAACATGTCTGCAAAAATGCTGATAATAGCATTGTAGGTGGTGCCTGATGTGCATAACAATCTTAACGGGTTACCCAGAATGGTAAAACTGAAAATGGTTCGCCAGCCTGCATTGGTCTGGAACTGCCAAAAGAAATCCAAGGAAAAAAAAACGGTGGGTTATGGGTGGCCAAGGCTTACTGATGCACATAGGAAGCAAAGGCTGGCCCATGGTGTCTGATCCAATGGAAGCGCTGGCATAGATCAAACTGATAAAGTCTAATACTGGTTGTGATACAAAAGTTTTAGAACACACATCACTGTTATGGTGGCAAACGGTGGAACCTACTCAATATTAGGCAGGTGGATATAATGTCATGCTTAATCGGTGTATAATGTTGCTGTGCTCAATGCCTTCAGACATGCACAGCTTTGATGTGCTTAAATAATTACAGATCACATTCAACACTGAACAAATCTGAACTGCAATCACATTTAAAGTACAGTACAGTTGGAACGATCAATCAACTTGGTGGTTTCCCAGCCAGTTGGACCGCTTATGTGTTTTGGCAGGTAGTAAAAATGGGATAATTTTAAATACTGTGATGTTAAAATAAGGGCTTAAAGGGCAAATCCCTTTCTGTGACACTGTTAAAGACGTTGTCATAACCCAAACAAATCCATCCACTCACTCACTCATCTTCTATACCGCTTTATCCTATATTCAGGGTCACGGGACCTGGAGCCTATCCCAGGAGGCTTAGACAGGGTACACCCTGGACAGACTTCAGGCAACACTACAGGCAATTTGGGAATGCAAATTAGCCTAAACTGCATATCTTTGGACTGCTGGAGGAAAAATCCATCCAGTGCATCCAAAATATTTTTTTGCACATGTAATGCACATGTGTGTGCATCCTACAACTAGTTAACTTGAACCATAAAAACATGCCTCTGCACGACACAAGTGTGCAGTAGAGTATCTGCAAGTAAAAAAGTATTTCTGTTTCAGATTTTGAGACTAAGTAAACATACATAAATACTTTATTAATACTTCATTACAGACATGCTCTCTCTGTCTCTCATTTACAGGAAAAAGTAAGAGCACAAAGAGACACATTCAGGTACTTGCAAAGACAAGTGTTGATTTTGGGAATTTATTATTATTATTTTTTAATTATTCACCCCTGGTTGTAGTAGATGTTTGTAAGTGAAGTGGGAAAACTCTGCACAGGTGGGATTTTGTTAGATTGATCTGTCAACCATGAGGTATATTATTCGTTACTTTTTGTATTGCATGGATATCGAGGCTCTCTCCATCATGGTCCTGGCTATGTCTAAGTAAATTAAGTGGTGATACATGACTGAATGGCAGAAAGACAGCTTTTATGGACTGCTGAAGCCAGAAATGTTACATATCCAAGGTCTAAAAAAGGCTTTGAGTGATTGTGTAATCTGTTTCCCTGTTTCTTAATAATAAATCAAAGTGATGAAACTTGTGGAAAAAAAGATATTGTATTTCAAAGACATTTCAGTTTTAATATACTTGACTGGCATTTTTAAATTGCCTGTAAAGTGTGTGTGTACTTATGCTCTGTGGGTTTGAACTCTGTCCGGGGTGTACCCCACCTTGTTCCCCGCCATAGGCCATAAATAAGAACTAAGGACCAAGAGCAAAGGTGGACAAGAAATCTAACAGTAAATCAACAGTTAGAGCATAAAACAAAGCAGCTATTTAGTAAGTTTAGTTTCATGGTTAGTCTTTAGGTTTACGTGATTTTACGTGGTATTATGATTTAGAGAGTGTATTGACATGGATTTTGTTTTTATGTCTACAATTTTTTTTTATCTTAAATTCAGAGATACCTTCACCCATATTTCTTTATTACATAGGTACTTCAGTCTATCCAGTTTAGAAGAAGTTTGAACACAACATTAGCTAGGTATCAGGCTGAAGTTTGCTTCTTATTTTAATTTCCTTTCTGGTAAGATCCGGGCCTTAAAAAGGCCCGGATCTTACCAGCACTCTGTGCCACAAAGAGCACAATCACACACAACTTCCTTCCGCCATTACTTCCTCAGTCCCAAACTCTATCCCAAACAATCTGACAATTTCATATGAACATTAATGCAATGTATTGTAGAATTACTTAGTATGAAGAAATTTACCTGTACTATTTTTATTAAAACAGTGGCATTTGCGAATATCAGATGCTGGCAAACTGCACTTTGCCTAATTACTACACTACAGTATTTTTAGATGAAATGGTCTCAAATGAAAGAAATTAGGCATAAAGTGGAAAAAAAATCTGTGTAAGGTGGTGACTAGGAAGCCAGCGTAAGACTTGTCAATTTTTAAATTGCTAATTGCTTTTATTTTTGACAGCTTTTCATAAAACAACAATGCAGCTTTCCTGTTGATGAAAACTCCATTTCTTTCTGCCAGGACACACCACATTTAATAAGTGTGTGTCTGTGTAAGTTTAAGCACACTTTACACTCCACAATTGGTAGAGATTTAATGTAACCACCCTTTTTTATGACGCAACCCTTCTACAAAATCCGCCACAATAAAAAATAATAATAAATAAATTAACCTTGTAATTATTGCATAAGGACTAAATGTACAAATGTCAAAGATGACTGTATTATAAAACTATGTATTACTGAACTATGACAATAGTTATGTACAATATGAGGAGCTTACAGGCTTACAATCTATTTAAATAGTGGATATATTTTATTGTGTTACTTGTGTAGACTGCATTCCATTTAAATGACTTTAAATAGTAGACAGTCCTCCACCCAATGCTCCTTTGGGTTACCATAAGACAAAATCCATGCAGGTATTGAAGTAAAAATAAAATACCGTGCAAAACTGTGGGTTGAGACACTTTGTTGAGAATAGAGCAAAACAAAGGAAAAAATAGAGATGATTAAAGTCGCTGTCACATCAATCTGATGTTTGATGTGAACAGTAATGAACACTCTACATCCGTACAATTTTAATGTATTGTACTGCTGCTACATTGCATATTGAATATCTGGGTAAATATTACAGTTAAAATTTACATCAACAAATTTTATATTTGCTATCTGTCTGTTTAAACAAATGTTCTTAAATGTTCTCAGCATATTGTACACACTTGTAATAGTACATAATTCTGTAATAAAGTTATGATTTCTTTACATCCTATTCCAATAAATATTATCCAGACTAAATATTATCTAGACATTTAATCAAAAAAAAAAAAAATAAAATAAAATGGCAAAGTAAATACTTTTTACACTATACTACATGTATATTTTAAATTATAGATTTATGACAGCATTGTGGCTGAATTCACGTCTTATTTCTTTTGCAGTTTTGTACACTGGAGCTTTAAGAACAACACCTAATTGTTTTGAGTGTACCAGTATGGTGCCAGCCTCGGTTCCCTGGCTTCAGCTGCACAGGCAGAAATGACCGTTTTTTGGTTTCCACTTGCACACTACTATCTCTGTCTTCTTCTAGTTGCTATGCAAATACTGTGTGATGATGTTATCAATATGCAAAGTAGCACATGACATAATTTAGTGACATGATACTGAAAATAGTTGCCAACATTTCGTGTAATTTCTAACTACCGTCAGTCTCTCCTACACTGTCTGTGTCAGCACTTTCCACCCTCCTGTGTCCTGGATTCTAATTGTCTTGAAAGAATTAAGAAGATACAGAGAAATGAGGAAGAAAATTCCTTTATAATACGGTTCATCTTAGGCAAGAGAAATGTGTGCATATTGCATATTTTATGGGACATTATACATCATCTGGTCTAAATTCAAGACAAGTAATGATGGAGGAAGAAGTTATTTAGGTTCACATATTGAAATAAACAAGAAGTGTACACATATTAAAACTAATGTCGGAAAGGAAACCAATAATAACCTGTTTACACATAGCTTTCATACATACAAACATACAGTAAATACTGTAATTGCATACATACATACATACATACATACATACATACATACATACATACATACTGTACATCTTAACACTACCAGACCCTGGAGGTGCAAGGTGACAATGCTAACCACTACACCACCGTGCCGCCCAAATCCATCCAGTGCATCCAAAATAATTGTTGCACATGTAACACGCATGTATGTGCATGCACACATTCTTACAAGTGCTTCCTACAACTAGTTAACTTGAACAACAAAAACATGTCACTGCATGATACAAGTGTGCAGTAGAGTATCTGCAAGTAAAAAAGTATTTCTGATTCAGATTTTGAGACTAAGTAAACATACATAGATACCTTATTGATACTTTATTACAGACATGCGCGCTTTCTCTCTCTCTCTTATTTACAGAAAAAAGTGAGAGCACAAAGAGACAGATTGACGTACTTGCAAAGACAAGTGTTGATTTTGGGAATTACTATTTTTTTATATTATTCACCCCTGGTGGTAGGTGCTTGCAAGCTTTGCACCGGTGGGATTTTGTTAGTTTGATCTGTGAACCATGAGGTATATTATTCGTTACTTAATTTACTGTAGAATCTCACAAGTATTGCTTGGATATCAAGGCTCTCTCCATCATGGTCCTGGCTATGTCGAAGGAAATTAAGGGGATGATACTTAACTGAATAGCAGAAAGACAGCTTTCAGTTGCTGAAATGCGGCTTTCCTGTTGATGAAAACTCCATTTCTTTTTGCCAGGATACACCACATTTAATAAGTGTGTGAGTATAACTTTAAGCACACTTAACACTTCACAATTGGTAGAGATTTTTAAAAAAAATTATGACGCAACCCATCTACAAAATCCGCCAAAATAAAAAAAGAAATCAACCTTAAAATTGGTGCATAAGGACTAAATGTACAAATCCCAAAGATGACTGTAAAATATAATTATGTATTACTGAACTATGACAATAGTTGGGGAGCTTACAGGCTTACAATCTATTTAAATGGTTGATATATTTTATTGTGTTGCTTGTGTAGATTGCATTCCTATTAAATGACTTTAAAGAGGCCTCCACCCAGTGCTCCTTTTGGTTACCATAAGACAAAATCCATGCAGGTGTTAAAGTAAAAATAAATGTCAGAAAGGCAACCTATAATAACTTACATACATAGCTTACATACATACAAACATACAGTAAATACATACATACATATATACATACATACATACATACATAAACACTATACATTTCTAAATTTCAACACTGCAACTTCTACAGCAAGAACAGCAATCTTCAAGTATGAACACAGATTCTCAATTGCATTAAGGTCTGGGGTTTGACTATGCCATTCTAAAACATCTAAACGTTTCCCCTTAAATCACTTGACCATTGATTTAGCAGTATGCTTCGGTCATCGTCCTGCTGGAAGGTGACCCTCCGTCCTAGTCTTAAATCACAGGCAGAGTGAAACAAGTATCCCTGTAGTTAGCACCATCCATCTTTACCTCGACTCTGATCAGTTTCCCTGTCCCAGTTTGAAAATCATCCCCACAGCTTGATGCTGCCACCACCATGTTTCACTGTTAGGACGGTGTTCTTGTGGTGATGGGATGTGTTGGGTTTGTACCAGACATAGCGTTTTCTTTGGTGGCCGAAAAGTTACATTTTAGTCTCATCTGACCAGAGCACCTTACTTTATACATTTGAGGAGCCGTCCACATGTCTTTTGGCAAACTCAAAATGTGCCTTCTTTGTTTTAAAACTTAGTAATGTTTTTTTTTTTGCCACTTTTCCATAAAGCCTAATGTATGGCTTATTGTATGGCTTATGGCTGTAGAACTCTGCAGCTCCTTGGTGTTCATGGTGTAATGCCTTTTGCTTAATGGTGTTGCACAGTAGTGATTGGTCGTTCATAAATGATTCGTTCTTTTTGAATGAGTCTTTATAATGATTTAAAAGAACAAGGAGTCTCGGAGAGTAATTAGTTAATTTTCTACTGGGCGCGCATGCGCAAAAGGTTATGTACAGGAAACAAAAATGAGTAGTTACCTTTGAGCATTTTGGTCTGAATTGTTTGTTCTTTTGTTATGTGACTCCCATAGGCGCTATACAGTGCAGTACACAGGAAACAATTGAACAGCTTTCAACGAATCTTCTAGTCCAAGTCATTCGTTCTTTTGTCACGTGACTTTTATAGACGCTATGCAGTGGAGTAAATTCAACAGAATGAACGAATAGGACTAGAAGGTATGAGAGGTGAGCTGCTCGTTCTGTTTATCATATGTCCATTCTATATATTCTTTTGTGCAGATCCATGACATAAAATTCAGATTTACAAAACATTTAATTTACAGGTTATATTGTAACAAAACATGAAAAACGCCAAGGGGGTGAATACTTTTGCAAGTCACTGTATATTTTAAATGTCGTCTTCTTTGTTGTTTAGCAATTGTTGGAATCCAGTAGGGTCCTGTAGGTATAATTCTCCCTCATTTTCTTGGCTTCTTAAAGGGTGATTTTTCTTTCGAAGAAACGTTTAATGCATCCTTCCCTGATCGTGTCTTGCCTTGATCAAATTCACAGGCCTGTTATTACAAGATACGTCACAATACCACACTTTATGTTTAGCATTTTGACGACATATGTGGCATTGTGATGTTTTTTCTTTTCTTTTTCTTTTTTAGATAAAATCATTGTATGGTTCTGAACACCGGGCTTTGGTCTTGTGGTGTCGTATCATTTGAAAGAAAATCACATTTAGATCCGGATTTTTACTTTGGCGTCCATTGCAGCTTGGGTGTGGGGTTGGCGTGCACGGATAGTCCAATCAGAGACGAGACTCTGATGACGTAGGCTCCGACCAGTTTCCTTTAATAAGTCTCACACGACAGTAAAGCGCCATACGCAGTTATTCGTCAGCACGTAGACCTTAAACGACCGCACTCTCGACCACTGCAGACCAGCTCGTCAAATCTGTGCGTTGCAGAAACGTATTATCTGTCCTAATAATCACAGCAAATAATATTCTGTATCAAATAAATTCGAGTTTATCTACATTAAAGAAAGATGAAGACTAAATTCATCAACGGCGTGTCCGCATCCCCTACCATGTCTCTGGGTTTACTGGTGACCGAGAACGAGCTTCAGGTCCAGCCTGACACCGAACCTGCCTGCAAAGCTCTTCGAGATGAAGAAGCCGACCATGAGACCAAACACCAGGCGTATCGGTGGTGTAAAGAATTTCTGCACGGAGCCTGGAAGTGCATTGAGGAGGAGGATTTTCAGTTAACTGTAATCAGGTAGGCTTCCTGCATGCACATTCCTCAGCGAGAGGTTTTCCCTAACCCAACCTTAAGTACTAGATCAGCAGCACTCACGATCTGCGTCACGTGCATTTTGTTTTACAATGCTATCTATCTATCTATCTATCTATCTATCTATCTATCTATCTATCTATCTATCTATCTATCTATGTGTAAATACGTACAGTATATAATCTCCACACTTGTTTATGACAGAGGGGGTCTCAGCAACAAGCTGTTCCTCTGCGCATTACCCGAAGAGAAGGAGTGCATTGGGGACGAGCCAAAAACCGTGCTGCTTCGCCTATATGGAGCAATACTGCAGGTGTGTTTCCCACTCCATGATTCAATTCTGTGTGGCATGTTAAATCATTGTGCACCACAAGCCTATATCCCCTTTTTACAGTGGAAGGTATAGAGATAACCACACCCCAGGGAGCTAGCAACTATGAAAAAAAAAACCTCAACAGGTCTGTACAATGACATAAAAAAAGGTCCATAGAGAATAGTGCATCAATAATTAATCAAATTTGATAGTCAACTCATTAGGTTTATTATGCCCCTCTTCACTCTACATTATTCTTTTCAATGTGAGTTAATAATTAATAGGTAAGGATGATACGTGTCTATTGGTATATTGGTTATATTCCACTAACTACATCTAAGCCTAGATAATTTTGTAATCCCTGTGTTACATTTTCTGTGTTTTAGCAACTCCAACTCACTAAAAGTAACCGGTCAGATTTGTTTTATCATCTCACCACTGTTTTAGATGCATTTATTTTGAAATTCGAATCCCAAGAGTTTAAACTCCATAATAGATGGTAAATAGTATTTGTATTCTTAAAATATGAAGGGAAGTGTGTACATGTTTTATATTACATGTATGTGTGAGAGAGGTAGTATGTATGAGAGTTTGTCATATGCATGCTGGTGTTTGAATGAGGAATGCCGTATTTTGTTGGGTGATGCCTGTACCTCCATGCCTGTACCTGCGTGTCTTCTTTGCCGTAGGCTTGCCCAAGGAGCGTGCCTTGAGCACTCTTGTTTCCAGGTGACCCACCCATACCAGTCACGGTACAGTATTAGATCCCAGAAGCTAAAGCACTGTCAGCCAAGTTCTCGCCATTATGTCAAATGCTTTAATCTTTTGGCATTTGATTCTTTTATGTGATGTTGTCAGAAATACTGTCTGCTTCTGTCTGCTTCCTATAAACAAATTCTCACAACACGTTTAATAACATTTACAAAACTAACACGGAATGCATTTTTAGTGGACAACTTTTCCATTACTATATGCAAACCACCTTAAGACCACATATAGTAAAACCACAGCAAATTCCCTATGGACTGTTCTGTAAATAAAAATGATTGCTGTAAATGTGGCAGGTGCTAGTTAGTCAAAAATACACTTCTCTAAGATTTTGCTGTCAGAATCATGAAATTGAATTAAAGTGAGCTTATCTGTAGTTATATGTAAATTTAATATTGAAAGAATATATCTCCACAAGATTGTCAGAGGCAAAGGGAAAACTTTATTTTACAGATGTTTGTACTTTGGAAGAGGTAATGTACATTGTAAGTGGTAGTGTGTTACAACATAGTTACTAAAAACCTTAGATACATTAATTTCTTCTTAAACAGTAGCTAATGAGTTTTCATTATTAAAAGCATTTAAACAGTTTAGAAATGTCAGTCAGCTGGAACATTGTTTTTTTTAATAATTGGAGCTATAAAGCTGCTTAATAAATTCCTGATTCACAGAGAACTGTGTTAGATTCATGTCTATTAACCAGTCATACATTCCTAATTATTGAATATCTGGTGTTACTGACTAATATGTTTGACTATAAAAAAAAAAAGGTAAATCAGTAAAAGCATTATTGGTTTAGCTGAAATTTTTCTTATGGTAGCATCAGATATGGTAGAACGTACCCAATTATAATTCTTGCTGTTTTTTATTAAACAGAAATTTTCCATGGTCTGTTGTCACCTCCTCGTCAAGATCTGTCGAAAAGCGAAAAAACAAACAAACAAAAAAAACGTTGTGCTTATGGTCAGCTTTTTGCTTTTTCTTGTATTGCTAGATGTCCTGTAATAAAGGAGACTCCGGACAGTCAAACACAGAAAAACAATTTCAGGTACGTAACATATGACATAAAAGCATTGCTTTATTTAGTAACTGGGATTTTTGTTATTTTGGCATTTATTTTGAGAATGGTCACTCAAAGTCTAAACATCTTTTAGGATCACATAATGTCTTTTCTTGTAGGACCAATATGTGCCACACCTGTGATACAATGCAAACAACATACAAAATTTCTGTGGTTTTATTGTACCATTCAAAGTCAACCATCAGGAATCATTACAATTTTTTTTGACAAATTATAATACTTTTGACCAGACATTAGAGACTTCACTTTGCAAAATCCAACACTGGTCTTTACACACTTGACACTCTCAGAGTCAGCAATGGCACCATACCTGGATCCTATTTAAAGCTTATTGTCACTTTTTCCCTTGCTGTCTGGTGTCATGTAGCTCACGTGCCTGTCTTTCACGTGTGTTAGTTCAGGGTGTATGTCTTATATTTGCTTTGTTTGGATCAGTCAATATATCCCAATCCTCTCACATTTTTTGTGCCACCTTTAAACAAAACGATCGTAACTCCTAGTTAGTCATGACACCGTGCTAGATCGTTACTGCTTGCTGCATGTTGTTGGCCATTTTTAGCTCAATAAGTTAATAAGTAGTTGTATTTACATTAGTAATCCAGTTGTGGCTTGTGTTCTACTCGGCATGTAGCAATGGAAAATCCCCAGCTGTTGCCCTGCCCCGAAGACACATGACATTCGCTGCTTAGTCATTGAGAGAGAGAGAGAGAGAGAGAGAGAGAGAGCAAAAAATCAAACAATTAAGGGAGCAGGTATTGCTCAGAGAAACAAAGCAATGGTCATTCATGGCAAAAATATAAATATTTTACCTATATGTGTTTTCTTTGTTTTCTTTATGTTTAATCCAATTAATTTTAATTTGATCATAAAAATGTGTATGAAAATAATATTGCTCAATGAGCTAAGGTCTATTAATAGGGGTTTAGCTGTAAGGATGATTTTAGTCTGTAGTCCCTGGCAAGAGCAGCAATTTATCACAATTCATTCCAACTATAAATTGAAGGGAAACTATGGTTAATAAAAAAAGCAAGAAAGGTTCATGTGTATGGATCTAGATTAAAAAACGTTTCAAGATTTTCTTGATCATAGAGTGTTTCTCTCTGTGTGTGCGTGTGTGTGTAGGTGGTGAGCATGTGTGTGTTTGTTGATCGTTTATAATGAGAAACTAAAGAATGCTCACTGGGCTATTTATTATATATTATTACATAATAATTAACAAATGTCCTTTGTTATTGTAGACCTGTAGTCAACTATAAATCTTAGTTCTGCAATAATGATAATTAGTAGATTAGACTAATAATGGTAGACATAAAGATACAAATGCTCAAAATTAAAATTTTACTGTAAATGATAGAATCCACACTCACAGAAAGGGAAAAAATAGTCTAAGCTAACAACATTGCTAAAAAAAATTGATGGTGTTGTGTATATAATAGATTCTGGTTAGCCTTAGAGGATGAAGTTTTCTGTGTGATTATTAGTGAAGAAAATGTTTTGCCTTACAACATTGTAGTGCAATGATACTTTTTGACCTTAGTACTATGAGGTTCCATGTGGACGAAAGACGAAAACTTAGAACCTACCTCACAACTTTACGTCACAACTACTAAGGCCATGATATGTGACTCAGACTTGGCTCAGCTTCTGTATCAATAAAAAAAACAACAAGATAAATATTGCCTTGTAGATAAGAGCCCGGTTACATTTACTATATGGTTAATTATTCTGATCTGTGTATATTGGAGAATGAATCTGCAGACATTAAAGCAAACCAACACAATGCTGATGGCCACTCTATAGTTAATGATTCATTTAGCAAGCTGTTGGATGACAAATGGGACCAAGAAAAGGATAATTGCATTTAACTTTAATTTTCTTAAAAAAAAAAAACTTAGACCACTAAATTTTTACTTCAGATTTAAGTCCTGCATTGACAACATCAAGAATGACACAAAAATAACATGTTAGATAATACAGTCTGTTTATCAGTGCATAAACACATTATTGTTATTTCAGTGGAATTTTCCTTAAACAACATGTGACTATGATAGTGTTTTGGGGAAGTAAGCTTCCTTCATCACATGGAAGTGATATAGTGCATTTTTTTCTACTCTTAGATCATCAAGCATACCAGTGTATTTGTCATTTAAATCACTGAACATTTTGGAACTGAACCTTCACTGATCCTTTTTTAGGATATTAAAAAACATCCTGATGTCATTCCTAGTTAAACAGGCATAATTATAATTAGTGAATAATGTAATAATGAGTTCCAACTTCTAAGCTACCATTTTATTAAAAAAATTAAATAAATATTTTAATTCCACTATCGAAATTTTAAAATTGAACGCACATTAATAGTGTATAAGAATTTGGATTCTTTTTTATTATAACATGGTAACTTAGTTACTTAGTAATGAACTAATAAACTAATAAATAAATAGTTTGCCCTTTATGTTTGATTGTAAAGATGATGAGTGTGTGTTTGTTAAATGATGTGTATATTTTTACTTTTTTACAGGGAACTGAAGCAATGATCCTGGAAAGTGTGATGTTTGCCATTCTGGCAGAGAGGAAGCTCGGGCCTAAGCTCTATGGCATATTCCCCCAGGGGAGACTGGAACAGTATGTCCCGGTGAGTCGTACAGTATGGAATTTCATTGATCAGAAAATGCTGACGTCTATGAATGCTTGTGTGTCGATGACTGACTTATTACTCATGATGATGAAGTGGTTTATTTTTGCTTATATTTGCTCGTAAGGAATCAAAATCAAATGGGCAGGACCAATATATTTAGTTTGCCTAAGTGAACTTGTGTGTCAGCATATTCATATGCACTGACCATTGATTAATTTTAAAGGGAATGCAGACTAAATGTCAGAAAAAAATACATTAAATGGTTTCCAGATAGCATTAATCAATACTATATATCAATCCTACTTTTCTGTCTACACAGAGCCGCAGGCTTGCCACAGAGGAACTGGGAATTCCCAGTTTATCTGCCGAGATTGCAGAGAAAATTGCTAAGTTCCACAAGATGAGGATGCCTTTTAACAAAGAGCCCAAATGGCTGTTTGGTACAATGGAAAAGTGAGTGACACTGCACCTGTGTTTTCAGTGCTTTTAGCAGCATATCATATTTCAATTCATCTACTTTTAATTTACCTGTATGTAAACAATAGATTAACTATTGCTTTTGGGTGTTACTTTTAACTTATCAATGAGGTAAGCATTTTTATGAAAGAAACCTGTAATGGTAAAAGCCAAACACTAGAACACTGTCAATAAATTTTATCTGCATTTTACTCTTAACTTGACTGTGGAAAAAGTGCTTCTGTCAGAGTTGTTAAAGAGAGTAAAAAATGGCTGTATGATTCGGTTAGGGTTATAAAACAATAGCCTGTTGGAATGAGATTTGGGAAGTCTGACAATCTGCTAGATTGTCTACCTAAAGGGCAATTTTAAAGTACATTAAAAAAGATTTGTGTAATCAGATCCAAATTTTGTAGTCAAAGGCTCCCAATTCAATGTTTTTGCCCACCAACCAAACCAAATCTTTTTATATTAACGCCAAACCCACCTATGACAGTTTATGGAGCTTTATAGAACATGGATTATTTGGCTCAAATGTCTTTGTAGGTGTCTGCTGGCTGAAACAGAACACAAAGTGTGAACAGGTGGGAAAACTCAAGTATTTGAAAACCTCTGTAACTGGTTGAATGTTTATGGCCTGACTTTTTGGCTCAGAACTCTCCTGTTTCAAGGTCATTGATAGTGCTCTGCCCACATTGCAGATACATGAATCAGGTGCAAAGGCTGACCTTTACTAGAGAGATCCACATCCATAAGTTCAATCATCTTATGAGCTACAACCTGATTCAGGAGATGGAGAATCTCAGGTAAAAAAATTTTATAAAATCTTATTTAATACTCACTGATTTAGAAAACTCTGTAATTGTCACTGAAACAGTACTGCTGTGCTACACATGAGATGAGATATAATTATTGTGTGTGTAGGTGTCTCCTGGAATCCACCCAATCTCCTGTTGTTTTTTGTCACAATGATTTGCAAGAAGGTAGCCTATGTATTATATATATATATATATATATATATATATATATATATATAACTTTTTTCCCTATAAATTATGAGTTTTTGAGCATATATGTAATATTTTTAAAGTATTTCCTTACTGCTTGCAGGAAACATCCTTCTTCTAAGTGGCCGGGAAAATATGGAAAAGCAGAGGCTTATGCTGATTGACTTTGAGTACAGCAGCTACAACTACAGGTCTGTATGTCTCATTGTAGTTTAGGTTTCCATAAGCAGATACCTACGTGCTTGTAAAAGGTTGGTTCAAGTCAATGCTGCATTTGATACATATTTGATTCATGCCACCTTTTTTTTCGTAAACTAAGCTTGATATGGAAGTGATATATTGATCATTTGGATCTGAGACTATACAAAAATCCTTTCTCTGTATTTGTGTCTATGTTATCCCAGGGCAGTCTCATGTGTTTAAAATAGTAGGAGAGAAACTCTCGTTTCAGAGAGACTTATAGACATTTAAACCCCTCTAAGCCATCTAACAGGCCAGTCAAAATATTTTTGTCTAGGCCTTATGTTCCCTCTATGTTCCAGCACAAGATGGAATTTTACCCAGAATCCATGGACATCCTTGTTTAGAAATGCATAGCTCAGTAGCCGGTCAAGGATACATTGGAGAAAATGGGTAGCTTTAAGAGTTAAAGGCTTAAAAAAGCTAGTCATTGGCAGGCATGGTATTTTTTTCAGTTTTGCCTCCAAGATGGTCCCCTGTGCCATGAAAAACACAAGGAAAGTTTTATTGTTCCAGTGAAACATTAGAGACGGGTGAACACAGTCTTAAGACGAGTCTTTTGTTTGGTTTCCACAGCAGCGTTGAGGCTCGCATGAAAGGCCTGCTGAGCTTTGAGTGCCCTGCCAGCAGATTAGCACTTCATGTAGACTTCAGAAACAATGTATAGTAGATGGGAAACCATGCGGGAATGTTTACTATGGACTGTGCATGTTTTTTATTTAAATGGGCAACTTTTTGTTTTACAGAGGATTCGACATAGGAAACTTCTTTTGTGAATGGATGTATGACTACAACTGTGACACATTTCCATTTTTTAGTTCCAATACCAAGAACTATCCAAACAAAGCTCAGCAGGTATGAAATATGGAAGGGAAATATTAAAATCTGGTGCAGTTGAACACAGTAAAATACTATGGTAGATAGAAATATGCATGTTGCAGCGTGATGTAACCCAATTAATCAAACACATATTTGTATAATTTTCAATAAACCATATATTTTAAACTAGCATTGTTAAAGGATCATGTATTCTTGAAAAAAAGGGAATTCAATCTTAAAAAATTGTGTTCAATGTAAACATAGAGTAAGGAATTGCTTTAAAGAATGTCATTAAAACGAATATACTCTTCTATCTAGATGCATTTCTTTAAAAGTTACCTGTCTGAATATGACCCCAGCATGGCAAACTTGAGTGAGGAAGTCCAGCTGAAAATGAAAGAGAACATGTTGGTGGAAGTTAACAGGTAAACATATTTACATTGCTTGGATCTTTTTCTCAGTCTGCTTAGATTAGATTGACAAATGTTATTGCATGGCAGATTTTATTGTAGATATAAAGTCATAGAGTGTATAAAATTATAATTATGAGGCATCTCTTGGTTAAATTAAAATTAAAAGAAGCTCAGTTTTTGGTTTATAATTGCTCCAAAACAGTGATGTAAAACAAATGAATAAGAGCTTCTGCCAAATTCTTAAATGTAATTGTAAAATGGGGCTTAATTTTGTTTTTTTATTCATTTAAAATAGTTAAATAGTAGACTGTGATATTGTTGAAAAATATAGCTTTACCCTTTCTGGGCCTCCATATTACAGTAAAGAGGCAGTTTGAGATTGAGCAACTATTTGGAGCTTATCCAAGAACACTGTGCATTTCCAGGAAGAGGCTTCAAATCGGGGCCTTAGCTTTTTTTCAGTCACATGACTTCCACAATATGTGAAATAAATCTTTCTTTGGTCTTAGGTTTGCCCTCGCGTCACATTTTTTTTGGGGCCTGTGGTCTATAATTCAGGCGAGACTATCCACTATTGAGTTTGGCTACCTGGTGAGTTTTTGTGTTTATTTATGTTTATTTGCAATAAACATTTATGGAAGATTTAGACAAGATTCTAAATTTGAATTGTAAGCAAAATAATACAGTGCACACTGACTGCATTAGGAAGCAAACTATTTTATTAAACGAACACAGTTGTGTATACAAATGGTTAATGCCTGACAACCCTGACCAAAAAACAAATATTTGTCCGTTCAGGCTGGCATGACAAAATTGCATGCAGTTTGCTACAAATATTTACTTAGAAAGTGTAACAATCTGCAATGCTTTCAGCAATACATAAAGAGGACAATCCACAGCACATTACAGTTCATCAGTACCTACAAAACTATAAGTGTGTATATATTTAGGGTTATTAGAAAACCCATGGTGCACATTGTCTGGTTTCTCACCACCAGCTTTGTTCCCTTTTTTTTATTTCTTCCTCATCCTAACAGGACTACGCCATAGCCAGATTTGATGCATACTTTGAGCTCAAAAAGGAGCTGGGATTTTAAACGCTATGGTATTACTCTTGGGAGAGAGAAGCTAAGAAGAGTGAAGTGGACACTGCAGACTTGGCTTTTGAAAAAAGTCACTAAAAAGCAGATGCTTTGTGATGATGGTATGGTTCTGCATGGTCCTAAATCAACACCGATCATTTTTACTTGTCTTATGGATTTAATAGTGTACTAGGCTACTTCTCAGCATGTATCTCAGTGTTTCAGCTCCAGCAGCTCAACACATTTTCATACTGCTGAAGGTTTTTGGGCAGCTTAAAAAACAAACAAACAGAAAAAAGCATACATGTAAAATTATCATTGCAAAGTAATGGGTGGGCCTTAAAAACAAACAGCAACAACAAAAAAAAAAAAGCCTAGAATAATCTGCTGCTCTAACGTTTATCTACTGGTAAAAATACTTGACCCTAAAGAACTATGTATGTCTGCATTTGTTATGGCAGGTAACCTTTACTGCATTATCTTTACAACCTGAGCTAGGAAATGTGAAAAAGTGAGGTTTGGCATGGACCTTGAGCTATAGACTGGTACAACAAAAAACTCATTTGGCACTGTGGATTGTCAGTGCTTAGAGACACGTATACATTTATCCAACTTATTTCAGTAAAGGCTTATGGTCCTTTTGTAGCTTGTTTACTTTCTTTACTTGAACAACTCCTAGACTCATGTTTTTTTTCATGTAGAAATTAAAAGAAGTAAAGAAAATTAGTTGTTCCATGTGATCTGATTACACATGTAATAGAACTGGAGTCTAGTTCTGTTACATAACTGGCTCTGTTTCACATTGTGGATGCAATTGTCATTATCAACTTGGGTTACAAAATGACAATCTTTCCCTTTTTTATAGTTAGCACATGTACCCATTGTTTTTCACGTAAAAGAATTGTTTTATTTCTGCTGGGTTATAACATTAATCATTTTTTAAAAATGTTTATATTTCATTATTATTTGCTGATCTATAAGCTAAACTGTGATAAACGTTTTTAATATTTTACAATCTTAGTTACTATTTTTGGGTATCACTTTTGTTATATTTAGCTACAAATGTACATTATAGTGGTAGTGTATTTTTTTTAACATTACTGTGAATGTCACTCTATATGAGTTATGTAAAAAAAAAAGTATTTCTAAGTGAAACTTGTTGTTTTTTCCTTTAATGGAAGATGCTTTTTCTTAATAAGAAAGTTGTGTTTTTTTTAATGGATATAAATATTGCTAATTACTTTTTTTTTAACATCTTCATAGTGAATTCCAAGTAACTTTATTAGGTTTTACACCCTACATTTTAAAGCTCTAAGCACTTTCTGCACATTCTGGAAAAAAAATAAATAAATTCCAATACAATAAAATGGAGCCATTCCAAAACAAATGTATATGAGAGAATGTAATGATTTAAAAATCATATACTGGAATTTTAAACATTATTTTGTTCCTGACTCCATCATATATGTACAATACCACAGGACATTTCAAAACCAGTCTAAAGTTGGCTCGACAGTTTGCTCTTTTTGTATTGTAATGAAAAGAGAAGGATTTTGTTTTTACATAAATAATCTTGCTTTAATGTATATGCTTTGCTAATGAATTATAAATAAAGTTATGCAAAACTATCTAAATAAAATGTTTCAGCTTTTTCTGTCCTTACCACAGTGCTGGTATATACATCGATCAGCCATAAGAGTAAGGCCTCCTATCCAATATTGAGTAGGCTCCCCGCCCCCCACAAAAACAGGCTTGACCAGTCGAGGCATAAACTGTTCTAGATCTCTGAAGATGTACTGTTTTATTAAAAAAATGAGACCTTCCTTTGTTTATTTTTACTTTATCTACTTATTAAACTATGGTCCAAATCTATACGCACTGTCTACTGTATGTCATAGAGCTGACAACAGAAATTTGGTAATAATCACTCACTCACTCATCTTCTATACCGCTTTATCCTGTATTAAGGGTCGCGGGGACCTGGAGCCTATCTCAGGAGGCTTGGGCCAGGTTACACCCTGGACAGGGTGCTAATCCATCGCAAGGCACACACACACACACACACACTCACTCACACACCCATTCACACACTATGGGAAATTTGAGAATGGCAAATAGCCTAACTAGTGGGTGATTATAAGTATTTCTAATTATCTTACACATCTGCAATGTTGGAATATTTCTACCTGTTAAAAATGTATGTAAATAATCAGATAAATACTGTAATTATGAACTGCTTTTAAAGATTGTTTACCTTTGGCTGTGAAAATAACATTTTATACATACACACCACAAACATTTAACAACACACTTAAACAGATACAGAGCTGTCCAACGAGAGGGTGAGATAATACTATTAGTAATGCAACTTTGATTCATTTTACTTATTAAATCATTTACTTCAAAACAAAAATTGATAGTTCCTTTTTATTCACACAACATAGAGAACTGTGTATGAATAGACACATCCTTCTTCTCAGTTAGGATAAAAATAAAAATTAGCTTGTAATAAGGGTGCTGTTAGTTAATGAGACCCAAGGCAAACTTCTATGCATCTCCACAAACTTTCTTTCAAGTTATTGTTCTGTTGATGAGTATAGATAAATTAAAATCTAACCAATATTTTCCCTTATAATTATGTAAGAGTTAGTTAGGGATTATTAAACGGAATTGGTTGTCGAGTTTTCACTGCAATAAGATAATTGGGTGAGGTAATTAAATCTTCAGCAATGACTGTTTGAACAGACCTGCCTAAGTGAGTTTTGCCCTAGTTTGGTGGAATTACAGCTTTCATGTGTTTTGGCATGCTCTCCACCAGTTTTTCACATTGCTGTTAGGTAGGTTTATACCACCAATTTGCCTATGGTAAATTCAGTTGATTGGACATGATTTGGAAAGGCACACACCTGTCTATATAAGGTCCCACAGTTGACAGTTCATGTCAGAGCACAAACCAAGCATGAAGTTAAAGGAATTGTCTGTAGACCTCCGAGACAGGATTGTCTCGAGGCACAAAGGTTACAGAAAAATTTCTGCCGCTTTAAAGGTCCCAATAAGCACAGTGGCCTCCATCATCCGTAAGCGGAAGAAGTTCGAAACCACCAGGACTCTTCCTAGAGCTGCCCGGCCATCTAAACTGAGCGATCGGGGAAGAAGAGCCTTAGTCAGGGAGGTGACCAAAAATCCAATGGTCACTCTTTCAGAGCTCCAGAGGTACTCTGTGGACAGGGGAGAACCTTCCAGAAGGACAACCATCTTTGCAGAAATCCACCAATCAGCCCTATATGGTAGAGTGACCAGACGGAAGCCACTCCTTAGTAAAAGGCACATGGCTTCAGTTTGTCAAAAGGCCCCTAAAGGACTCTCAGACCATGAGAAACAAAATTCTCAGGTCTAATGAGACTCTCTGGCCATTCTACCAAGGCCACTGTGCTTATTGGGACCTTCAAAGCGGCAGAACCTTTTCTGTATCCTTTCCCAGATTTGTGCCTCGAGACTATCCTGTCTCGGAGGTCTACAGACAATTCCTTTGACTTCATGCTTGGTTTGTGCTCTGTCATCACTTTCAACTGTGGGCCCTTATATAGACAGGTGTGTGCCTTTCCAAATCATGTCCAATCAATTAAATTTACCACAAGTGGACTCCAATTAAGCTTCAGAAACATCTCAAGGATGACTGTTTGTGTCTGCAAAGTGGAGAAATAAGAAAGATTTAAGACTAGTTTATGGTTCAGGGACTTTTGAGTGATATTTAAACAGAGTAAAAAAACTAAAATATATCACATTAAATTAAACTGACTAAATATAAGCTACATTTTAACAGCTAATTAAAATAAAACAGCTTTTAGCAGCTCCTTTATAGTGTCACTTAATATATAATAGCTAAAAGCTAATTATGTTGCTCCAGTAACCACATTACATTTTACAGTTTAGATATTTGTACAGTAAGCCCTTGTAAACAAAGCAAGGTTCATGTCAACAGGGTTTGCGAAGATGGTTGTGAAAGAACTCGAATGGCCTGACCTTAACACCACTAAACCGCTGAGTCGAATTGGAACACAAACCTTCGCTTAAGGCATCCTCAACTGACATCAGGGGACCTCAGCCACTCTTGGCTGAATAAACACATATCCAAATAGCCACACTCCAAAATTTAGTGGAAAGCCCAGAGCAGTGAAGTTATTATAAAAGCAAATATATACAGACCTGTCCAACGAGAGGGTGAAATAATACTATTAGTAATGCAGCTTTGATTCATTTTATTAAATCAAGTTCAAGTAGGCTTTATTGTCACTTCAACCATATACAGTTAGTACACAGTGAAATGAAACATCGTTCCTCCAGGACCAAGGTGCTACATGCAACATAAATTTACAACATAAATTAACAGAAAAACTAAACTAGCTAACTAAGATGCCTAGTTAGCTGGCTAGCAGAGACAAGACAGATTGACCTAACATAAATTACAACATAAATTAACAAAAACTAACTAGCATAAATCATTTTCTTCAGAACAACAATTGATAGTTCCTTTTTATTCACCCAACATAGAGAACTGTGTATGAATAGACATATCCTTCTTCTCAGTTAGGATAAAAATAAAAGTACTGAGTCAGCTTGTAATAAGGTTGCTGTTAGTAAATGAGACCCAAGGCAAACTTCTATGCATCTCCACAAACTATTTTTCAAGTTATTGTTCTGTTGATAAGTTTAGATAAATTAATATCTAAACCAATATTTTCCTTTATAATTATGTAGGAGTTAATTAGGGATAAATGAGAAAAATTGGTTGTTGATTTTTCACTGCAATAAGGAAATTGGGTGAAGTAATTAAATCTTCAGCAATGCCTGTTTAAACAGACCTGCCTAAGTAAGTTGTGCCCTGGTTTGGTGGAATAACCCCCTACCAGGGCAAAGAATACTTTTTCGATTTCTCATCTGGAAATAACTTTATGATTATTGAACAGAGTGTATTTGTCTGATGACTGATAAAGAAGCACTACTTGAAGTAAACAAGGTGTCAGATCCTCGACCTTAAAAAGTTCTTCGTTCTTAGTGCCTTATTTTCCAGTGCCTTGAAAATAACACCTTGCTTGGTTTAGCTTGTCACTTCTTTTTTTTTTTTTTTAACAAACTGCACCAAGAAAATGCAGCATAAATTAGTACTTTTCTTTGTTTAAACAACTGCGCGTCTCAAACCTAAATGAGTCATAAATCATGACATAAGGTCCTTTGCAATTAATTATTTTACAGTACCTTTGTTTGTACACTTTGTTCTTATTACCATACCTCACCATTTTATTTTCTTTATAGCATACTACTGTACATCAGCACATCAGTTAAACTCCCCCCAAGGTAATTCACAAAGTATTCAGTTGTATTTGTTGGCAGAAAGCCAAGGCAAGATTCTACATTAATGTGTTAAAATTTAGACTATGCCTTAAGACATAAACAGTTGCATCTAAACGGTTTTTGTTTAGGTTAGCTACATCAACATCCAATCTCACTTTGAGTCATGTGTTTATGACTATTATTTGTATTCGTAGAAAAATGACGTATGATAGTTCATGTGGCATGGAGTTGGCATGTCCTCCCCGTGCTTGGTGGGTTTCTCCTGGGTACTCTGGTTTCCTCCCACAGTCCAAAGACATGCAGACTAGGTTAATTGGTGTTTCCAAATTGCTCGTAGTTTGTGAATAAGCATGTAAATGTGTCTAGTGTACGTGTGTGTGCCCTGCGATGGATGAGCACCCCGTCCAGGGTGTACCTCTCCTCGTGCCCTAAGTCTCCTGGGATAGGCTCCAGGCCCCCTGTGACCCTGTATACAGGTAAAGATGATAAGTGAGTGAGTGAGTAAAAAAAGATACATGATAAATGATGTTACTGGTGTTATTTTCATTATTGAGTCAGTACACAGCCATCCTATGTTTCCAAACATTACTTTTTAACCTTATAATGACAACAGCAACACAAATGTTACAAAAAAATGCTTTTACAGTATGTCAGTAGAAAAAAAGCAACATAAAATAAAACAAAACAAACAAACAAACAAACAAACAAACAAAAAAAAAACATAATGAAGACTGAGGGGTTTAGCAAGAAAAAAAAGCAGCAAAATCTTACCAGTTAATTTAATTATAAAGATGAACAAACATTGTACTAAATATTGGCTTTGTTTAGATTATTAACATTTAATGCTCTTTGTAATATTTTAATGTAGAAACATGAAGTCATATTTGCTTTATAGAGTTTTTTAGTATGTACCTAAAATCTTTGCAGCAAGCCATCTTTAATTTTTACCCAAACATAGTACAAAATAAATACAAATCAATAAAAAGCTTTTTGAGTTGGTCAATAAAATCAGAAACACACTTTTGCCTTTTTGTGCACTTTTGATACATTGGCTTGATACTAATTATTCAGAAGAATTAGGCAGTATACATTACACTGTATTAGGACTTTTCTAAAAACATCTCTCAAAGTACACTTGTTGGTACTGAGAAGGCTGATATCAGTCCTTATTTTGTCAACCTATTGCTTAATGGTTTAATCATTTGTTCCAGTCACCAGTCAATTAACACTGAGTTAACCCTCATAAAGTCAAACTGATCTAGATTAGGTATGACTCTCTAATATTTATCAAATAGAACAACACATCATGGTGCAGTCAAGTTTCTGCCCCACCCTAAACAAAGTTCAGTATGTTTACCAAGTGAATAAAATTGAATCCTGTCCTACAGTGTGACTGCTTGCAGAGTTACAGATTTTTTTTTACTTAATATTGGACTACTCAGGAGGTTCATGCAAATGTGGTTCATAGCTATAGCTCATAATTGGGTACTGATGTTTTGTCTTTGGGTGAATGAGGACAATATCAAATTTGAATTAGATACCTGTAATAGGCAACTTTAGACCTTAGAATTTGATTTATAAAGTGTTCTGACTGATATTATTTTTTAAGAACATAACCTGTGTCCTGGGGATCAACACTCCTACAGGATTCAGTTCCAGCTGGAAATCAGCACACCTTGAAGTGCCAATGGGGAGCATGATACTGATTAAATTCCAGTGTAAGACTGCATGTCATGACAAAATTAATCATGGTTAGATAAAAGACTAGGCCTTCTTTCTAATCTTCATATCCTCTTCAGTGGTCTCTTATTATATTTCTATTATTCCATTTATTGTTCTTTCTTTCTTTTATTATGTACAGAGTGTGGATTTATTTTGCCTGTACTGTAGGTATGTAGAGAATGTTGTACAATGGGGGTAAAATGCTGCAGTTGTATCGAACTATTAATTTAAGAAAGTGCATAAAAGAGAAAGCAGCCAAAAAGCTGCTGACACGAAAATGTTTTTGGTGGAAGGAGCAGGTGATAAATCAGTCCATTTAATGGGTGCCAGTGGAAAAAATCTGAAATGGCATCTGGTCAAAAAAAAAATGATGTACTTCATATGCCTGCACATTTCAAGAAACTCAGATCAGCACCTCTTATAATTGTTTGTTAAGGCACATTTCAAAGGTTCTTGTGGGCACATTAAGTGTACTTTACAAAACACAAACAAAGACTTTGCATGGGATGTTTAGACATTTTGGCTTTTTATGCCTTCACCTCACTGCTATCACAGCAAACCATTCTCTGTGCCATGTTGTTATGTTCATGTTGGAACCAGGTTTGCAAGGCCCTTTTCCAAAGCATTTATTAAACTGTATTTATTCTGTGTTTATGTTATTTTTTTTACTTAGAATGAATGGTAAACAGAATACAGTGGAATAAAGTTGACTTATCTGTATCTTATCTGTAATGGTATGTGTAGTGAAGATAAGGTCATAACACACACAACTGCTCACTAACTTGGAATAAAAATAATGTTGGTCAACAACAATGTTGCATAAGTACAACATAAGTTCTGTCTACAGCTCAGCCAAAGTAAACCTGAAAATTACAAGGACATTTACATTACAGCATATGTGAGGAATAAAGTAGACTCTCTTTATCGCTTCTGTTTTTACATAAAAATAGTTGTGCATTTTGTCTAGAAGGGATCAAAGGAGAAAATGAACAAGGGCATGACAACTGAGATGCAGAATTTCCCCAAAATAAATACACTCTCTGACCTGAGCCCAAAAGATGAAGTTGAAAGGACATATTTTCAGCTTTAATTTACTAATATTTAAATTTAGATATGTTATTCTGTGATGGTTTCTTCAAAATAAATTTGGAAGTCTTCAAAACATCCCAATCGCTTAGGCACCGAGAAATGCATCCAGTTTAATTGGGAGGTCATACTTCAGCTTGCAGCAAGTTAATGACCCAAAATGCATTGAAAACACAATGAAGCAGTTCATCGGGGGAAAAGTGGAAGGGTTTAGATTGGCCGAGTCGATCACTAGGCTGCAACCAAATTGAGCATGAATTTCACTTTCACAATAGGAGACTGAAGAAAGAACCCATGAAAACAAACAACAAGTTAAAGAAGATGAAGATAAATCTGGAAAAGCAAAACAGAACAAGAACATTTAAGAGTCATGCTTGTGATGTCAGTTGGTAACCAGCTTTATACAGTTAGGCCAAGCAAAAGATATATAGCCAAATATATAGTGTTATTTATCTTAATATACTTTTGGACTATCTGTTCCAAAACGTCTCTTTTTTTTTTTAACATAGTTTTTGTGATTATCACAAAAACTCATCTTCTGATCCTAAACCAAGATGTCCTCTGTGTATAGCAGAAACAATAGAATTGGCCATACTGTTCCAATACTTCCAAGGGCAACTGTACATCTGCTGTAATTTTCCACTGTAAATTTTAAACAAGCCCTCGGGAGGATTAGTTTGTGTCAGAATAGCAGCCATGTGATAGCTGCTTTTGTGCCAGAGTAGGATTCCCTGCCAGAGTAAACTTGGCTCACAGATAAACAGTGTAAAGGAAAAACTAAAAAAATACTACACTACAAAACTGAAAGAATGGTTAAAAAGTTACGTAATACTTTCGTAAACGCACCTGTAAAGAAACATTAATTTGTATTTAAATTACAGAACAAGTTAAAAACCCACATGCATCGATTCAGTCAGGTTTAACTGCCATTTATTATACAAAGAAGTTGATTAATTATTCACCAACAAAATTTCCAAAACACAAAACAAAGTTGGTTGACCTTTTATGATTTCTAAAACTGTAGAACGGGCTTTTCTTGCTGGAGTCATACCTGATGTTTTACATCGAGCAACAACAACAATGTAGGAATGTTTCACATCCCCCATCTTGGAGAGGAATCCATGGGAAAGGTTTTGAACAACAGAGTCGCCCACAGTTGCTCAGTCTTTATCATTCCTGCTATGAGTCAAGTCGCTGATATCAGCACTCCTTTATTTGCCATTCCTTCATTATCAAGGTCTAACAAATTTAATTAAAATAATAAACAGTTTTATGAAATTTATTATACTGTTATAACTCTTAAAATTAAAGAAAAGCACTAATAGGGACTTAGCATGGTGGGGTGGGGTGGGGTGTTGGGGTTACTCCTTTTTATATTTTAATTGGTCTTTTTCTGAAGCAAGATGATTGCACATACATTTGTAATACAAGAAAAACCCAAGAACTTGTGCACATGGTTTAACTTATTTTGTAATCATTACAGGGTCAAAATATACATACAGTGTCAAAAATGTACATGCAGAACACAATTAACCAATATTGAATGAACACTTGAATGCCCCTAGCAATATTACTTTTGGCAGTCATGTTTAGTAGATAACATCAAGCTTCTGACAGAATTCTGGTTGGATATTTGATCACTAAACATAGTTTGCACTTTTTTAAATTGAAAGCTTAAAGCTTAGCCTGCTTTATCCATTCCACAACCAGCTTTGATGTATGTTTGGGGTCATTGTCCTGTTGGAACACCTCTTTTGTCTACGTTTAAGGTAATGCTGGAGAATTCTGAGGTAGTATTTCTTCCTCATTTCTTACAGCTATGGATTTTTTAGCTTCCATATATAATACGTCAAGATATCTTTATTTTTTCCCTTCCTTTCTTTAAAAATTTGAATGATCTTTGCAAACTGCATCATCTTTAGAACACTGCTTTCTACATCCACTAGGCACAGAGAACTTACAGTCATCATCGTTTTCAGATAATTCTATATCTCTCTTTCTTGAATGATCTCTCTTCTAAACCACTACTGACCTTTATGCCAGTATGGAGTTTTGGGTGTTTGGAGTATGAAGTAAAACCCCCTGCTGAGATGGAGTGAGACATGTTCTTACCGTGTCTGCAAACTGTACAGTCTGTGTAAGAATGTTATGTAAGCATTAGAAGGCCACCTCAGTCACATGCACATTCAACATTTCACACATATGGCTTCCCAAATGCTTCCCTTTTTAAATTCTGCCTGATCAATGCACCATTGCTTCTAGGTTCAGAATAGACAAACACAGAATGAACAAATGGTTGAAGAAAGGAAAAATGGAAGTTTTGGTACAGATATTTGCAATGCATGTTCATTTTGAGTGAACCCACATGTCTCATTCTTTTCTCATCCTCAGTCTTGTCTAATCAATAGAATGATAGCGGAACAGAACACTATATATTTGTATTAAGAGATTTCACAAAAGTTAAATGCATTTCTAAACTGACATCACACTAACAACATTTACAAAATTACCTCACTTGTGTTTTTAAGCTTAAAAATAAATAAATAAATAATAATAATAATAATAAGTAGGCAGGTAACCATTCTCATTTTCCCAATAAAACTATTTTAGCACATTGCAAGTTATGTTCATGTAGGTTTACAGTACATGTTGAGCCATCTTGTGGAGACAAATATATAGGCAGCTCAAGAATCACTTTCAGTCTTGCTAAAGACAGATGAAAGAAAAAGGGCCATAAAGTCTGTGTAAATGTGTTTTATTAAAATGTGCAAAACCATATATTCACATGATATCCACTAACATTTCATACGTGAAAGTATAAACACAATTTTTTTTTCTAGTTTTGACCTTTTTTTTTTTTCATTTTTAATCTTTTCAAATTATTAGACTTACAGCATGAATCTGGGGTAGTGTCACAGAAATTAATGTAGAAATAAAAATACATGTCCTTAATATCTGAAGATGGGAAGGGGTTTCATGGATTAGCAAAAACACTTTTGTCAATCATTTTAGCATCAAGTCACAGAGGCACTGCTGGCATGAGACTGTATGCATGGGTGAAGAGTTCTTTAGATGTTCAACAGCAGTTACTTTATTTACAGTGGTTTTTAACTCACCATTTTTCAATTTAGAAAATGTCTGATATCATACATAATTTTATATAGCTAATGTACAATGTCTCTATTGAGTCCACCATTCTCATTACCTGCTCATCACTTCAGCATGATCAAAAAACTGTTCAACTTCATGACCAGCAACACCTGGTGCCAATCAGCTAAGGGGTCATAAATGTTCTCCCAGTTGTCTAATGTTCCTTGTTTTTGCCAACATGTTTAAAGATTTTATTGTTCTTTTCGGCGGCACCGTGGCTTAGTGACTAGCACTGTCAACTTGCACCTCCAGGGTCCAGATTCAATTCCCGTCCAGGTCTGTGTGCATGGTCTGTGTGCACAGTCTCCCAGTGCTTGGTGGGTTTCTTTCTACAGTCCAAAGACCAAATCCATAATGTTGACATTTTTATAAGTAGAGCAAATGCCATTTGGCTACTGACTGTCTAAGTGCGCTCATCATTAGCTTCCAGTGTTCATCCTCCACACCTTGGTTCTTCCCAAAGCTTAGCTGACCAATTAGACGCTTAGACCTTTTTCGGCGACAGACCTCGTAGACAGACAAAATGAGGACACATTCCCTAATCTGAGCTTCTGGTAGTGTGAAAATCAGGACCTCATTAAACACAGTCACTTCCAAGCGCGTCTTCTCTGAGGTTCTCTGATGTCGAATTCTACGCTGGTTACACACAATTTTGGTCCTGCCATATAAACCTAAAAATGGACAGGAAAAGATCTTTACTAAAATATATGACTTGAAAATTCCAAAAAAGCTGTATCTATCAAGTGCAATTTAAATAAAATCAGTAATTAAAAAAAATAATAATTTAGTTTGCCTTACCTCGTTCAACTTTACAAGATCGGAAAATCGTCCTGATCTTCAGGACTCCGACCTCTAGTCTATGAGACGTAGGCATATATTTCAGAGACAGAAGAACCTCACCAACAATATCCTGCACAATGCAAAATAAAAAAAAGTTGCTAATATTTTGCAAAACTACAAAAACGACTTGAGCAAAGTCTCTGCCAGACTGCCTAAATTTATTTTTAGCTTTGTCTACAATTTTAGTTCAATTTGTGTTAACTACAAGTGCCAAATTATGTTAGTAACAGTTGCCATAAATGTACGTGCCTCTTTATTACGTATATACCAAATAAAAAAAATTCAATTTTGCTGCACAATTGTAGAAGTGGGAGAGTTATGATTTGTGGTTTGAAATGTGATTTACAGTATGTATTTATATTAAGCTTAACAGTAACACTTTATGTACTATTTCAGAATAATTGCAGGAGGAATGGGAAGTATTGCTTTGACTTCCTTTTGTTGTTGTTTGGTCTCGTAATATATAGACTCACTTTTTTTGGTTTTTGTAGGTCTTCAAAAATTTCCAATGGATAAAGGAGTTTTAGCCCCTTAAGTGATGCACGAACCTCCCCCAGAATACAATGTCTGGAGTATTTATCAAAGTCTCTCACCTAAAATGAAAATATTGTACAATCAAATATGGAACACATACGAAATTGGGGGTTAGACGCATGAACAAGAGATACAGAAAAAAAAATGCAACCTGATGTGACCAAACAATACCCTAACAGAACACCTGTAATTATTTTTTCACATGTGAGCTACAAGTGTTTCTTGAGTTTATTTCCTTCAGAGAATTAGAGGACCATTCAAAAATCATTTTTTGTTTTCATTATGTTGTATTTGTCTTACAAATTCTTTTTTAAATGAGGATCTATACGAATTTAATGTGATGATGTGTGTTGTCAATTCCTGAGACAAAAAAGTAAGAAACAAAAACCATCTATATAGTTAGTGCTATAGTTCTAATATAAATTGGTGAAATAATAAAATAAATAAAAATAAATAAAGGAAATGTTTCTCAAAATAAAGGTGAGTTTCTCAAAGTGATTTTACTTGGGGCTATAACTATTTTGGAAACCCTTGTACAGGATCAGCAGTAGAAAGTATTTGGGTACACAAACAGTAAACTATGGTCTACTGTGCAATGCAGGTAGAATCAACCACAGAGGGAAAAACGAGTACAGATGACCACTACAACCTCACCTGTTTAATTCCCTCAGGGAGAACCACAATTGACAGTGATCCACCTCTAAAGAGATATTACTTCCAGAAATCTGCCTACAAAGGGAAAGGCCTTGGTACAAGGGTTTCCAAAATAGTTATAGCCCCAAGTAAAATCACTTTGAGAAACTCACCTTTATTTTTGTGTCACTGAATTAAAGCTTGTGGCTGTCTCTCTAACTCTAATTTCAGCAGAAATAATGGGACTGCTGTTGCAGCAGTAGTAGGTTCCAAATCTATTTACAATATCCCTATTTACAAGGGCATTTGGCGTAAAACCTGTGCCAAGCTTGTATGTGCGGACCGGATGGTCCACTGTGGCGACCCCTTGTCGGGAGCAGCCGAAAGACCAACAACAACATTCACAATACAATATCGTGTTTTTTTTTTATACAGACATTTTCAGGACCTTATAAAGCAACTCACACTAAGTTTGTAGCTTTGTCTACCATGCCATATTCAGTGACATCAGCATCCAGGACTAATTAAAGGTCTTAATGTGCTCAAAAGGCAAACATGTTGTGCAGTGCACGTGGACAGCTTTGTCTTTTGGAGGTCTTAACATGCTTAAAAACTCACGAACATCGGCATACAGGTTGGAATGTGCTGCCATTAGGGGCCCTGAGCCTTTACAGGAGATTTCGCTGCATTACTCATACACACTTGCTTGTATACATGTCAAACTATTCTAGATTTCATTCAGTTGAACACACATCCTACACACACTATACACACACACACATTATGCACACACAAACATACTACACACACACAATACATATTACACACAATATACACACATTACACATCCTACACAAACGGTGACCGGCCCAAGCACCATTACCAAATCTGGCCCACACTGACATCAGCTTTTTGGAGGTCTTAACATGCTCAAAAAGCACACAGGTTGTATGTTGGTGATGCCAACATACAACATTGATGATCAGCTGCTTGGGCTGATCATCAATGTCTGGTGCCTGGGCTCACTAGAAAGACACGTCCAGCCTTGATAATGCCTTAAACTTATGCCATATTCAGTGACATCAGCGTTCAGGGTTTTTCAGAGGTCTTAGCGTGCTCAAACGGCACATGGGTCACAAATATTGTTCCTAATTGTTCCATAGGGAGAGAGAGAGACGGAGACAAATAAAAAAGTTGAAAGAAATTTCAAAAAGGCAAAAGCCATAGCACTTGTGTTTAAATATTGGTTATGAAACAAGTGAAATCTGATCAGTTAGCAAACTTTAAAGGCAATCAAAAGCACATGGGTCATTGGAGAAAACACCTGGTTTCTTACATAGAAGGCTTTCTTACCTCCAGCCGCAGTGTGACCCTCGCCACTTCCTCCTCAGTAACTGTGCAGGAGAACCGATCCCCAAATTTAGGGTTGCAACTGTCCTTGACTGGGTGTGTCTGCCACTCCTGAAGAACACAAGTCAGCTGTTGCTTCTCATCCTCCATTGATACCCATAGCACTCGTACATGGACAATGGTGTCTAAACACTGTCTGAATGGTCGTCCCGCCAGGCCTCTTGCCTCCAATACAGTCACGACCAACTTAGATTGCAGCTGATTATAGCAAAGTGAGAAGCGCAGAGTGCCCTGAACATGTTCCTCATCCACATCCCCGAGACTGCTATCTGTACTGCTGTTCAGATCAGAAGAACTTAAAGAACCCTCATCATGATGGAAACACAGCTAAAAGAGGAGCAAAAATCGAGATGGTTATGGATTTAATTATAATTCATGTTTCACATACAGTGAGGTCAATAAGTATTTGATCACCCTTTGATTTTGCAAGTTCTCTTACTTAGAATACATGGAGGGATCTACACTTTTCAGTACAGGTGCATTTCCACTGTGAGAGACAGAATCTAAAAAGAAAAATCTGGAAATCACATTGTATGATTTTTTAACAATTTATTTGTGAATTACTGTGTCAAATAAGTATTTGATCACTTGCTTATCAGCCAGATTTCTGACCCTCAAAGACCTGTTATTTTGCTTTTAAATAGTTCATATGCTTCTTACGAAACCACTCCTTGGTTTTCCTGGCTGTGTGCTTTGGGTCATTGTCATGTTGGAAGACCCAGCCACGACTTATCTTTAATGCTCTGACTGAGGAAAGGAGGTTTTTGCCCAATATGTCGCAATACATGGCCCTGTTCATCCTCTCCTTAATACAGTGCAGTCGTCCTGTCCCCTGTGCAGAAAAACACCCCCAGAGCATGATGCTTCCAGCCCCATGCTTCACTGTAAGTTTGGTATTATTGGGATGATACTCATCATTCTTCTTCCTCCAAACACGGCGAATGGATTTAAGACCAAAAAGTTCTACTTTGGTCTCATCTGACCCCAGGACTTTCTCCCATGGCTCCTCTGGATCAGATGGTCCCTGGCTATCTTTAGACGGGCCTCAACATGGGCTGACTTAAGCAGGGGAATCTTTCGTGCGATGCAAGATTTTAAACCATGACGTCTTAGTGTATTACTGATAGTTGCATCGGAAACGATGGTCCCAGCTCTCTTCACAGCATTGACCAGCTCCTCCCGTGTAGTTCTGGGCTGATTCTTTATCATTTTTAGCATCATTGATACCCCATGTATCTACTTAGACTTTGGCTGATTGTGGGGTGTACAGGTGTCTTTATGACAGCTAACAACCTCAAACAGGTGCTACTAATTTAGAATCATGAGCAGAGTGTAGCTGCACTATTTAAAAGCGAAATAACAGGTCTTTGAGGGTCAGAAATCCGGCTGATAAGCAAGTGATTAAATACTTATTTGACACAGTAATTCACAAATAAATTGTTAAAAAAAATTATACAATGTGATTTCCCGATTTTTTTTTTTAGATTCTGTCTCTCACAGTGGAATGCACCTATGCTGAAAATTGTAGACCCCTCCATGATTTCTAAGTAAGAGAACTTGCAAAATCACAGGGTGATCAAATACTTATTGACCTCATTGTAATGTTCATTAATATGCTCATAATTGGTGGTATTTTACAAAAGATTTTTTAAGTGGCTTTATGTAAAATAGATGATTACACTTAAAAGAATCACTTCATCCAAAGTTTTTTTTAGTCAATAAACTAAAACAAGCATAACTGAGTCATGCTGATTTTCTGGAACAATTTGAGCATGTAATTTTGGCTTTGTAAAGTTAGCTTTCATAATGTGGCACTAATTTTCTACAGGATACAACTGCAAGTCTTTAGCAATTTTTGATGATTCTTCACTTCTGCTGAGGTATGAGGATTTTAGGTTTAGTAGAGCTTAGTAGAGCTGGTGTAATAGTGTGGGGAATGTGGTCTTGGCACACTTTGGGCTTGTTCATTCCAATCAGTCAATCAATGCTTGAATGCCCCCAGCCTAACTGAATATTGTTGCTCATTATGTGCATACCTGCAGGGCCCATATTCTAATGTCTATGTCAAGTGTAATGCATCATGTAGCCAAGCAAAACCAATCAATCAATCAATCAATCAATCTATCTATCTATCTATCTATCTATCTATCTATCTATCTATCTATCTATCTATCCATCCATCCATCCATCCATCCATCCATCCATCCATCCATCCATCCAGATATGCTGGAAGCAGGGAAAATGGGCAGGTGCAAATTAGAGTATCTCCAACATCACGGGGAATACTGTCTAGTGTCATTACAGTATGCAGTGATTAGTACCCATAAAAAGTGGTCCAAGGAAGAACAACCAGTAAACCATCCAATGCACCCTAATATGGATTGAGAACCCATCTGGTTTGATCTTACAAAAAAGCTACTGTAGCATAATCTGCTGACAAAGTTAATGTTGGCTAAGTCCGGTGTCACAACTCACAGTACACTGCAGTTCGCTGTGTAGCTGCAGACCAGTTAAAGCATCCATGCTGACCCTGTGCACTGGCAAAAGCACTTAAAGTACAATTGGCATGTGAGCATGCAATCAATGGAGGCCACACCTTGTCACTTAACGAATCTGCTACTAATGTTATGGTGCCAGTAAAAACAGTATTTCAGTGGAAATTCTAAGGACATCATTGTTGCCTGATAGACACTAAACTCTTTCCTTATCCTTGTAATAGATTTTTTGCAGAAACAGTTACTTACAAGAGTACTACATAATTGTATAGTTTAGTCTAGGTTAGAGTCAATACAAACAAAACTTTGTAGGCACACAGCCCCTAAGTGAAGAGTTGTATTATTATAAATAACTTGCTGTGGAAAGCTCTGTAATGTATGTGAATCACATACATTACAAGGCAACTGTATGACTCACCTGATGGTTGGGTATCTGTAAACTCTGAAATGTTTCATTTTTTGCAGACTGGCTGTTTATCAGTGAGCCATTAACTGTAAGCAAACATTTTAATTATATTAATCCACATTAATAATTATGGACATGCTATTATACATACAATTTATTGCTTCTCAGATCTCTAGTTACTTTCAATTTTTTGTCAGTTTGTGCATCTTATATTAACATCATAAACAACATTAAAGGACAAATGCTGACTTTATAAATGTATAATTATGAGGTTTCCAGTGGAACGTACCAGCATGCTGGGGAGCAGTCAGTTGTGTGCAGTATCGTTGAATTTGCCATATTAGTATACAGATGGCAATAAGAAAAAGAAACACAGAAATACCTAAAGCCCAGTGTTTAACTTCCTCAGAGAAGGGTATTTGAATAGTCCAAAAGGAGTTCTCTAAAGAAGCTGACAGCAACATTTTCCCCTGCCATGTATAGCACAATTGAGATAGTATTAATTCTGTCTGTTGCACAGGCACTGATTGGTGATACTTGTTATTCAAATTGAAGACATTGACATGTGGCCATTCACCTACAACAGGGTTTTATGAAACATTAGTATGTAGTTTTATAACATTTTCTGTCTTAACACAAACTTAAAAATTATAAAAATGTATACAGCATTAATTGAAAGTCAAGCCAAACATTTAAATAACTACTAGATTGAACCATTCTTAAATTCTAAAGCTTAAATATTATGGCATTGATTAAAAAAAAAGAAGAAAAAAAAACGTACCTTTGAAAAAAGATTCTCAGCTCTAGTTGGTGATAAGCTTATGCCATGGCTGGTGATAGATGTGGCTTTACATTTAAGCCATTGTAGACTGACTGCAGCATGCCCAGTAGACTGCATTAGCTGACAGGTGATTAAGAAACACAAAGATAAACCAGTCAGAGCACTTTCTTATTTACCCAGTGTGAAAGCCTCTGTTTTCCTCTCTGTTAAGCCAACTTAGGTACAATGTGTACACACAGTCAAGCTGCACTAATGTAACCACCTTAACAAAATATTTCGCAAACAATGCGACAGATCGTGTTTATCATCCCACTTAATAAAAAAAAATACTAGTTTTCTTAAAATTAAAGAATTCCTTAGTAAACATATAGGATTGTTAGATCCTTTTCTTCGCACCTTTGACATACAATGGAAGATTTTGCCCTGGAGAGCATAGAAATAATTGTGCAATTATGCAATCTTGCATAATTATGCAAATTCAATAAATAAAACATATCCTTTTATAGAAAGCACTGATACCACAACATGAGATGAAAAACGATTAACAGTAGCTAACATAAAAGGAAACAATGCTCACTGTGGCAGATGCATGGTTGCAGGGTGTCTTGTTGGTTTTTGGTTTGTTTGCTAGTGAACACGAGGCTGAATGACAATGATGTTTACTTTTACAGATCACATGAAAAAAAAAAACCTTTGTTGACAGTTTTAATATGTGAAAGCTCTCTGCTTAATAACTACACACAAATTTGGATTCTTTATTAAGATATTTAATGTATTTTTATTCCAGTTTTACTTAAGGATACAATGAATGAGAAATTTATCTCAGATACATGTCCTATGTCTCATGTTCTTTACTCATTCTCAACAAAGTACATGTTTAACGCCTGCAAACCCTCCAATATTTACATTACCCATTATTTTACACTACTGCTTTATTATTTACAAGAAATTGACATTACTCTAACAATTGCAATGATTAAAATTGTATGATTTAATTTTGGAAAGGTTAGTACAGAAAGACGAGGCGTGGACAACAACAGACCTCTAAAAGTGATCTGTGGTAGCTGGCACTAAGACATTAAGTTGTGAGGTGGTGTCTCCATGGTTTGGACTTGAGTGTCTATCATATCCAATAGGTATTAAAGTGAGATCAACAAAATTTGGAGCCCAAGTCAACACACATACACACTTGGCTGTTTACATAATATAAAAGAAAATGTGTTTCATCAGACCAGGCAACATTTTCCAATTGCTCAATGGTCCAGATCTGATGCTCACATATCCATTGTAGGCACTTTCATTTATGGACAGGGTGCAGTAAGGCCACTCTGACGGGTTTGCGGAATATGCAGCATACACAGCAAAACTGTAATGCTTGATTTTATTTATTTTAGCAATTTGTGCCATAGTAGTTCTTCTGGGAGATCGTGCCAGAAAGGTTTGTCTGTGCTCCCTATGCACATTAACAACCCTGTCCCTCACTCTCTGGTTGTCTTTATTTGGACTATATTTGGTAAGGCAATAGTCAGTGCATACCAGGAACATAATTAACTCTGACAACGGACATGAAACATAATAATGGCTCAGATCCTTATACTTGCCCACTTTTCCTGCTTCCAACACGTCACCTTGAACTATTCTTTCACTTGCTGCCTAATATATCCCACACAAAGAATGATGCCACTGTAACAATCATTGTTACCCATGTCCCGCTGCCAGTGTTTTAATGTTATGGCTGATATGTCTGTTTACCTAGAGAACATTTAAAAAACAAAGTGGCAATGTTAACATAGCATTTATTAGCATCACCTAACAAATAACATGCAAACCTTTAAGCAGTTCACAATAATTTATATTGTATTTTATGCTCATCATCACCAACATCACCAGGACAGGTCTCCTAAGTGTAATGCAGAAATGTGCCGTGATCCTTCTCTGTCAATCACAGCCAACTTCTGTTGACCTGAAGCCGTTCAGAGGATTATTATTGGACTTGGAGAGACATGCTCCCCTCAGATTCACATGTTGAGAAACAAACTCTTGTTGCCATGTATTGTCTTTTTTGTGTCTGACACATTTGGAAAAAGGCAAATCTTTGGTAGTTTCGAAAAAATTGTTATTATATTGTAATATAAAAGAATCAGTAAGAGAGTAATAATCATTTGGTGTTATCCAGGTGTTTTATTAACCTTTAAACAAAATAGAACATGTATTATTTTGTTTTAAAGGTCCTACACATCATATTTTTCATTAAATGTTAATATGATCTTTAGGGTCCTAATGAAAAGTTTGTATTATACGTTAATTAAAAATTCAAAATTATTGTGTAAAAAAAACACTAATTTTACCTGGTAAAAACTAGCTCTGTTCTTAGCAACCTGTTTCAGTACATGCTAATTTAAATGCTCATGACCTCTGCTGAGCCCGCCCCCCAGTTCTGTGGGGCGTGTCTTCACAACACACGTGGGGTATAGCCACGGAAGTGTAGTCCAGTGCGGGCAATGCTTTGGACTGCATTACCCACAAAGCATTGCCCACAACGCAGTGTGGGGACGTTTGCTTTAAAAACTAAATTCAGCCACTGCGCCGCAGTGGCTCAGATACCTAACCCTAGGTAGGTACCCTAGGTCACTAACCCTAGGTAGTGAATGACAACTGCTGTGTTCGCTATTACACCCAACAACTGTACACAACACTCGCTTAGGCGTCATTTTGCTCCAGCGGCGAAAAACAATGGCCGACAGCTTCTTCTCACTCGGGGCGGGTCTTTGCTAAAACACCAGTGTCAATCAACTAGTGTAGGAGCGGCCTCTGTCGGTGTGGCGTCACATCGACAGGCATTTGTGATTGGCCTGATTTCAGAAGGGGGATGTTATTGTAATAAATGTAAAGAAAACCACTGGGCGGCTCTTTATCATCGTAGAGTGGTTGTGTACGCACTCTCCTAACACACAGTTCAGTCCAAACAGCTTAAAAAAGTTCATGTAGGCCTGTATGACCCCTTTAACATTGACTAGTTTTGGTAGAATAAAGTCTTTTTAAGTAAATTTTGTGCGTTTTAATTGTTGGGGTATTGTTAGGCCAACTTGTTTTATTTTTACTTGAGCCTATTACATCAATGGGCTACAATGGGAGACAACATACCTTTTTGAGTTGATAAAAACTTGGGCTAAGTCAACCCTAGAAAATATGATTAACTGAGCCCAAGACCAATACTAACTTGAGCTATGTTAAACATTTAAATTACAAGTTAAGTCAACTTAAGGTTTAAAACTGAACAACTAAACAACAATGTGAATCCTTTTGTTTGGCCACCAAATTTCTCTAAAAGTTAAGAAAACTTATAAAAGCTGTGCAACTTGTTACTAAACTTTTTTACATGAAGGTAACTTATTACTTTTACTGTGTGGTGAGTAGATACAGTATATATATATATATATTGTAGCATTTTTACGCCGGAAAGAATGCTGGAGAGACGAGTGAGCTTATTTGCTGCCCAATGCAATGGCTGGGAATACTTTATTTAGCACACAGCAGGTATGGCATGAGCAGCACCTTCACTCAGGAGCCTACATCCATCCAATTCAGCGTCATCCTGAATTAGAGCACATTTCACACGTCACACACCTCCTCACACACACAACAGGGCCGAAGTCACTAACCCAAACACCTTTCCCCATCATGGTGAACACACCGACATCCCCGCAAGGCATGCTGGTCGTCAGCCGCCGCCCCGCCCACGCCACAATATATATATTTTAGACTCTGTAAACTCTGACTTGAATATGCCAAGGGACGCTGCCTGCCACAAACTGTAAAAAAAAAAAAAAGGCACCTCAATGTAAAAAAAGAGGCAATCATACAAATCCCCTAGGAGACATACTTTATATTAAAATCCATTATCTAATTTTTGAAAAATTACCCAAAATACCTGATTTCCTATTGAGTAGAGCAAAGCAGAGCATGCGCAGCAAAAGTTGTTCACCTCAATAAGATCTAAATGTGTACTGGGTTTTGGATGCATATGTGCAAGCGTATATGCAGTGTTACAAAGCTAAAACTAATTTTAATCCTGTTAATCCTGCCAGTCGCCATTAGTTGGCAGAGCAAAATACCTGGTTACAAGAACAAACTAATTATAATGATAATAAATGGTGTTTAAGGACTGTTGTATAAAAACAATATAGCACTCGAAGTTGTATTGTATTGCTGGATTTAGCATGGCACAATACAGCCCTCTCGTGTGACATTGCATCATTACCACCATATTCCTAGTAGTAAACTTGTTACATTGAATCTATTTACTGTAAACACAATTATTCAAAGTCTAATCAACTATAAATACATAATTTGGAACAAACAGATTAAATGTTCTAAATGGATACACATGTTAACAGTTTTTACAAAGACTCATGGGTTCATACAGCATCTGCTTATATATCTGGGCAAAGTTCATGGGCATCGGGCATCTGGGTAAAAATATTTGGCTATAATCAGTGTAAATGTATCTGGTACAAGATTGAGTTACTATCCTTCACCTATTCATTATCAATGAGCAAAGTGCAATATGAAAACTGATATCAAATGTGCAATTAAACCTTTAAGACAAAGTGCAATTTAAAAATTTGAACAAGTGCGATAGTTATATCAAGGAATCATGTTTACAATATACAATATAAACACACTACAGTACTAGATAATGTTATAGTGCGTTTAAGTCTGATAGCTTAAATCCTTCTACTATTTGTTTCTAAATTATATGGTATTCTACTTATTTGATCTTTTTTTAAATCATTGACACAGGCAGCTTCTGCACAAAAAATCCAATGCACACAAACAAATATAGATATGCACTCCTGCCCTGTGTATATGAGGCATATCTGCACAGCATTTTAATGCACTTTACCATTCCAGAACAAACGTCTACAAACATCTGCTTTCAACTCTGCTTAATTTTAATGGGACATTAAGAGTGCACAGAAAAAGCCTGGTGCATGAGGGCCACCTATGAGACAGTTCCCTTATTACTATTTTTTCCCCTCTCTCTCTCACACACTATTTCTCTCATGGACATGAATGGAGATCCCAGGCTTCAGCATGGCTGTGTGTGTGTGTGTATATGTATGTATGTTTACACATACATACATGCGCGCACACACACACAATGTTTATACCCTTTCTCAGACCTTCTAAAAGAACTTGTAGGATCATACTAAAAAAAGACTTCAAGCTGTGATTAATGCCAAAGGGACTTCAACAAAAAAAATTCTCATGGTATGACAGTCTTTCAAGTGTCTTTTTGGTAAACTCCAGAGATGTTATGTGCCTTTAACTGAGGAGTGGCTTTCGTCTGGCCACTCTATCTTAGAGGCCTGGTTGGTGGAGTGCTGCAGAGATCGTTGTTCTTCTGGAAGGCTACCCTCTCTCCACGGAAAAATGCTGGAAGTCTTTCAGAGTGACCATTGGGTTCTTGCTTACCTTTATGACTAAGGGCCTTCACCCTCGATCGCTCAGTTTGGCCGGGCTGTCCACCCTAGGAAGAGTCCTTGTGGCTCTAATCTTCAGTTGATGGAGGCCACTGTGCCTTTAGCTGCATGGCTTGGAGAATTTACTCCAGTTACTAAGCTTTCACCCATTTGTAATCAGAGTCCTTATTTAGCACCGGTTACGACGACAGTCATGATGGGATTAAAACTTCTAATTTATGCCAGCCTGCCGCCTGACATCACGTGGCCGCTGAGTGGACTTGGACATCCGACGTACATCAGGACAGTCAGGTTAAAGAACTTCACTCAGGTAATTAGAGTAAGCCCATTTAAAGCTTTGTCCTAATATACAAGATGTACAGTGTAAAAAATTATTACTCACACACTCATCCCCTATACCACCATCTCCTGTGTACAGTATTGCAGGGGTTCTGGAGCCTATCTCAAGAGACTTAGGGCACAAGGCATTGTAGGGCACACACATTATCACACACACCATGGTCAATTTGGGAATGGCAGTTAGACTAATCTGAAGGTCTCTTAACTGTTGGGGGCAAACAGAGTACACAGAGGAAACCCACCAAGCACAGGAACAACATGGAAACTACATGCACACAGACCCAAGGTGAGAATTAAACCCAGAACCTGGAGGTGAAAGGCAAAAGCGCTATTATTTAGATTAACATCCTGTGACATCCACATTACACAGACCTACTAAGTGATTGCACAGCTGTGGTGGATCACTTAAAAGTTTCAAGTTACATTAGTGCTGTCCGCTTTGGGTAGAATTTTGGAAGAGAAAAACAGGTTATTACTGGAAGCTAATCTAAAAAGAACTCATACCAGACAATCTATGATCCATTCTATATTTAACAGTTTCACAAGTGTTGTGCATCTAGTTACTAACCATTTTAAGGGATTTTGAAATTCAGAAGAAAATACACAAGGAAACTCTATACTTGACAAGCTCATCTTTATTTGTTTACAGTATGCGACCAGTAGTTGTTTTACATATTTAAAAGTGGAGAATTTTTTATTTTATTTTTTTTGGTTACTAAACTGTGTTCAATTGGATTTATACAACCCAGTGAATAAATCTGAACTGGTTCAGACACACTATTATGAACCATACTTCGTCATCCATTCAAAGCCATAGAACCTACAATAAGTTTACATTCACCAGTAGCTCACACATGCAAAAGCAATGATAATAGAATTTTTTTTTCTGGTGTGCTAAATTGTTGATTATATGACAATATCAGTTTTAATGTAGCTTAAGACCAATGAGCTACATTAATCAGGTTAGCAATTTTGCTTCCCTCACTCTAAACTCCTCTATAAAGTGCTTTTATTTCTTATAATAACTAAAAATTTCACGAACTTTTTTGGGACGAAGGACATCCAATTATCGGTTTAAAAGGTCTGTAACAGTTTGCAAATTAAGTGGTACAAATTTGCATTACCATAAATAGTGTAATCTGATGGCTCAAATTATTGCAATTGTCCAAATATATTTTAAGTGCTTTGGAATTAAAATATTCTATTTACAAATTTTCAGACAAACGGTTACTAACTTAAATATAGGAAATTATAGCCAGAGTAAAACCAGGGCCTCTGAGAAACTGTAGTCTTTGGAAACCACATTATATTAGTATAGTTTAATCTTAATCACAAGTCAAAGGCAAATTCACAAGTGCAAGGCTTTTGTTCTTTAATTTCTCCAGGTCACAGGTAAACACTAATTCCAATTAAGATGAGCTGAGAACAAAGGGGATAGTTCTACTTAGCACCCTTCCAGGCTAAAGCCCAAGTTAAATGAAGGGAGACATTTTTTGTGCAAGTTGAAGGTCACTACAGTATACAATATCTACAATGGATTCACTTGGTAACAGCATGGATGGCATGGGCAAGGTAGGCCACATTTCCGGAGGTGACACCTGCCACAGAGATACGTCCATCCTTTGTCATGTAGACAGAGTACTCATTAATTAGACGTTCCACCTGAGAAAGGCAAAAGAAACAAGGATAAGAACATATTAGATGAAACTACTTAGGAAAGATGACTACTGGAATATTCATTAACCAACCTGTTCAGGCTTGAGGCCAGTGAAGCAGAACATGCCAATCTGGTCAATGACATGCTGCCAGTTGTGAGTGGAGCCCTCCTTTTTAAGGTTTGACACAAGCATCTCCCTCATCTTAATTATGCGGTCTGCCATGCTCTTCACCTCAACCAACCTATAAAATAGCAAAAACAAATTCTGTTTACTGTCTTTGCTTATACTACATGGTAAAAAATTCACATTAACCATCATGCCCTTATGTACTTTGGAGCATGGTGGTGCGGATTTGGCTTTTTAGTCCTATGAATATTAATGAGATCAGGAATACAGTCGGTAATCCAAGTCATCACAAAGGTGTTTAGTGAGGATTATGGCAGGAACTCAAATTCTTCAACACCAGCTATAAAAAAACATGACTCCTAGAACCTCAGTTTGTGTACCAAGGTATTTAACTCCAGAAAAGTGAATTTGTAAAACAATTGTATTCCTCACACTTTTTGGCAAAAGTTTGTTGAAGACCCAATTTACCTCCATAAAGCTTCTTTCTAACAATGTCATTATTAAAAAGTGCTATACAAATAAACAATGCATATGATGGTCAGGTTTCCACAAATTTTTGACCATATAGTGTATAGTCTATTAGTATTTGTTCACTGGTATGGTACACTGTTCTACAAACATTTTAACTAGATGTGCAGAATTTTGCATTAGGCACAGTTATAATAAATTGACAATCCAGTATAGACAATTTGTACAATATATTTACCTACAAATGATGAGACTTGAGACATATTTAATAAATGTTTTTTTTTAATAAATCAAAACTCATGTATAGTAAATTGAAAAGGAAAGTGCACAATACAAAAATTAGAATTATTACTACTTTTTTTAAAAAGGAGTTTATACCACACCAAATGCATTGCATATTACTGGGTTTTTGCATCAAATTGAGAAAAACTATTGAACTATAATTAAAATCAGACGTTATATTGCTTTTTAATATGTATGAATTATTGGGAATAATTGCTAATTAACACCTACCACTCCTTGTAGAGTTCAGGGGTATTAAGGATTGTTGCAGCAATCCGAGCACCATTCATGGGGGGGTTGGAGTAAATCGGACGGATGAGAATCTTTAGCTGGGATTCCACTCGCTTGGCCTCTTCAGCATCCTTACACACAACAGTAAATCCTCCTACACGTTCACCTGGACATCAGACATACTCACAGGTAAGTCACACCCTAGTGTAATCTTTGCTGGTTATTAAGAGTAACAGTATTATAATCACACCAGCAGAAGTCACTACTACTAGTAGTAGTAGTAGTAGTGATGATTAAGTAAACACCGTAATAAAATACTCTTTCTGGCCATTAATTTTTTTTTATTTTTTTTATACGTTTTATGCATCTTAATATTACTCATTAATTACATACAAAGACATGGTACTTTGAGCAGAACTCACCATACAGTCCCATGTTCTTAGCAAAAGACTGAGAGAGAACAACATTGTGGCCTTGTTCAATAAAATAGCGTACAGCCCAAGCATCCCGATCAATGTCACCACTGGCAAAGCCCTGGTAGGCCATGTCGAAGAACACCAACAGATTTCTTTTCTGTCAAAGAGAAGAACTCAAACTTATTACTATACAAATACAAATTAACATTTCAAACACTTTACTTCCAGCTTAAAATTTCATTAAAAGTGTAAAGACCAACACCTTTATCACATCAGCCATCTCTTTCCACTGATCTGGTCTTGGGTCTACTCCAGTGGGGTTGTGAGCACAAGCATGCAGGACAATCACACTTTTCTCTGGGATTTTCTGAGGAAAAAATAAGCACAAAAAAGCCTGAATAGGGCTGTAATCTTTCCTCCTTCCCCCTTTTATCCACATTCCTGGGTACATCTGGCAATGAATATTCCCAACTCTCAGAGCTATTTCCATTGTTTATCTAGCAGTTCCCCCCCCCCCCCCCCCCCCCCCCCTTAGGGGCCATGTTGCCAAATCAACTTCCAACTGCAGGTGAGGTGAAGGACCTTGCTTAAGCGCCCAACAGCAGCAGCCTGGCAGTGCTGGGGTTCAAATCTGTGACCCCTTGATCAACAGTCAAATACGTTAAACAAACTACCTTGTAGCCTTTATAGTTCGCAGGTAGGGATGTAATGGTATCAAAACTTCACGGTAAGATTATACCTCAGTATGAATGGCACGGTACGGTATTTATTGAATAATTTACAAGAAAAACAAAACTAATTAAGAGACTCGAAAAAATGAGAAGTGTTTATTAAACAGTTTGCATGAACACTAAACATATCAATGGCATACAAATTAGCCATCTATCTGTAAACTTTGAAACAGGAACTTAAATTTTTCAATTGTAATAACTAAAAATTATTAAACCATTTTAAAAAATTAAGTTTCATATTAGTATTCTTGAAAACTCAGAAAAAAGAAAAATAGCAGCCCACTTATTGCAGCTGGCCCATGTGGTGAATCCAGTAATGCGGAAATGGCGGTTTGTTGCCATTAGCAGCGAAGGAAAAGAGATGGAAAGAGTTAATCATTACGGAGTAAGAGGGTTTTAAAACGGATGTGCGCATTACTGGATCTGTAGTGACAACAGACTGCAAAGGATGATGGCCACGCCTGGGCTGATGGGAATTGTAGTTCCTGCTACCTCCCGTCCCCTCCATTCGTCTGAGCAAACTTTTCTCAGACACCTATCGTTTTATCGAGTCATGTGACCACGGTAGTATCGAAAAAATGTGTTATTGCGGTACGACAGTATTAACAATACCGTTGCATCCCTATTCGCAGAACATTTAAAACAGACTATGCACAAGAAAGTTTGACAGCAATTTTGCCTCAAACAATGAAATATACTAATTCTACTACTGAAAGACTCCAAAGAGCAACTTAGGTTTTTGCACTCCTTACTGAAACGTCATTAATGGCTCCACTGAAGTCAAAGCCACAGGTCTTGGGGTCGTAGTAGGTGTAAGCCTTCAGCTGCATGCCTGCATCCCTGAAGATGGGTGTGTGGTTACCCCATGAAGGCTTAGGCAGGTACACATCACGTACGGAAGTGTGGAACCGTGACTGCAAAAAAAAAAAAAAGGAGATATTATTAATATTATTAAAGAAAATAATAATATTAAAAAGGTATTTATCTATAACCATGCCTTCAAATTAGAGGATTACAAATTACTTACAAGGAAATTGGCTCCAACACGCAAAGATCCAGTTCCTGAAATGGTCTGAACAGTGATGCTCTGAGGGGGAATAAAAAATTGTTTTTATTTACCTTAGGGTATTTTTCGTTTAAATAACAAACGTTTAAAGGGAAAACTCACTTACTTAAACTGACAAATTATATTCACACATAGACACACATACATATGTGTCATTAATATTAAACAAAAACATTTCTCTCACTCTGCCACTCTTCAGGACTTCACTGTCTGGTCCTAAAGCCAGCTGAGCACAGGCCTTATTGAAATCTGCCAGTCCTCCAATGGCAAGGTACTCTTTATCCAGCTTCTTAGCAGCAATCAAAGCCTCAGCCTGAAAACAGCCACAATGCACAAGATAACACTTGGCACATTTTAACTTTGAGATAACACCAAAAATAATTAACAGCAGTATTAACAATGGCTAGATATTAAGATAACTTCAGATGTATTTAACCTATGCTGGTGAATCCTAGTTTAGGAGGAAAAATATATTGTAAGCGGCACCTTGCGGACGCAGTTAAGAACATAGGGTTTTCCCTGGTCATCACGATACGCTCCCACTCCAAGGTTCATCTTCTTGGGGTTGGAATCACGTTTGAAAGCCTCAGTCACCCCAAGGATGGGGTCAGGTGGGCCCATCTGTACCTCAGACCACCATGAGCTGCATCACAACGAGGTAAAATTCATTTAATTATACACACTGCTAACTCCTGTAAAGCAAGACTAGGCTTGGTATTTTTTGCGTTGCATAATAAATAAAAAGAAATAAACACAAACTAGCATTTTATATTTATGACATATGTATAACACTTACAATACAGAGGTATTTATTTCATGAACAAGTTCTCTCAAATAAAACTGCACATTTCATAGCCTTTGTAATAAGGTCAGATAGTTGTACGTCTTTAAAAGGTTAGCAAACCTATCATGTACCAGAGTTCAATGACTGGAACCTCTATGGAACCTGGAGCTCTGCCAACATCTAGGGATACGATACAGTCTAGTCCGTCTTCCAGGCTGTCTGAAGCGCACTCGAAAAGGAAACCCTCATAAAAGGTTTCACTGCTACCATTGCCTGAATATTACCAATATTTATTTGTGCCAAGTAACTAATGTTTACATCTATTTGCCAAATAACCACCAGTTATTTAAAAGCTGCTACAACAGTGCTGCATGTTAAGAGTTAGCCATAGGAATATCCATCATAAATCACTTTCATATGTGTAAATCCTACAACAACTTTTATACATACATTATAAGAATTAAATGATGTAACAGAAACTTAAAAGGTCATGCATAATAATGCAGACTATGGCAGTGGTTCTTAACCCTATTTCCATATTTCAGTATTTTCCCTGCTCAATCACACCCACTCAATTAAGAAAAAGCTGTTAAGTAGATAATCTAACTAATCAGGTTTTCTGTGAGCTGAGAGAACACTACAATGTGCATGGCATGGGGTCTTCCAGGACCAGGGTTGTTTGAACCTCTGATGTGGACTGTCCTGGGCGATTACAATGTGTAACAGGAACTGCACAGTGAGTTAGTCCACCCACATCAGGAAGACTGATAATCCAATGAGGTGCAGAATTCAATCCACACCCTCCTTTTACAGAGAGTCACAATATGCATGGATAAAAACACCTTAGGGTTAAAATCTTGTTAAACGGGTCGTAACATGATGAATAGAAGGTTTGCTGCGGTTTCCATCAGTTGAACATATTATCAAGCCACGAGATAATTAGCTAAGGAGCGGATTTTTTTTTTCTCTAAAACGCGTGGAACAGCCACACAAATCAACTCTGTGGCGATATAAGCTTAGCTAGTTAGTCGTGGTCGGTTGGTATTATATGTCAATTGCCACGAGCAGCAAGAAAGCGAGCACGACGCACGCTGTGAGATAAATGTCAAGGTGACTCTGAAGAAGCGCAGTTGGTTGTTAGCAACTTTTCAGTGATGTAGCTGCCCTAGCTGGTTAGCTACCTGTTGTGACCTTCATAATTACTGACTCTGGTCAAGATAAACTGAGAATATCACTAAGCATACGAATTTACTTCTTAATTACACATACTAGAATTCAGGAGCTAACTAATAAACTAGCTAGTTTCCAGGTCACTACAGAGATGCATTATGGGAGATGCCCGTTAGAAGACATGAAGCTAATCCAGCTAGCACGGTTTCCCCGGTTTTAATAGAAGCTTAGTTAAAAAAAAAGAACTTTACCTTGCGCGAAGAGGTAACACTCCAAGAGCTGGGCTGTACGACCCAACGCCAGAAAGAAGCTTGCTCGATTTTAGCAAGGCCATTGCTGCAGCCGTGCGTGCTTAAAGCTAGAGAGAAAGGACACACACCAGCACCGAGACTGAGAGAGAAATTCGCAGCAGCCGCACAGCTTTCTAAAGAAGCAGGCAGAGATCGAACAGCGCCGCTTACCGCACTGCACCGGAACAGCACACAGAGACTGAAGCAGAAATTTAAAGATCAAGGGTTCAATCATGGACGAACTACCAGGTTTTTCTGCCCCCTCCAGCCCTACCAGAGGTAGGCCAAATGGCCCCTTGGTTTTAAACTAACACCTTAATCACCGACAATTGACTCCCATTCATTTAAGTAAGTAATTGCCACGTTTACAGAACAAAGGCAACTGTTCACACGTGATTAAGGATATTAGGTAAAAACAACCGGGCCAAATGGCCCCTCTCTGGTAGTCCTAGTGTTGAAAGCTACCGACGTTATTTCGCTGAAGAAATTGCTATTAAAAGATATCAAACAAATGCTTTCCGGTGTTCTGTGTGAATGTAAGGTGTAAGCACTCACATTGTGCCAAGGTGCTCTAACGTCCTGGGTGAGCAGAGAGTTGCAGCTTCAGGCAATGCAGGAAAGTCAATTAATGTATAAAGTTTAAATTAACCTGTCATGTCATACCGTGCATCTCAATGAATTATAATATCATGGAATTTTTTCAAATTAAAAGTTAAACTCTCATAATCTAGAATCATTACATGTAAAGTGAAATATTCCAAGCTATTTTGTATTGACTATGGCTTACAGCTCACGGAAATTAAAAATCATTTCAAAATATCAGTTACAGTCAATGTGGTAAATTATTTACTATTATTTATTACTGTAGATACAGGATAAATAAAGTGTATCTCTCATTCAGTACATATATTGGGAAGGAGGATTATGTGTGGTATACAGAAGGTCACCACCGAGTAGGAAAAGGTTCACAAAGAACAGAGATGACCTCAGGCTTAAGAAGATTTTCAAGCAAAGCTAATTCAAGCGTTTCACAAAAAGTGGAGTGAAGCTGGAGTCAGTGCATCAAGAGCCATCATGCACAGACTTGAAACAGAAACAGATTTTTCCAACAGAAATGGTCTCTAATTGTTGCATTCCGAGCATTAAGCAACTTTGGCACCAGAGATTACGTCAGAAGCATGTTACCTCGGCTAAGGAGAAAATGAATTGGACCACTGCTTGCTGGTCCAAAGTCCTCTTTTAAGATTAAAGTAAATTTTGCATTTCATTTGGAAATCAAGCTCCCAAGTGAAATCCAGTACAAAGTTTTCACAGTTGGTGATGATCTGGGATGCGATGCCATCTACTGCTGTTTGTGCATTAATTTTTTTCATATTTTATTTCATAAGTCCATAGACAATGCAGGTGGAATCCAGGGGATTTTCTGCTGACCATCTTTATGGAGATGCTGATCTCCTTTTCCCACCCGCACCTGCCCACAGTGCCAAACTACCACTAACTGGTTTGCTGATCATATTACTGTGCTTGATTGACCACTACCACCAACCACCAAGCAACTCACATGACCCTAACTCTATATACCCCAATATGAGGTATTGTCAGAAGAAAACACTTGACCCGACAATACAGACAAGCTGAAGGTTGTTATAAAAAGCAATCTGGTCTTCCATAACACCTCAGCAGAACTAGGACTAAGTAGTATGTTGTGTACAGTTTTTAGAAGTTTGATATTTATTTTAACTTTTTATGAGCCATAAACCATAAATATCGAAATAATAAAAAAGCCAAAAACCCCATTTCATTTAGTCATGTACTTGATATCGAATATATGAAAGTTTCACTTTTATGATTAAATTACAAAGAAAAATCCATGGTATTCTACTTCTAAAGATGTTATATATACAGTCATGTTCAAGACTCCTTTGTAATTGTATTAAAAACATTATAAAAATAATCTGATCATAGTGTCATGATGGGGGCAGCACGGTGGCATAGTAGTTAACCCAGGCCCTAAGCATGTTAAAGTCCATAACAGCATACTATTGTAATTGGAAAAAGACTGAACGAGTACAGTTTGTTTGGAAGTGTGCTAGAAGAACATGAAAGTGCTATTGAGCTTCACAACGCTGTATCTGACCAAGAACAAGGTTTCTGGAACAAAGATCAAGGCTTCTAAAACAAGGCTTATGCTTATGCACAGTGCCATGTTCTGCATAAATCAAACAGCATTTCAGCAGAAACATCTCATACCCGCCATCAAGCATGGCGGTGGAGAGATGATGATTTGGGCTTATTTTTTCAGTCATAGGACCTGGGCACATTGCGATCAATAAGTTGACTATGACTCAGTAAACCAGAGTATTTTAGAAGCAAACATGAGGCCGGTTGTCCAACAACTAAAGTTTGGTCCAAATTATGTCAGGACAATGATTTGAAGCCAACGAGTAAATCTATATCAGTATGGGCGAAAAATATGTTTTTGAAATAGTCAAAGTTTTGACTATTTAAAGAGTTGGGTTGCCTAATTTTGTCTGAGCACATCGGGTTAAAGAACCTTGCTCAAGGGTCCAACAGTGGTGAACTGGCGGCATCAGGGCTCAAACTGGGGACCTTTTCACAGTCCAACAACAAGAAGTGTCATACATATGAAGTAAAGTGATTAAGTAAAGCATAATTAAAGGCCAGCTGTTGCTTAGGGGTTTTCTTAGCTTTGGGTATCTTCTTGGTTTCATCTGACTGGGGAAGCCATCTGCAAAAACGTACAAAGAACATATACTGTAAGATCCTAAATTAGATTAGATTACCATGTAACACTGTGAAGGCCATCATCAACAAATGGAGAAATATTGTTGCTGTAGGTCTCTTGGCATCCTGTTTTTTATCTTTGACATTATGTTTTTGGTATTGTCACCAAGAGCAGGATGTCAATCCAAAGATGAAAAAAGGAGGCTGCCAAGGGACCTACTGTACAGCAACAGTAAAGAAGCTTCAAATATATTTGTCAAGTACAAATTAGTTTCTGCTTGTATTCTTCACATTACATTTACATTTAGGCATTTGGCAGACGCTCTTATCCAGAGCGACTTACATTTTTATCTCATTACACACCTGAGCAGTTGAGGGTTAAAGGCCTTGCTCAAGAGCCCAACAGTGGCAACTTGGTGGTTGTGGGGTTTGAACCTGGGATCTTCCGAACCGTAGTCCAATGCCTTAACCACTGAGCTACCCCTGCCCCCTACATTACCTATTTGCCAGGTTATACTGCATATTACTATATTTTCCATATCATTATTACCTACTGCACCGTCTGGACATATGGACCATCATGTTAACTTACCACATTGTTATTTATTGTAAATAGGCCACTTATGCACTTCTGGTTGGATGATAATTGCATATAATTGGCTTTGTACATGTACTTTGCACAGTGACAATAAAACTAAATCTAATCTAATCTAATCTAATCTAATGTTTGGGCTATAGGGCAAGGTGGCTAGAAGATTTTTCTTATCTTAATTTTTGCCCAACCATGTGAAAAAAATGTATATGATTGTGGGTGACCTTAGACTATTTTCAGGCACCATTAAATTTCTTCTCAGCAATCTTAAAAGATTAGTATCAAAGCCTGGGCTATAGTTTTATATCAATGATTGCTTCCACTTGAGATGCATTTGAAATAGATTTACTGTGAATTAAATAATACTATTATAAATTTGATAACACTCAAGAAATGTCTGTACTTTAAAGATAAATTAATAAAAAAAAGCTGAAGAACGTAGACAACAGCGTATAGAGAGTTATATAGAGGGTAAAGACCTGTACTATACAAACTACACATAAAGAATAAACAGCTATTGTACATTGTAATTTACATATGTAATACATACCAATACTGCACTGCAACAAAATTAATTCAAACTTTACTGTAGACGGTGTGCTCTCAAATAATACTGGAAATTTATGTAGTAACATAATTTGGCCACTTGGAGGCAATGTTGCTCCATAAAACCTATTAAGACGCGTCAATAAAACTCTCTTACTGTGGCTTAGTATAAAGTACTTATTTAGAGCCCTCTTTAACCAGAAACAAGACTGGTACTGTGAATAAGAAAAGTAAATAATAGCAACTAGGACCAGCTCTCTACTTTTTGAAAGACATTTTTAGAACTTGATGCCTTTCACATGTTCAAATACATAAAAAAAAAAATTATTATTCCCAACTAAAAATATGCTGCCTGTTGAGAGATTTACAGTACGCTGTACCAGAAACACGCAAAATATACATTTCTTTAAAGCTGGGATCCTGAATTATAGATCAAGAAGTTCCGATCAATTGAATTATCTTCAAGCAAAGGTCCTTATTTCATGTTTGTTTTAGGATTCATCTCTCTACATGTACAGTCACTGTACTGTAAGTCTGTTAAAAATAGGCTATTCAAAGTATTCCATAATAATATACCACAGCATTTTTCACTTACTCACTCATCTTCTATACCGCTTTATCCTGTATTCAGGGTTGCAGGGAGCCTGGAGCCTATCTTAGGAGGCTTAGGGCATAAGGCAGGGTACACCCTGGACACGATACCAATCCATCAAAAGGCACAATCACATACATTTACGCACTACGGGAAATTTGGAAACGGCAATTTGCCCAATCTGCTAGTCTTTGGACTAAGGGAGGAAACCGAAGTTCCTGGAGGAAACCCACAAAGCACGTGGAGAACATGTAAACTCCATCCACACAGAGACAAGAATCGAACATGGACAGGAATTGAACCTGCAAGGTGACAGAGCTAATCACTACACCACCGTGCTGCCCCTTCATAGCATTTAATATTTTTAAATCATATAGTCATGTGTGCGTTTGCACGTAAAGCATTTTTTAAAATTTGTGTACAAGTGTAGTGACTTTTCTTTAGTAACTGTACTGCAACACTGGCCTCTCTGAAGCACAAAAAAAAAAGAAATTAATCTGGAGACGAATCTGTTAACAGGTGATTCTGTTAGTGTGTGTCTTACTGATGTTAGAGCAGGAAAGAAGCAGGAGAAGGGGGCTACTGTACAGGACAACTTTCCCCCCACACAGTTGGTGTTTTACGCGCCTATAACTGTAATACGTGTGTGTGTGTGTGTGTGTGTGTGAAATTCATTCTACACTGTAGCCCCCCCCCCCCCCCCCCCTGCTCTAACATCAGTTCTTTTTAAAGGTGAAGTACAAGTGAATTTGTTTTATTTTTACTTTATATTTTGTATGAATTTTATATAAATATTATTGGACTGTGGAACAAATCTATAGAGTTTCCATAATGTCTTATGGCGAAATTCGCTTTGATATACAAGTGATACAAGTGTTTTTATATGCCAGCACACTTCTGGAATGAAACTATAAATTGAAAATAAAATATCCAGACAAATAAACACACATTTAACTGTGCACTATTGATTAAAAACTACTGGAAAAGAAAACATTCTTAACCACATTTGTTGGCCTTTGAGTATTCTTATGAATATAAAAAAGTGCTATTCATGGTTAAAGTTCTCTTTACTTGCAGAGAAAAAGTAGCGGAGCATCGAACAATGATTTGACATTAAAATAAAAGGCGTTTATTGCTGACTTGTCAGAAAGAGGCTGAAGTGGAGCGATTTCACTCACGCCGTTCCACAAAAGGACTTTTGGTTTGTTTCTTCGCCCATTGACGCTAATTTGGTTCTGTTGAGTGACGCGTTTGAACACGGCCACCTCGAAAAGAAAAAGAGCTGGTTAATTAATTATTCTCATTTATCAAAAAAGCATCAGGGTCTGCATAGAACTGTTACTTGGTCACTTATGTCCACCATTTAGTGATGCCTGCTCTGAAAGATTTAGGGGTAAGAATTGCCATTCTTGAGTCCAAGGAATTGTTTATGAACCATCAATGTCATGGTAGATTTTTTTTTATTTAGTTGGAAGTATTTATTTCTAGTGCAATACATTCAAGTCTTTTTGTAACTATTAATAAAACTTACCTAATATAGCACTGGTGCTTATGTGTATTTGAAATAATTTAAAACTAAAATTAATTAGGTTTTTTTTAGAGGACTTTCTTAGTATGTACTTTACAGTATGTACTGCTCCACATATTCCATATATTAATCTTGGGTCTGCTTCTGTTTTTAGATAATTTGGTATATATTTTAAATATATAAGGTATAGGATGTTCTCAGTATAATTTGATACATTATATGTTGTGTAAAATATTATATAATTCCAAGTTCAAGAATGTATGACAGCTGAATAGCTGTGCTTTATTTTCCTTTTTCCTTTGTTTGTAAAGAATAACCATACTGTATATGCATGTAATAATATTTATGATATTTAAACAGTATTTATTAAAACATGTAAGATCTGCTGGAACAAGGTTTTTAAGACAAGATGTGTTTTAGAATCCTATCTTCCCTTGTTAGTGCACAGTTCTTTAGTTTGTTTTGAGTATTCGAATACAGCACCAAACTTTGCCCCCTGCCTAGCAGGCACAAATTACCTGGTTTTTACATGCACACCACCTTCTCTCTCTGCTCCTATTTGTATTGCAAATACTGCGAGATTACATAATCAATATGCAAATTTAGTGACTTTTCCATTAGCCCTTTAGCTACTGTCTATTGAAGCTGAATTGGTTGATATAGGTTTTTTTAAATATAATTCCATTGTATTGTCACTGTGAAATTAAACACAGTTTAATGTCAAGGTGCTAAATGTACTTGAATCCCATACATCTAACATTTTACATTTTTAACAAGCAAATACATATTTCACAGGGATTTCTTTTTCATTATATGATTATTAACCTTAATTCCGGTTTGAGTAAACCCTCAAATTAAATTAATAAAAATGCCATACTCTTCACATAACCTAGTCTTTTATTTATTCTCTCAGTAATATCCTCTAACAGTATCAGCCAAAGAAAGAAAATAGCATAACTCCAAAACAGTTAAAAATTTGATAATAATTATTTAATCAAACCATAGAGAAAAAGGAAAACCAGACTCCGGAGTGACCCAATAAAATAAATAAAAAGAAATAAATAAATTGACGGATAAATTGATAATAGAATCATATGCTTAGTTATATATCTTTGACTTTTAGTAAGATTCAAGGTCCATTTGAAATGGATGGTTTAAAATATCAGCAGAGGGCCAGATCATAGCTGGACAGTCTGTCCTTAAGGAAAAGGAATATAGGTGATGGCACAGGAAAAGAAAAATGCAGAGTTTGTTTGTGCTTTGTAGTGCACATTGATTTAAAACACACACAAATAAAAGGGGTAGTGCCTGGCACATGCATGTGGTTACAGTAGTCAGGCAGCAGAATGGAAAACAAGATTCAGGGTTCCAGCATAGTACAATCACAGTACAATGGGCTCCCGGCACAGTACGACTTCCAGTTCTGTGCGGTATAATTTACCCCCATCTGACAAGGCCATGATGCTTTTTTTATAGCCAGATAGGTCCTGGGTGGCAGCGTCCTAAAATTAAATAAAAAACAATGTTAATTTTAAATCATTTTCTCAAATTACAACAATTTCAAGCTCTTAATAATCTATTCTCACCTGATAAAGGTCCTTCAGGAGGTAGTCCAACTCCATTTCATCAATGTAGCCATTTCCATCCTTTAAAAGACAGGAAGAGATTATATTAATTTACTCTATTTTTATTGCAGTTATAGTATATCAGAAAGTATACTTGCTTTTGCACAAAGAAATGTCTTGCTATTTCTTTCTGCCTCACTGATTAACTATCTATATTTCTAAAACAACATGGAGTAAAGATATATATATATATATATATATATATATATATATATATACTGAACAAAAATATAAACGCAACACTTTTGTTTTTGCTCCCATTTTTTATGAGATGAACTCAAAGATTTTTTTGTTTATGTAGAAAACGTTTCAGATCTTTGAGTTCATCTCATTAAAAATGGGAGCAAAAACAAAAGTGTTGCGTTTATATTTTTGTTTAGTATATATATATATATATATATATATATAGCTATCTATCTTTTTTTTCCCATCTCTAGGTGGGTAAGTTGTTTTGCATTCAGCTAGACATTTTGCATTTTCTCAAAGCTCAATGCCTCCTGTTCAGGCACTGTGTGGTGTGACAATATGTAGTTCACCTGGTATGCCTTCGACCCATTACTTGTTTACCTATGACTTTATTGTAGGAGCTGCAAGTACCTATGTTTTAGATGTGAATGCATCAGACTAAATAGGGACCACGATACCAGGCACATACACTACAGTCATTTTAAACTGAAAGGCTGCATTTTATTTATGATTGAGAACTGTATATGAAATAGTTCTCATAGAAAACATGCTTAAAGAATAAAATCCTGTCAATCTGTAAATTTGCTCAATAGTAATTCTTAATTTGACATAATTTAAAATAAAAGGTAACACTTGTTAAGTTGTCCATGGTTTTTACATTTGGGCATTTTGGCAGACATATCCAGAGCGATTTTTATCTCATTACACATCTGAGCAGTTGAGGGTTAAGGGCCCTGCTTAAGGGCCCAACAGTGGTAACTTGGTGGTTGTGGGGTTTGGACCTGGGATCTTCCAAACCGTAGTCCACTGCCTTATCCACTGAGCTACCCCTGGCCCAGGTTTCTCTGCTGAAAGGGGATTATACACACCATCTTACAAGGAGACTTATCCACAAACCAGAATGCTTAATAACCACAATTATGCTTGATTAAATACAAATGTATAGTGTTTGTAATATTAATTGATGTAGGCAAATGGATGTGTACAAACACATTCGATTTTATACCACACACTCTAGTGGAGCATCTGGAACTGTGACACCCAAAACGCCATTGTTATTTAAATGTTTACACAGCGGGTGCACATTTGTGGACATTTACTTGCTCAAGGAATAGAAACAGCATACATCATCATGCAAAATAAATTCACGAGAGTGAGGGAAATCAGATGTAAAAAAGCTAGGAGAATTCCATCTGCTTTAAACCAAAGTGTCACCTACAAGACTTTCTGCAAAATTATTATGCTATTAAACATTGTGCTTCTCTGTTTTACAAATTAAGGACCTATTAGGTAAAATTACCTTTTTAGCCACTTTTAAACATTCAGATGAGTCTTAAGTAAAAATGTGTACAAACAAAAAAGTGACAACAGTCCTTTCCTTTTGTCTTTTTTCCATTTTTGTATTGGCCAGGGGTTAAATTAGTTTATGACCTCACATAAGAAGATACCCTCCGCCAGCTTGTAGCTCAACTCTGCCCTGCTGCACTCTAGTGGGGCTGGACTTTGCAGTTTATCATTTATTTATAGACACTAACACGGTGCATTTAGAGAATGAGTAATAAAATGAATTAAATGAAAGATATTTCAGTTGGAGCATCAACAGATACAGTTTGGGACTACCTTGTCATAATAAGTGAAGATTCTTTTGAACTCTTCAGGGGTCAGCCTGATGCCCTGCAACACAATGCAAACACATAAATGATTACGCTATAATTCCATGCTTTAGAACTTTGGTACAAATTGTAAACATTGCTTTTAGCCAACTCACCTGGAATTTCAGTAAGAAATTTTCCTGAACTGGTAAAAGCCTTAAAATTTGAAAGAGCAACAGTCCATTAAGCAAAACGCATTTAAGGAAAAAAAAGTGCTATCTGTTTAATGTGGGCTACAATAACGCACACCTTGCCATTTCAGAGAGCCCCAGTTTCCCATCCCCATTCAGATCAAACATCTTGAGCTGAAAGAGATTAAAAGATATTTGGGATAATTTTTTTGCTTGTTGTTTGAGATCTTAGTTGGTCTGGATGATGGATTATTTATACATAAATTACAAATATGCATAAATTAAGCATTAAAAAAGTAATCAGTTGGATAAACACACAGTTCTGTTTATAATAGAGATGTAGTTCTCTAATATTTATTGTTTGTCACTTAGCATGCCTAAGCAAGACATAATCTAAGTTTATTAATTTTTCTTTTCATTTAAGCAGTAGTATATTTTCCCCTTCAAATCTGGAGTTGTAATAAATCATTGAAATCCATGCACACTAACAGTAGTACATTACTCAGCATAATTTCTAATCTGAGTGACAGATGTTTTGCTAGGTTTATAATATTGTTGGGAGGTATTGTTTTATAATAGCATCGTAAAGGAGTGCTGATGAGATGCTTACAATTGTCTGTGTATATTCCTGCAGTTTCTTGTCATCATATTGCCTGTTAACCTTTTTCAGAAGGTCTGAGAGAAAGTTCTGAAAGAGAGAAAAGGTTACTTTAAAACTTTTGTCTTTATCTATGTCTGTGTCTATATCCTAAAATGAGCCTAATCTTATCACAACCAAAATCATTAAAAGTATATAGTGGCCAGTGTATCATTAGTACATTATTGTACCTACGGTATGGTCAAAAACCATTTCCTGCATGTGATTATGATCTGGTTTTTAGTATATGATTTAAATACTTCCTTTGACTGGCAGTTGCTGTGGTCAGCATGATTTGCATGCTTTCAATTTGCTTCTAAAGCAGAACAATAACTTGGTTAATTTACCTGATGCACACTATGCTTCTGTATGCTGTATTGAATTAAATGGCTAATTGGGAGCTGTAGCAGGTACAGGTAATTTACCTTTAGTTCATTTGCTTCAATGAAGCCGCTGCGGTCTACGTCATACCTTCGCCAGGCCTACAGATAGTCATAAAACAAGGCACTTAATTGTAGTTAAAAAAATTTCAATAAAATGGAAAAAAGTTGCCTAACGAGGATGAAGTTGTCAAAAATGAACAAATTACATGTGTTTCAGGATATTCTCATCACCAACATAAATGGGTACCTAAATAACATTTGTCAGAATAAATCTGAATAAAATATAAATGCTTAAAACTCAAGTCAACTTAAATGTCAAGTTTTACAGGAAATATTAAAAATACATATATTTTGTCAACAAAAGCATAATAAGAAGTTCACATTTCTTTCTTTCCCCAGCCTCCCCGTACCCCTTCTAAAATTCAATCAGAAACACAGAAGCAAGGTGGAAGGGAGTAATAATTGTTGGAAACTATGAAAGTTTCAGTGCAGTAATCTTACTGGCTCTCTTATTTAATAATGTCATATTACTATTTCTAGTCACATTAACTGTGAGAGCACATGAGTGCAAGAACATGAAATTAAATTCATTTAGCAGCTGTCTTTGTTTCTTACACTGGTTCTCATCAAATATAGATGCTCTGTCCTGGCTTCTAGTGTCTGTGAAGAATTTCTGTGACCCTTCCATAAAGTATTACTCACAAAAATAAGATGTATTAGATGTAGTAGTCAAGATGTATTAGTTAATTTACAATTAAAGTTAAAATTCTTGAGTTACACAGTTGACCCAAATGTGCAGCCTGATTATGCAGCCAGCATTATGTAATAGTGTAAACCTATAGCTTGGTTTGACTAAATTATATTTGAAGACTTGATTAGTTGGTAATAGCAATTTGTTCACTGTATAGATAGATATGTAAAAGATAGAGTTGTTTAACTCCTGCAACCTGAGTTTTAAAAACGGCAAAAGCCAATGGATGGGTTTAAGCACAATACAGCGAAGGCCACATTGGTGCAGCTGTGCAGCCCAAAACAATTAAACTTAAAATTCCCCAGATCCCAATCTGATTGAGCACCAGACAAGCCTTATTCATGAATGCCCCGTCCCGCAACCCACATGATCCAAAGGATTTGCTACGAATGTCCTGGTGCCAGACATCACAGCACACATTAGAGATTTATGGAGACATGCCCAAGGGACCTGGTGGTTTTAATGATTTTAATAATATGACTAATTAGTACTAATATGCCATGTATTAATTTTCCCTGTGCACAAGATTTGATTTCACTAATTAGTCTAGCCTATACAGCTAAAGAGTTGCGTTAAACAAGTGAAAATCTAGTGGACAACTAGATATGTGACAATAGTATTGAGCTTCTGGAGGCACTGGCTGGGTCATCTGTATACCTAAACTGTTGGACAATGTTGAAAAAGACAGTAGTAGTCAAGTTACATATGCATAATATTATAATGTGTTTTTACATATATTATAATGTGTTTTTACATATATTATAATGTGTTTTTACATTATATTATACATAAATTTTTCTTTACAACTTAGCAAAAATAATAAGAATTTGTATGAATGCTTACCGCCATAAACTCAGAGCTGGAGCCCAGAAACTGTCTGAAGCAAAGCAGGAAGTTTTCTTCTGTTGGCAGAATCTGGGCCAGCTGAGACATGGGCAACATGAGAATAAATGTTTATAGAATCCAAGTGACAAGTGTGAAATAATAAATATGAAATTATATAATTTTTTATTCATTCCACTTTTTATTTGCATTTAAAATTTATTTTGTCTTGTACAGGAAAGTTTTATATTTCTTATATATTTTTGAAAATTTTAAGGTCACAAGAGGTCATATAAGCATTTCACTACATACCATACTGTGTATGACTGTGTATGTGACAAATAAAATTAGAATTTGAATTTGAAACAGCCAGGTTGGATCTAAATATCTGCTATTTTCAAAGCAATTTGTAGTCTGACCTCGTAATTGTGCACTGGTGACAGACTCAATTTTTTTTTAGACCAATGCAATTTCTTACCTCTGACAGCTCAATCCTGCCATCATTGTTCTGGTCAAATTTCTGCATGAACTCTGCCATCTTGTCTTTGAAAGATGCATTTGAGGGGTCCTGAAACAGACAAGCATGCCAACAGGGCTTTGGTCTAGAGCTTGCCTTAGATCTCAACTAACACCAATTACTTTTATTCACATTACCCATTTCAGATTCAGATACTTTGATTGCACTGAGATCCTCTTAATAAATACCATCTGCTTAGTTATCTCAGTTATTTTAATTTTAGTATTTAACATGACCACATTGGTGGCAAGATTGTTGACATGTTTTTCAGCATTAGCAGGCTTATGTATCACCCATCTCTTCTAATCTAGTCTCTTCAGTGGAATCACTATATTAATCAGGATTCACTGACAGATATTTTTGCTAAATCAACAACACCAACAACAAACAATATGATTCTTTCCATCCACTGTATCCTTGACTGCTCTGACACTTATGTCACGCTTTTTCAAGACTGTATTTGATTAGTGCTGCTCCCCTTGTTCTAGAGTCTAGGTTAACTTGACTCTGGATGACAATTTTAGATTTATCTGCTATCTATCTTTATCTGCTTTCACACTGACCTCTGCTGTAGATTTTCTCAAATTGCCTGAAATACAGAGTTAACCAACAGCAGTTTCTGTTAAGTTTGAAACTATTTTTTTTGTGTCTGTCGGATGTTTTATTTTTACAGACTATTATATTCAAAGGTTCAAGACTCAAAGAAATTTCCTAATACTAATTACTTTTACTTACCACACCAGCTCCTTTCCGTGCAACCTCCAGCTGAGCGATGAAATTTTCAAGCTCCTTGCCCTCAATGTAACCATTACCTGTAGGCAAGATTCACATTAAACCAGCATTTAGGGTTTGGATAACCGGATTAGCATTAAAATTGCATGAAGTTGTTAATTTGTCTGAGAGACATCCTACCTTCAGTCTTGCTAACTTTTATGAGTTTTGACTGGCACAGAGCAACTGGCATCAGAGCAACTACAGAGCCTAATTAAAATTCCTTGACAACTGTTATCCCTGTCATCCTTTGAAGGTCTCTCTTTCTGATTTCGGGATAATTAAGGGCCTTGCTGGAGGGGGGTCTTTTACGTTCCAGGCATTACAAAAGACATAAAGATGAACTGCAGCTTGGTGCTTAAAAGAGCTGTAGGAATGACATTTACCGACTAGAAAATTGATCTCTCAAGGGGGAGCTATCCCCACTGGTATTTACAAGAAGCATAAAACAATAAGACAGTACTTCAGCATGCATCCACACTTCAAAATGATGAAAAGCTTATTAAAATTGTGTCAGTTCTGGAATCACAGGCCTGTGACAGTATCTGGATTAGGCATTCAGAGTTCAGACATGGCTTAATGTTTGCAGCTAATGAAATATCCCACACACATTTTACACTGGCCTACCCAGAAAAAACACTGGCATAACACCAGAAAAAAAAACACTTGTTAGTGTTTTTTTGTTAAGAAATGAGGAAAGACTATTTATTTGTTGCATTCAACATTTGTTGAAATAATTAATTATCGAGGGATGTATTGAACATATACACAAAGTAAGCACGTTTTCGTTCAAAAAAAATTTTTTTTGCTCTAATTATTGACCATAAAGAATTTTAATAACTTGAAAATTACTAATTCAAAAAGTCGAATGAATCTATCTACATGATAAATCAAACTATTCAACAGGAATTTCCCTCAAAATTAGGTTAAAGTGCATTCTCGGTTACATGACTTCTTTCTTAACACAATACCCCAAAACAAACTTTTCTTGAACAGACTTTCTTGAATACGCTTATTGCCTGTCCAGTGTCAAAGCTAACGTTGCATTTTCTTTTCACGGTTAAATCCCTCCCGAGCATCTTTTTTCTCAGCTCAGGTAAAACTCTCACAGCACTTACCGTCAGCATCAAAATGTTTCCAGATGTCGAGGAACTGAGATGCCGTCAGTTCCGCCAAGTGAAGATATGGAGGCTGTGCAGTATTTGCCATGTTTCCTTCTTCCCTGCTGCTCTCAAGAAAGGAAAACCCCTGATTAACTTCTACTTCGTTCGACAGCGATTGTGGCTCTCCCCCTCCCCGCGCGCGCCGCAGCTTTTAAATCAGCGCTTAGCGCTGCAGTGCCTCCGCGGACCGCCGGGTGTCGCAGTGATCCTCAGCGCTGACCGCTGACGCTCCCAGGAGACTCAGGGCTGCACAAGTACAGACGTACTGTACCATAGTTTGCTAGGTGTTGTCGCGTTGCACATAAATATGATGTCTGTTGTGATGAATATTGCATATATAGTTTATTATAAGAAAAACGCTTCCTTTGATTATGTACATATCTTTAACTCTTTTACCTATACAGAGTTTGTGAAAAGTTACTAGGCATTAATGATAATAATGTCCATATTTACGAAAAAATTTGTACTTTCCTGAAACTATTATTTCCTATTCCTGTGGACGCAAATCTTTAAATTTCAACATAGGCATCAGTGACCTCAGTTTCCTCAAACGGCCGTGGATGGATCGTAGTCTTCTGAAGGTAATCTTTTGGGATATTGCTGAGAACCTCCTGAATCCGTGCCTCCAAGTCTTCCAGTGAGATCTGGACTTCTCCTCGGCCATTCTCGTCCAAGCCAATATCCTGGACAATGATGGCTTATCACAAACATTTTACAGTACAGTAAGGGCAAATGGGGAGGATGTTTTTATCATAACTCCAGTAATACTACAAGTTCTATAGCTTAAATAGCATTAAATATTGTATGGTTAATTTTCACCCACCCATATAACATCTATATATTGCAATAACCACTAGATGTGTAATATGGGTTTAAAATCCATAGATGTGTAATATGGGTTTAAAATCCAGTAAAGACATTTAGACTTTGTATAAGCATGCCACATTTATAGAAATATGAAATTGATACTTGTCTGTCTGTCTAAGCGTACATGCCTGTGATTATATGGGAGATTCCTCACATTGCTTCAAATATAATCCATGCTTATATTAACTTATATTGTATGCATTTGTCGCTGTCCTATATCAGATTATCTCCCCATATGTTTACTTGTATTTAAATCACAGTTATTTAAAATAGTTTATGCAAAGGCGGCACTAGAGATTTAAAAAAAAATTTTTTTCAACTTTTGGGGTTGCTTAAATTAAGGGAGGGTGCTCTGTAATGCAGGGTATCAACCTCTGACTAATGACTAATCAACAGGATTCCGTCCCACATACCCGATTTCCAAATTTTCAAATGCATTACAATTATAACAGGCATAAGAGAAAATAATTGTGCGAATGACATTAATCATTAAACAAAATGTAAAAAAAAAAAAAGATAAATCGTGATGTCTCACTAGAAATGCATTTTAGCTGATGGGATGTGAAAACATACAGAATTAAATTAACAACATTCAGTGGTAATATAGGTCCGGTTGCACTCAAATGAACTTTGAAAATAGGAAATCAAACCTGTTTAAGGTCTAAAGGTTTAATCCGTGTTGCTGTCTAATTCCAGTTTTAAGGATTTCAGAGTTTTTCTGGCAAATTAAATGTGTTATTATTGTCATGATTATGAGGATAAAGCATAACCACATGTTTTGTCCAAACTGTTGCCACAAGGTTGGAAGTACAATTGTTATTTGTACAGTGCATCTTTGTATGCTGTAGAAAAAAGATTTTCCTTGGGGACTCAAAGGCCCATGTTTCAGCACAGAATGTACAACATGTTCCACAATGCCTCTGTGCACAAAGCAGAAAAAAAAGGTTTGGTAAGCTATACATAAACGTACATGAGTGGTCTGCACAGTCCTGACCTCAACCCCACTGAACAATTTTGGGATTAATTGTATTAAACTGTACTGTATTTATACTATTTGCACCCCAGGCCTCCTGACATCAGTGACTGTCCTTGCTAATGTGCTTGTGACTGAATAGGCACAATCACCACATTCCAAAATCTTCCCAGAAGAGTAGGGTTTATTAACACAAATGGTTGAGTACACTGGAATGGAAGGTTTAGTAAGCACAGCTGAGTGTGATGGTAAGGTCTCCACAAACTTTAGGCCATATTGTGCATATATTTGAATAGATGAGTGGTGTTTACACTTATGAGAAGAAAAGCATCAGTCCCTATGGAGTCTGCAGCATTAGGGGCTAATTATTCCAATGCACTCATGCATGTAGATTACAGCACCTTCCCTTAAACAAAGCCTTAGTGGCAGGGAGCATATCATGGGAAAAGTAGCCCAAAGCTCTTCTACCACAGGGATTCTGACAGCTTGGCAGTAATTACAGAAAGCTTGCTGCTAAAAGAAGGCAAAAAAAATAGCTCATGTGTAGATTCAAAAGTTTTAAGGCCAATTACATGCATTTTCCCTTGACTGACTCAAGCAAGGCCAAATTAATTACACATTTCACAAGCTTCGTCTGTGGAGGATCTGCTTTGGGATCACATTATTAAGTTGTCAAGAATCTGGATTCTACTGAGCCCCCAATGTCCAAAAAAGGTGTGTTTTTAAATCTTATTAAGTTGAAGTAACAATCTTGTGGAAACAAGTTATTGTCTAGTGGTAACATGTCATTATCTGGTGGGAACAAGCTATTAATCTTGTGGAAACTAATTATTATTCCGTGTGCACAAGTTATTATCTTATTGGATAGAGTGTGACTGGAGGCTAAGTGGGATAGATGCTATAAATACATGTTGATATTCTGTTATTTCAAATATCATACCCATATCAGTTTATTAAAATAACTCTATCTTCAAAAACAGTGTTGTTCCATTGTTCTGTTTTGGATGCCACAACCTAATTACCACTATATTTAAACATTCTACAACTTTGGGATTCCTGCTGTGATAAGAAGACAGATGAAGGTATTGTAGAAGTAGTGCACAAATTAGGCAATCATTAAAATGTAACAAAACATGAACAAAGTTACACAGTGATAACCCTGTATTTACTGTACACAGTTTATTCTTGTAGTATTAAGATTTAAGTTAAAACTATTTAAACTATGGATGTTTTTCCTGTGCTTGGTGAATTTCCTCCAGGTACTCTGGGTTCCTCCCAAAGTCTAAAAACATGCATATTAAGCTTACTGATCTTCCCAAATTGCCAGTAGTGTGTGATTTATGGTGTGTGTGTGTGTATCCTGTAATGGATTTGCATCTGTCCAGGGTGTATCCTGTATCATGCCCAGAGTATCCTATGATAGGATCCAGGTTTTTCAGCAACCCTGAACAGGATCAGTGGTGTAGACAATGAATGAATATATGAATGAATTAATTGAAATATTAGATGCAACTTTCAGTACAACTGTTTGGAAGTGTTGTGTGAGATAAGCCAGAAAATGCAGCACATCATTATGGGAGGATTTATTGAAAGTGCATTAAGATTATCATCACAATATTAATGTTTTGTTGATCTTGTTTTGACTTAGGTATTACTGTTTACTACTTAAATAAGTCAGGCTTCTTCCTCCTTTATGCCATCCATGTGCAGTCCTAGTATTGTCTCATATCCTAAATTTACATAGGGAAATTTCCTTTAAGAAAAGGTCAAGAATCCTTGTGGTTGATGTGAAAGGAGTTTTAAAATCGTTTACAGATTAGGTCTGGATATGGACTTTCCATCTTTTCCATCGTCTTCTTCTACTATACTAGCCCAACATAGCAGAAAGTTCTATCTGCCATCCTAATTGTCCTAAAATTTGACAGCCTTGTGCTACCGAATGTGTACATACTCTAGATTGTGTTCATTTTCATTTGATCCCCAGTAGGTTTATACATTTTAGGCATCTAAACTCTTTCTTTAAAATGCCACATTATTAATACTCTAGACTGTAACCCTAATGTATAAAGCTTCTATCCCTCTCTACTATTGAATGGATGGTCAGGAGTGACAGCAGTGTGTACTTGACCAGATCTGCAGATCTGCATCTGCACCAGTTATCTACTATAGCACTTGGCACCAATAATAATAGAAACTCTACACAGAAGAATGTGACCTATTCTATTTTTTTTGGTAATCCCTGCACACTACTTAGCACACACTTTAGTCATAATAGTTACAGGTCATGTGAAATCCTTGATAGAGAAGAGAAGAATGCCATTCCTTCTGCATAGAGAGCATGTGAATGAATTTTTTTTTTTAAATTGATGTACTTGTGGTTTCTTGGAACTTTGTTACAAAATAGACTTTGCATTTTGGATTTTATTCCATGCATCAGTGCATTACAGGTATTCCTTGTTATCGTCAACGTGCAAGAAGATGGTGAAAACAGCGAGTTTATATTAAATATAGAGGTGCTTATCAATCAATCAAAAATATAATCTAAAGTTTATTTATTTTAGTAATTCAATTCAAAAAGTGAAACTCATATTTTATACATAGATTCATTAGGCCTATACATAGACCGATATATTTCAAATGTCTATTTCTTTTCATTTTGATGATTATGGCTTTTAGTTAGTGAAAACTCAAAATTCAGAATCTACATAAGATTAATAAAATTAACAGAGAAACGTTGGACTAATGAAAAGTATGAACATGTAAAGCACTTAATACTTGGTCAGGGCTTCCTTTGTATGAATTACTGCAGCAATGTGGCGTGGCATGGAGGCGATCAGTCTGTGGGACTATTGAGGTCTTATGGAAGCCCAGAATGCTCTGATAGCGGCCCTCAGCTCTTCTGCGTTGTTGGCTCTGGTGTCGCATGCTCTTCTTCAAAATACTCCATAGATTCTCTAAGGTTTAGGTTACGCAAGTTGACAGGCCAATCAAGCACAGCGATATCATGGTCCTTAAGGCAGGTAATAGTACTTTTGGCAGTCTGGGCCAAGTCCTGCTGGAAAATGAAATCCGCATAACCATAGAGCTGGTCAGCAGAGGGAAGCATGAAGTGCTCTAAAACTTCCTGGTAGATGGCTGAGCTGACCATTAACACATTCACTGGACCTCAAGCAACTTGGATTCTGTACCTCTTCTCTTTTCCTCTACACTCTAGGACCTTGATTTCCAAATGCAAAATAGCTTTACAGAAATCTGAAGGTAGAGCTAGATGCCCAATAAAGGCACAGAGAAGGCTTTTCAACCTCTTTAACTGGATATTCACACAGAGTGTACAACTGACCAGAACTGCGATTCTGGCATAAGTGACCTTAGAAGATCCTATGCACCAATTAGTATGCTAATAATGACCATTGCCCTTTCTTATTAATTGCCCCAGTAATTGACCTGGAATAACAAAGTCATGTACAGTAATTTAACATTCAAGATTCACGATACAAAGGACTTTATTAATCCTAGAGGGAAATTGCTTAAATAATGATAAGTAAATTTCAGAACCGGTTGTTTAAAATGCTGCATGAAGATTTCAGATAAATAAGCTATTGTGTTGGCTATCAATAATCAAATTCCACTTTTTTAATAGTCTAGGCTTTGAACTTCATATATTGATGGAGTCAGAGAAAAAGAAGTCTAAATAGCAGTGGACTGTAGGAAAGGAAGCTGACATTCACTTATAACAAACAAAAACTTTCATTTATTATTTGGTCATTATCAAAAAACTGCAGTACCCCTAATGTAAAACACCTGACCCTTTGCAAAAAAAAAAAAAAAAAAATCTTTAATGCATGTTATGCACTACATTGTATTACATCTGACATTCTTGCAACAAAGCTACCTGGAAGTTAACTTCATCACTTATCCAAGCTGTTCAACCTATTGGGTCTTGGTTCAGAGTGCCTCAGTCTGTCACCAACCAGCCACCTGCTGAATTATATAAAGTGGAAGCATGAGATGGAAATTATGCATCAGCAGGAAATACAGGAAAGCCACATCTTATTTGAGAAAGTATAGAAATGTTCTGTTGTATCCCACATGTCTTCTGTTTTCACATACCGTACTCTCCCCTAAAATGCACAAGTTAAGGTTCAAAGATTTATCCCATATGTATTGGTTATTGTGCGCCTTACCCAGTGTGTATCATAAATGCACATTAAGGATTTACATGCTCCCTGTTTGGACTTCTTGATTACAACACAATTTGTAACTGATTAAGATAAATAAATAAATAAATAAATAAATGTTTTAAATGAAAACAGTAACAACAGTAACATTTGTTACTGGAAATTTATGCAATTGTTATTTTTAATATGTTGTAATATCAAAAGATAACGAAAGCAGATCCACTATAATATGCTACTGGAAAAATATTCCAAATTACCTAAAGGCTAGATGAAAACCCTTAATTATCTCAAATCTCCCAAAGCCAATTGTTCTTGAGATAATGAGGCAATAAAAATCTTGCTGGACTCAAAGCCAAAGCGCAACAGATATACAAATAGACGGATGGACATACTGCCAAGCTGTAGACATAATGCCTCCACCATGCAGTGTTGATACAATGCAGGGGTGTACCTTATGTCTCCAATGGTGATCTCTTTCTAAAATCATCATTTATTTGCTCTCGCTATTAAACTCATTGTTGATTTCCTGTCATGAAAGCAGCGAAAGAAATAAACTGTAACATGTCTGCTGACCATTAACTTTATACTCTCTTTAGCTCACTCTTTACCCTAGTGGTGCCCAGGCAAGAGGCATGCAATGGGGCTGCAAGATGTGCTATTGACTCACTGTCCCTCACTTATCATATTAACTTACTGTCACTTTGAAAACACACTGCCTGGCGTTTTTGTCCTATAGTTGATATCAGATAACTGCCTATTGCACAACTGTTCTTCCTTACTGTTAATTGATTTGATAATAGCTGACTGACTGTAAAACTAGAGTAGCACCATGTTTCAGAGAATTTAAAGTGGAATTTTGAGCAAATGTCCCCTTATCTGTTAAAGTTAGGATAAAAATACATGATTTAAGTCCAAAAGCAAACATTATTGAACTGCATAGCCAACCTTGCAATAAAAGGAAGTCGTCGTCTGTTTAAAAGGGACAAAGTTTACAATGTATACTGATCCGATCTAGGGTGTCTAGTGAGTGTTCTTAGAGCTGAGGGTGGCAACTCTTATTCTGACCGACCTCTGTCATGCCTCTGTGCTATAGACAGGATACAATAGACCAAAACAGTCTTGGTTTTGCTAGTAGGAAGATTTGCTCACTCACCTGCCATTTCTGAGGGCAAAACTTAGTATGTGTGACCCTGTTCTTGGAGATCTTTATACACACACACACACACACACACACACACACACACACACACACACACACACACACACACACACACACACACACACACACACACAAACTCTAGAGTGTAGTAAAATTACTGTAATGTATAATTGTTCCTACATTGTGTATTACTACTGGAGACATTAAAAGTATGACAAAACAAGTATGTAGTCAACAAAAAATGTGTGACATAACCCAGAATATGTTTTTTTTAAATAATTCCTCAAAGTACCCACTTTTTGCTTTGATCACTTTGCTTGTCACTTTCCTGTGACAGCCCTCGTGAGAGCCAGTTTTATAGCATGTAATGCTTTGGCAGCTGCACTTACATTTAAATTTAAATGGCTTTTCTCTTTATTTAATACTAAATATTTTTCTGCTCATGATTTCATACCATAACATGAATTTGTACAGTGGTTGTAACAGCACTAGTAAGGCCATTGACTCAGTACTCACTCTTCCTCTGTACAATACTGATGATGGTCTGAAACACATTAAGAAGGCAAAAAAATGTAAATAAACTAACTACCTCTTGACAAAGGCACACCTGTGAAGTGAAAACCATTCCAGATGACTAAGTCATGAATCTATTAAGAGGACATCATGAGAAATGCCCAGCTCTCATCGTACAGTAGCTTCTTTTGATTGTATAAAGCTGATTTGTGATGATGTAAATTGTTAAAAGCGCTATACAAATAAAAAAATAAAATTGTATAAATGTCGCTACTGTGCACAATCTAATGTATAAAGCTTATTCTGGCATGTTTAACACTTTTGTTCACTACAAAGATACTACTCTACATACAGTAGTCTCCATCACAAGAGATGCATTAGTGCCATCGTTGAACCCTAGTTTGGAATCCGCTTTGAAAATCCCCTTTGTCACAATTGATGGCCTCCAACAGTGTAGTGTGTTTTCCGTGCTGATTCCCCCTTATTTGAACACCTTCTTTAAACATTCTGTAGCAGTGTCTATATACATAGTGTAATAAATAATAAAAATAAAGTGTAAGTAACTGCCAAACATCTCACCTTACAAACTCAACGGACACTCATTCTTTTTGGTGCCTTTGGCTGGAGTGTTACTAGAAAGGCAACGTAGTAAAAGCCAATCACATAATTTATAACCTTGAATATAACAGGTTAGCTCTAATTCCCATTGCCAGAATCTTATTTAAGAGAACAGCATACAGCTGCAAAACCAAGTTACATATATGAGAAAATAATATCTTTTTTTCTTGTCTGACAGTTAATGTTATTATTCATTAGACTCTCATCCATAAAAACTGTGTACATGTTTTTTTGTATTCATAAATACATTTTTTTAAATTAATCATTTATTTGGTATATGAATAAATAAAGGCATATGTGTATGTGTGTGAGTGACTGAGTAAATGAGTATATTGTCTGTGCATCGTGCAGAACTTTTATGACCAAAAAGTGCATTTTACAAAAGCAATTTGCTTCCGTTTTTAAAAGTGAAAAAATTAAAACCATGTCTAACTAGTTAATCTGTTTAAGGTTAGGGCTACAATTAAGTCTTGAAAATACTTTTTAAATATGTTTTAAGTAGTTACACAGTTAACAATATACTGTATGCATGGCATTTTATGGATAGAAGAATTCATGGACATTTTAGAAGTCTAGAAATGTAATGCCATGTTTTTAACTCATGTCGATGGTAGTTTTTCTTGCACCAGTACATATTTATTGTTAAAATTATGAATAAAGGTTCATTGAATTTTACAATGTTCACTGGTGTTGTGAGATAAAATAAAAAACAATAGCACCATTGTATAGGTAAAATTCAATGAACCTTTATAACAATAGATATGTACTGGTGCAAGAAAAACTACCATCGACATGAGTTAAAAACATGGCATGACACAGAATCAAATATGAATCAGTCCTATATTTCAACCTGTGGGATTAAAAATGTGATTATAAATCTGTGGAGGCATGTGTGTCCACTCATTCTTTGTAAAAAAAAAAAAGAAATGTATAAAAAACAGGCTTATTTAAGTAATTTAAATGAAGGCAATTGTGCTGCTCATAGTGATTTGACATTCAGAAATCTTTTATTTATTATTTTTTGCTTAGTAGAATAACACTTACTCACTCATTGTCTATACCGCTTTATCCTGCATTTAGGGGGCCTGGAGCCTATCCCAAGAAATTTAGGGCACAATGCAGGTACTGGACAGGGTACCAAACCATCGCAGGGCACACACACAGACAGACACTCACACCCTCATTCACACACTACAGGTAATTTGGGAATGTCAATTAGACTAATCTGCATGTCTTTGGACTGTGGGAGGAAACCGGAGTACCAGGAGGAAACCCACCAAGCACGAGGAGAACATGCAAACTCCACGCACACAGAGATGAGAATGGAACCTGGCCAGGAATTGAACCCGGACCCTAGAGGTACAAGGCGACAGTGCTAACCACTCTTGGTAGCATATGGTAAAATATTATTTATGGTCACTTTTATTTTCAATACTTTCTGCTTAATTCATTCATATAATGTTTCATTAAAAGTAATTGGACACCCACAAATCAGAGTTAGCGGACTGTCTTAATAAGTTTGTTTGGATAAAACAATAAAAAATAAGGACCTCATACTTGTCCATTTGTTCTAAGGCTTCAGAATTACGAGGTAGAGCGCTTGTATTGAATATATATGGTCATGTTCAAAAGTTACCTTCTCTTTTAATTCTTTGTGTTTTTGTGTAAAAACATATAACTTATCTGATTATTGGGGGTTCTTAGTATTAGGCAAATACAATCTAAGATGAATAACAGCATATAACGTTTTTTTTTCACTGGACAAACAAAAATAAAAACATGTGGGCAATAATGAATGCTTCCTTACTGCTTTCACATGATTTAAGAGAGTACGTTGCTGCCATGTGTTGCTAATTATCAGCCCTTAATCAATTGATCATCATAGAACCAAAGTTTTGGCAGTTTGCTGGTTTAGAGCAGTTGTCCCCAACCACAGGGCTGCGGACCGGTACCAAGCCGTGGATGATTCGGTACCGGGCTGCACAGAAAGAATTTAAAATATATATTTGTTTTATTATTAATAAATATTTGATTTAACTAATCTTATTTCCTTTTTATTGACTATGAGAGTCTGCCGAGTGTTATATTTAAAAAAAATTATCAGATTGTCTCCCATTCGCTTCGGTCTGCACATCGCAATAGACCATCTGTCCAACAGCTGAATTATCTGTCTAAATTGTGGCATGCAGCAGGACAATCATCCAAAGCACTCCAGTAAATCTACATCAGAATCACTGTAAAGTAAAACTGGCCTAGTCAAAGTCCAGACCTCTTTCCAACTGAAATGCTGTGGTGGGACCGTATGTCTATAAGGTCATTATGATGTGCATATGCAGATTCCCCAAAACCACAATGAACTAAGGTAATGGCCAATAGTTCTCCACAATGATGTAAAAGACTGATGAAGTCATACAGGAATTGATTAGTTTAAGTTAATGCTGCAAAAGGTAGATCTACAAGATCCTGAATCATGGGGTACTTAGTATAGCCCATATGTTTTTTTTTTTTAGCGTAATTTCTGGTAAATAAATAATGGCATGATGAAATAGTTATCTGTGGTTCATCTGAGGTTGTATTTGCCTAAGACCTGTTTAGATGGTTTTTCCTATGTTTTTACAAAAAAAAAAAAACCCACATAGAATTAAAAGATGGGGTATTAACTTATGAACATGACTATAGCTATTGGCCATGGGCACTTTACTAATACAGTACCAGGCAGCTTACTGCAGGTCTATTAGCATCTTTAGAAATGCCTACTTAAGACTGACCCGATTTGTGTGAGGAGGTGAGACTACCATCAAGTACTGTAAAGCGGAATATGCCATTTGTTGTTATACACAAGCACATGTACAGGCACACACTGTTTGCACAGCAAAACAATCACAGCTAAAATAACTCCCACAGTCCCTGGTCTCCAGGGAACCCTGGCTTGTGATATTATTCTAAAGTACTGACTACAGATAGACAGGTAATTTAAGTGAGTGCAGGTCTCACAGTGAAGAGTCATTCAAAGTATGTGAATCATGTAAGAAATAGCAGATAATTTTTAAACATATACAATTCGACATAATGTTGATTTTGCTGGGATCATATCATAAAGTGTCAGATTGCTAGTGCATTTGTCTAAATAAAACACATAAATATTATAAAGTATTATAAAAAACTCTCTACTACTAATGATAAAGTCTCTTAATCTGTTATAGGTGCATTAATTAATTTTATGTTGCATTAATTTTAAATGCAAAATTTTGGACAATGCAAACATAGACAGTGTTTTTTGGTATGCCTAAATACCAAATAGCATAACTTTATATTTTTTCCACAAGATGAATGACTAAACGCTGCAGGTCTTGAGTAGGCATGTCTGTGGTCCCAGAAACCTCTTCATGGTTGGCATGGTCCTTACTACTGTAGGCAGACACCACATTGTTGGTGATAAGGGAGAGGCCAAAGACACGAATGCCACAGTGACGTGCCACTACCACTTCAGGTACCATGCTCTTTCCTATAAAATTAAAGAAGAAGTAAGGCCACATTTACCCAATGTCACAGAAGTTGCTCATTTTAATTTAGGTTTGTTTCTTATAAGCATGCACACCAAAACCCCCAGTGCTGAATTAAAACTCAGGAGTGTTTATAGGTCCATTTGGACTCAAATGAACTCTCATCTCTTTCTCATTCTTTATACCGCTGCTCCTGTACCGCGTTACAGAAGATCAGGGGGCACTCTATGGAACACTGGACAGGGTGCGGATCTATTGCAGGACAGGATTACGCACATACTAACTTAAATCAGTTAACTGTGGGCAATTAACATTATGTGGCAATTAACATTATGTTAATTGCCACATAATGTTAAGCAATATATATAGCAATATATATATGCGGGCATTTAGACATTGCTGACATTTTAGAATAAGATAACAAAACAAGACAGGTTTTTTTTTTCTATAAAAGCCATTATAATTTTTTTCCACATTTCCATGTTGGGTTTTTGTGTGTTCCTCTTTCTTGAGTTTCTTAAAGAGGGGTTAAAATAAATAAGATAAGAAAATACAGAACAACTTCCCATCACTGATGATTCAGGGTATGATAAGCAGCATTATATTGTTCAAAACAGGATGGTCCTGCATTAGAAATGACAATAAATTACCACTTACCTACAGCATCTGCCCCCACTAACTGAAGCATTTTACACTCAGCCATTGTCTCATAGGTTGGTCCAGGCACCATACAGTAGACTCCATGCTGGAGAAAATTAGCAATGCCTTGCTCCTCAGCTATTTGCCTGGCCATGTGGGCTAAGTCTTTATCATATGCATCCGACATGCAGGGAAAGCGTACACCAAACCTACACATGACACATAACAACAGAAGTTCAGGCAATTGTAGGGGGAGCTCCCAGGTGTTAGGTAAAAATTACACATAATTTTAAATTACCTAAAATAAATAATGTTAAATCTTTCTTATTGTTTTGAATCTGTGAGCATCAATAAGCATTGCAAATATTTGATCTGTTTTTCTGTTCTTATACTTTAATTATTTTAGAAAGTTTAAAGGTGTAATTAACAAAATTTTAGAATATCGGATAACTTCCAGAGTTCTGGGGATGAATCCCAAATAGCAATAAATGAAAAGCCTGTGTGCTAAAATGTACAGTTCCTTGCTCCACACACCAAGCAGTGCCCTTGATCAGGGATTAAAGAGGGATTTGGGATTCAGCCTTGTGTTAGTGGACACAGAACACCACAGAACACCACAGACAAATCAGAGGAAATTCAGAACAACTTAGAAGCACTTACTAACTAGACAAAGTGTTGTTTAAGATTACATAATGTTATCAGTGTTTTCTTGCAGAAATGCCTCAGTGACTGGTTTTGAATGTGGGTTTTGGCTGGCATCTTCTCTCCCCTCTTTCCATTACAGCAGACCATACCAACGTACTTTCGCCCATGGTGATGACCAACACTTAGTTAGTCCAATAAATAACAGTTATTGGAACACCTGTGACATGGAGTGATACATATACAGTAGTTCCCAACTAAACAATCTGAGTGAATAAGTTACATTTAACTATATTCCTAGGTGTTCTAATAACCTTCAATTAAACTAACTGTCAGTCACCAGCAGAGGTGACAACCCTGGCTTCAGGAATTTAAAGTCTTGCCACATCTGGGTAAATAGTTGTGCTAATTAGAATCTGTCAGGTGAAAGTAAGTTGGCACAGTCTGCCATACGGTGAAAAGAACAACTGACTGCCAAAAACACATTCCAAACCATAGAAGCAATTTCAACAATAAAACATTTAATATCATTTAAACAAAACATTTTCAGTCCTTAATAATGGCTCCCAATCATTCCAATTTGCATCTGAACCATCCATAATTCTTTATTTGAGGCTACAAAGCTAACTAGATCCTATTACAAGGATGAAGTCTAAATTGCTCTCCAACCCCTAATCAAGGGCACTGCTTGGTGTGTGTGTGTGACAATGTATTTTTCACCCTAGTTCACTAGCTTTCCATTTAATTCTCTTTAACTCAGAACCTGGGATTTAACCAAGGTGATATTTTAAGTTGTAATAACTGGATTAGTGGTTAGTTAGCTTCGTCAGTGGCAGAAGCATATGTCATGGCGGAGCAAAATAACTGAGAAACAAATCATAATCCATTGATAATAAATGGGTTTTGCTGAACTGTTGTATAAAAGCAATATCACTCTCAAGGTTGTGCTGTATTGTTGGCTGCAGCATGGCAGTATCCTGCCTATGACCACATCATAGCCTATATCCAGCAATACAGCACTCTCTCTCATGTGGTGTTGCTTAAATATTGCCACTTGTGAAATGCCTCTTGTTTTATCAGATTACTTGATCAGAACTAACCACTGTTTAATATTCAAATTTTCACAAAGTCACTCACTCACTCACTCACTCACTCACTCACTCACTCACTCACGCACTCACTTACTCACTCACTCACTCACTTACTCACGCACTCACTCACTCACTCATCGCCTTATCCTGTAAACAGAGTCAAGAAGTGCCTGGACCCTATTGCAGGATAGGACACAAGGACTAGACTGGGTGCCATTGCACGGCACACACACAGACACATACACACTATGGACAATTTGGGAACACCAATTAGGCTAATCTGCATGTCTTTGGACTGTGGGAGAAAACCCGAGCCCTCGAAGGAAACCCACCAAGCACAGAGCAAACATGCAAACACCATGCACACAGACCATAAGCGGGAATTAAACCCTCAACCCTGGAGGTTGCAAGGAGATAGTGCTAGACACTTTTTATTAAGGATCATACAAATACCAGCCTTCTTTCAAAACCTTTTTTACAGATATAAACCTGTAACTCACCTCTCATCATTTGGGCCACACAGGGGATTCTGGCCAGCAAAGCCGGGAATATTGATGTGGTCCTTGATCATCATAATGTCTCCTACATTAAAATTGGAGTTTAATCCTCTTGCAGCATTTGTAACAATTAAAGTCTCGACCCCAAGAAGGAAAAAGACACGTACTGGGTATGTGACCTGTGCGGGGGAAAACGGTGTATTTTATGCTGATTCAATAAAGCAAAAGCTACAGATAATATGTTCTGTCTTTAAAATAATCACATTTATAATTAATATTTGTTTGTTTTTTTGTTCAAAATCATATAAACATAAATTAGTAGTCTATATTTATTTATATGGACAATCTTTTCCATTTTTGCACATTTCTGTTGCCTATGCAAATCTGTTATTAATATTATTTCTATTAACAGAGAAATGGCATCTTGAATACAAACTTCTTTTCATTTTCATTTTATTAACTACAGTTCAATGATTTTAATTGTAGTTCAGATTATTTCTGTTTAAAGACCCAGTCATAAACAAAAATAATCTAAACTACAATTAAAATCATTGAACTGTAGTTACACTTTACATTCTGAAATAGGGAGTAAACCCTTCCACTCGTTGTAGTTTATAGTTCATAGTTCTTTTGAGACTAATGTCACAAGAGCAAGATTGTTGAATTCAGGTGTCTGTAGTGAAACTGTGCTATAGGTTAACCAAAACTGTAAGTGATTAAATAAAATTAAATGTGTCTGTTTAGAGGTATATGATTTATGATTATAAGAATGTGTCAACTGAAATGTTCTTGCTCATCTTTAGCTTCAGTGTTAATCATTAGCCTTTACCAGAGGCTTCCTTTAGAGGCATTCATTTGTAATCATAAGGAAGTTTGTCTGAGCTTCATTCCACATTTGCTGACACCACTCCCATTATATGATATAAATCATTTGTATTGCAAGTTACTGTTTAACACAAGTCTATATTATCGCTGCAGCTTTCACTTTATGATTTCGTGAATGATCAAAAAATTTTTTTTTGTATTTGCTTCTCTTGCATCGAGAGGAGAAAATTTAATCAGAGTGCCATCATGTTGCAAGGCCAGCAGGCACATACTGTATAGGTGCAGCCTACCAGTACTTCAGGTAGCCCTATCATGCCATGCCATCACACACACCATGCTGATGGCCTAGGATGAACTCTGAGATTCAACAGTCCTCACTCTGATGTTTCTTGTGAACATAAAGTTTCTCTGCCTGTGCCTGAATGGCTTTCTGCTTTGGGCTGCTGCCACATGATTGGCTCATAAAATAAGTTCATAAATGAGCAGGTCTGTACAGGTGTTCCGTCAGTGAGTAAATGTGTAGGCATGAGGTATGATTGCTTTATAAATGGCTATTTATCAAGTACTCATTTGCTCCGATTCTTTTTGACATTATTCTATTGCGCACAAACATTCAAAAGTAAAACAAAATTCCTATGGAAAAAGAAATCCTGATCTCTTTAACAGTCAATGCATTTAACTTTTGGTTTAGCCTATGCTATAGTAGTGTACTGTAGAAATGTACTGATTATGTGATAAATACATTTTTATAACTTTTCTATGAGTAATTGTCACTTTGTAATAGGTCTTGATATCAGTTTTTTTTTTTTTAAATAAATGAGCTTTCTGTTTTGCCACTCAACTGTTTTTCATAATCAGATAAGCAGATTAAATGACTGTACATTAAATAAGAATGTTTCTCACCATGGCAGTGTCACAACCTTCAAAGAAATGAAAACTGTCTTTCATGCAAACACACTGCTTTCCTTTTAGCTCCCCAAACACCAGCTGATCTTCATGGTCTGGTACTGCATAGTGAGTAAGAAAGAGAGAGAGAGAGAGAGAGAGAGAGAGAGAGAGAGAGTGAGAGAGAGAGAGAGAGAGAAAGAGAGCTTTTTACTTCTGCAAATGTAAGCAGTCCAAAAAAAAACAAAAAACAATATATACTATCTTAAATTATTGAAACTCTTGTTCATTACTTGTTCATTAGATAGAAAAACTATAGAAGTTTTGCCTGTAGATATGTAGTATAATTAATTTGTATTTATTTGTAGGTTAGTCTTGTGTGATGGCAAGAATGGATCATAAATAGTTTCACTAACTGACTTCTTGCCAGTGTTGTGGCACTTCTCAATATAAACACTTGTCCCAGCTAAATTGTGTGAAAGTGTCATTAGCAGTGGTTCCCTTTCTTACAGAAAAAACTAACTTGCTTTTGGTCAACTGAGGCACTTGTTTCAGTTAGATATAAGTTGCTTAAAATTGAATCACCTTCCATCTTAATGAGCAATAAAACAAATAATAAGTATTAACTTATTATTATTGTGTAATCAAATTGTCTTTTGAGATATGCATACCTGTACTGTGGGGAAAATGCGGTATGTTGTTATACGGAAACGCAGCCCTGTTGTTCAGCAGGTCTGACAGGCCTTCAAGACCCGATCCACAGATAATTGCTACTTTGGGCCGGACATTTGTTTGAGCCAAAAGCCAGTCTACTGTCTCTTTGCACTCTTCATATGTGTACCTAATTCAAGAAATAAGAAATAATTTCTGTCATGAAACTTGGTCTTGAGCTCATTTTCAAGCATTTGGAGATCTAAGAATTTATAAGTCACAGTATACAGTTAATAATATGCTGATTATGGTATCACAATATGTGCACTGAGTCACTCCAGTGATGACTACTGAGGTACATTTTTTTAGGGTAATAAAGGAAGGTATGAGGCTTGTAGAATTTGTTCTGTAGTTGAAAAAAATGGTGTATAAGAAGAACAAAACAAAGCTGTCAGTAACATCTGCTTAAAACTGCTTTTCCTTCCATCATTTAAACACTCACCAACATGAAATCTACAATGAAATGAATTGCCATTAGCAGGTACACAATTAAATTCCCATAACAGTTTTTTAGAAATAAAGAATATTAATAAAGGGACATGTGCACAATAGATTGGCAAAAGTTATGAATTCTCAAATCTTACAGAAATGGTTAATTTCTGTATTATGGTTGAAATACTAGATAACTAATTTCTTCATGCCTCATAATATATACAGGTGGTTTCTCCTAAACAATAACAATATTATTGTAGCTAAGTTTAGATCTTTTTATAAGTAACAGATTAATCCCATCCTGTTTATAGGTATCCAGGCAAACAGAAAATTATGTGCCCAAACTTATTATAAAAAAATCTAGTGTACCTATACATTACATTAAATCACATTTTGGATCATAATATTGTGAATTAAAATAACAATTATAAAAGCTTAGCTATAATTGTATTTCTTATAAAATTATAAAATAAATGGATTTCGATCATTTCTAAAAAGGACAAGTTATAAGTAGTAAGCCAAGAACTATACCTAAAAATAACATTAGACTTATATTTGTGCTATCACAATGAATATACTTCTCATTAGAAAGTGCACTAAAGCAATTCTTCTAAAAAACGATCAAGTTAACGTGTTATTTGGTAACCATAAAATGTCAGTGATCATAAATGTTTATCTCTGCTTCAAGTTTTATAGACCAAAATTAACGCTAAATTAGAGCTGGCATGACAGCAAGTACAACTTTAACCTCGATCAGGTTGAATTTTACAGATAGCTGGACTTTCGTCGCGCAAGTTTTGCTGGGCGTCACGTGACATGGATGCTACATACTGGGGAAGGGGCGCAGCACGTGGCGCTGTCCGTGGTGCTGCCGCGCACACACACACACACACACACACACACGCACTGACTGCGGGATTTAAATAAGGCTCCGTAATTCTGGGCCTGTCACTATTGGACTCTGGAAAGCTCACATGAAATGCACAATGGTTTTTAGCGACCAGTGCAGTTTTCAAAAGGCTGAATGTGCTCCTTTTGAAAAGCTTTGGCAAACAATCCAAATCCACAGCGTATCTGGAATTTAGTCAGTGCATGGTCTGGCCCTTTAAGAGGCACCCTGGCACAGTGACATTCCCCAAACAGGATAGAAGAACAGTACTAATCTCTCTCTTATACTCGACAGGAAAAATAATAATAATAATAATAATAATAATAATAATAATAATAATAAGAATAATATACTGAAACTGACGATTTTTCTTACATTTCATGAAACGTAGCTACGAGGAGCTGAAACTTTAATATGTGTGCTTATATGCAGTTTATGATAAAACTCTGTATTGATTGTATACGGTAACGATGATAAAAATGACACATAAAAAATAAAATTAATAAAAACCTCGATCACAGAATTTTAATGAAACTCCCGTTGCTAAGCTTCGACCGTTACACGGTGGTCTGATTAACAGGTTTACAGTAATATGACCTTTCTCCTAGCATCATTAGGTAAATTATGACCAGGACGTATAGACGATTTAATTCTCCAAATAATCTTACCTGCACTGGCTGGATGCGAACATTTCCGGAGCGGCTGAGGTGCGGAACCAACAAAACGCTTAGATTAAAGAACGTCTTTGCAATTTCGGTTACGAGTAGATTAATTGTAACCAAGCGACGGGACACACTCGAGGTACTCGGCTGGGATGGCGTGATGTAGGCGGGGTCACAGAGCGCGGCGGGTTCTTTAAAATGTAGGTCGAAGCGATAATCCAGTTTTTTAACAGACTAAGCTGCTAAATCAGCACGTGATGTACATCACTGCCAGACTGGATATAATACTAATACTGATCCGGTATAAATTTCAGGTATAAACGACAAATTTGGACATTTGGACAATTATCTGTGAAATTTTGCTTATATGTTCTTCTAAAGTTCTTCTAACTCATTTGTTTGATATGTTTGTCCACTCACAGTCACTGCATTATCTGTAACCTATAAGTAAAAAAGTACTAATAAAGGCTGTGTCAGTCATATCATGTGTCATATCAATGGTGATCAGTTTTTATTTTCTATGTCTAACCTCAAAAACAGAGATGCCACATGCTTGAAAAAAGGCAGTTAGGGGAGGGGATCTCTCTCTTTCTCTCTCTCTCTCTCTCTCTCTCTGAGAGAGAGAGCGAGAGAGGGAGATAAAGATAGATAGATAGCTATATATATATATATATACAGTGGTGTGAAAAACTATTTGCCCCCTTCCTGATTTCTTATTCTTTTGCATGTTTGTCACACTTAAATGTTTCTGCTCATCAAAAACCGTTAACTATTAGTCAAAGATAACATAATTGAACACAAAATGCAGTTTTTAAATGAAGATTATGTTATTAAGGGAGAAAAAAAACTCCAAATCTACATGGCCCTGTGTGAAAAAGTAATTGCCCCCCCTTGTTAAAAAATAACTTAACTGTGGTTTATCACAGTTAAAAGTTCAATTTCTGTAGTCACCCCCAGGCCTGATTACTGCCACACCTGTTTCAATCAAAAAATCACTTAAATAGGAGCTACCTGACACAGAGAAGTAGACCAAAAGCACCTCAAAAGCTAGACATTATGCCAAGATCCAAAGAAATTCAGAAAAAATGAGAACAAAAGTAATTGAGATCTATCAGGCTGGTAAAGGTTATAAAGCCATTTCTAAAGCTTTGGGGCTCCAGCGAACCACAGTGAGAGCCATTATCCACAAATGGCAAAAACATGGAACAGTGGTGAACCTTCCCAGGATTGGCCGGCCGACCAAAATTACCCCAAGAGCGCAGAGACAACTCATCCGAGAGGCCACAAAAGACCCCAGGACAACAACTAAAGAACTGCAGGCCTCACTTGCCTCAATTAAGGTCAGTGTTCATGACTCCAACATAAGAAAGAGACTGGGCAAAAACGGCCTGCATGGCAGATTTCCAAGGCAAACCACTTTTAAGCAAAAAGAACATTAAGGCTCATCTCAATTTTGCTAAAAAACATCTCAATGATTGCCAAGACTTTTGGGAAAATACCTTGTGGACCGACGAGACAAACGTTGAACTTTTTGGAAGGTGCGTGTCCCGTTACATCTGGCGTAAAAGTAACACAGCATTTCAGAAAAAGAACATCATACCAACAGTAAAATATGGTGGTGGTAGTGTGATGGTCTGGGGTTGTTTTGCTGCTTCAGGACCTGGAAGGCTTGCTGTGATAGATGGAACCATGAATTCTACTGTCTACCAAAAAATCCTGAAGGAGAATGTCCGGCCATCTGTTCGGCAACTCAAGCTGAAGCGATCTTGGGTGCTGCAGCAGGACAATGACCCAAAACACACCAGCAAATCCACCTCTGAATGGTTGAAGAAAAACAAAATGAAGACTTTGGAGTGGCCTAGTCAAAGTCCTGACCTGAATCCTATTGAGATGTTGTGGCATGACCTTAAAAAGGCGGTTCATGCAAGAAAACCCCCAAATAAAGCTGAATTACAACAATTCTGCAAAGATGAGTGGGCCAAAATTCCTCCAGAGCGCTGTAGAAGACTCGTTGCAAGTTAGCGCAAACGCTTGATTGCAGTTATTGCTGCTAAGGGTGGCCCAACCAGTTATTAGGTTCAGGGGGCAATTACTTTTTCACACAGGGCCATGTAAGTTTGGATTTTTTTTCTCCCTAAATAATAAAAACCATCATTTAAAAACTGCATTTTGTGTTTACTTGTGTTATCTTTGACTAATAGTTAAATGTGTTTGATGATCAGAAACATTTAAGTGTGACAAACATGCAAAAGAATAAGAAATCAGGAAGGGGGCAAATAGTTTTTCACACCACTGTATATATATATATATAGATAGATAGATAGATAGATAGATAGATAGATAGGTAGATACTGTAGATAGATAGATAAAGGGACAATGAGTGATTTCACCACATATGGGACTCTTTCTAACCCTTTCTAAGTTCACTATGCACGCACATAACTCACTTACACGTAAAGGAAATTTAGCAAGGAGCTCAGAATTGAACATATGTGAGATGGCCAAGCTACCCACTGTGCCCTGTGCCACTCCATAAAAAAAACCTCAAAATCCTTTTGCTACATTCAAAAGACATCTCAGCTATAGAAACATGCATTTAGGACTTGTATATTAATAATAAATGGAATAAGCACAACATTACAGATGATTTTTCCAGAATTAAGGAACATTGTGTTTTTTATTATTAAAGCATTTTGTCTGCGCAAACAGGAGCACGAGCTGATTAACAAGTACGTTCTCTATCAACCGATCGAAAGACACGGGCGTAAAAAGCGTGGTAGGCCAAAACTTCTCTACCCGCAGTACAAAGGCAAGTTGATCAACAGTGAGACACTGCCAACAGTCGACGAAATGAGAACAACAGCATGAGACAGAACGGAATGGTGCAAGTTTGTTGATGCCTGCAAACCCATAATATTTGCAGCCAACTGATGATGATGATTATTAAAGCATAAAGTAATTATATTCCAACAACCAATTTTTTTCCTTTTTTTAAAACTATGAATATTATCAGAAAGGATTTTCATGGAACATTTCACATCCAAATAATAAATCATAATAACCCTCACTATGAAATTAATTTGCATTTAGGCTTATGTTACTGATGTACCATTCATTTTTGCAATTCTTTAGCCACAATGTTTTGGTCAAAAAGTTAATTCTGTTTTGTGCATTTTCCTATTTTCTTTTTTAAGTTAAAAGACCAAACAAATTTACTTATTAGCCTGAGTGGAATATCGACAATGACAGCATGATCATGTGTTTAATGTATGCAAGTGGCCTCTCTTGATCTGAATGCAAAAGAGCACCTGTGGGATGCAATCTAGTAAAGTCAGGTCAAATGGGGACTATGGCTCAACACACAGCAATATGCAAAACTACATAAAGCACAAATACACAACAGTGTGAGATTCAATAGGACCAAATAGTACAGAGAACAGAACTACATATAAAAAGTCTAGTGGATACACAAGTCGATTAACATGGATTTTATACTGTAAATTATTTTGTAATGTATTAAAAAATTACTATATATCTGTAGTAGTAATATGTATAGAGTATTGAGTCCTTCTAGTTAAGGTGTTTGGCCAACCTAGGTGAGTCTGAAGCTGTTGGTGATGCCATGGATGCTCCTGTAGGCTCTGCAGCATGGCAGGAGAGTGAAGATTTACTGGAAAGAGTGAGAGGGATTGCTCACTATATGCTGATGCAATGTTCTAGAACCATTGGGGTCATGGTTGGTACCTAAAAACTAAAGGCCAAGACAACATGTTCTTGATTTTTTAATTTTATTACAGTGAGAGAAATCACACCTCACTATTATCAAAGCTATATTTATTATCAAATTATTTAACTGGAAACATAAATGTAAATAGTTTTACTTTAAATCATGGGAATATAAGACTATGATTCCAACTAAGTGTGCTAAGTGCCTTATGCTGTGTTGCTGCCAGGGGAGGGACGCTGCGCCTCGCCTAAACCAATCGCCTCGGCCAATGTTGTCCAATCGCCTCGGCCGCTTTAAGCGTAGAAATGCGGAAGTGGCGTCAGAGAACCACGGAACGCGGGAATGCTGTCATGGCAACCACCAAACTGACAGTATTGTGAGAACTGAGTGCAAGTTGAATGCAGTGTACTCGTAAGTATATCTATTAAAAAATTTACACGTAGAAAAAAATACATATAATATGTATTCTGTTTTGAATGAATAAGCATGTAGCAAAACAAAACATTTCTCATGTGAAATATATGTATTATCATTAGTATCAAGGTTGTGACGTGTTTACATTAAGATGCTAATTTTATTTCAGCTAGCAAGCCTGAAACTCTCTAAAATCTCTTTCAGTTCAGTTCAGATAGTTCTCTTTCTCTCTCTCTCTCTCTCTCTCTCTCACACACACACACACACACACACACACACAGACGCACACATACACACATACTACCAGTCAAGAGTTTGGACCCACCTTCTAAATCCGTGTCTTTCCTGATTTTTATTTCCTTCCACATGTTAAGATAATGCTCTGTAAAGCCTTCATGACAGATGCTGTAAATTGGTGATTTTGGGGGATTCATTATGGTGCGTGAGGGATGTTGCATATCGAGAAAACTGTTTCAGAATGTTGAAGGTTCGTCCAACTTTTGAAAGGTAATCTATATGACGCTATCCTGTGGTATACACATACAGTGGTGTGAAAAACTATTTGCCCCCTTCCTGATTTCTTATTCTTTTGCATGTTTGTCACACTTAAATGTGTCCGCTCATCAAAAACCGTTAACTATTAGTCAAAGATAAATGCAGTTTTTAAATGAAGGTTTACGTTATTAAGGGAGAAAAAAACCTCCAAATCTACATGGCCCTGTGTGAAAAAGTAATTGCCCCCCTTGTTAAAAAATAACTTAACTGTGGTTTTATCACACCTGAGTTAAATTTCTGTAGTCACCCCAGGCCTGATTACTGCCACACCTGTTTCAATCAAGAAATCACTTAAATAGGAGCTACCTGACACAGAGAAGTAGACCAAAAGCATGCTAGACATCATGCCAAGATCCAAAAAAATTCAGGAACAAATGAGAACAAAAGTAATTGAGATCTATCAGTCTGGTAAAGGTTATAAAGCCATTTCTAAAGCTTTGGGACTCCAGCGAACCACAGTGAGAGCCATTATCCACAAATGGCAAAAACATGGAACAGTGGTGAACCTTCCCAGGAGTGGCCGGCCGACCAAAATTACCCCAAGAGCGCAGAGACAACTCATCCGAGAGGCCACAAAAGACCCCAGGACAACATCTAAAGAACTGCAGGCCTCACTTGCCTCAATTACGGTCAGTGTTCACGACTCCAAAACTGGGCAAAAACGGCCTGCATGGCAGATTTCCAAGGCGCAAACCACTTTTAAGCAAAAAGAACATTAAGGCCCATCTTAATCTTGCTAAAAAACATCTCAATTATTGCCAAGACTTTTGGGAAAATACCTTGTGGACAGACGAGACAAAAGTTGAACTTTTTGGAAGGTGCGTGTCCCGTTACATCTGGCGTAAAAGTAACACAGCATTTCAGAAAAAGAACATCATACCAACAGTAAAATATGGTGGTGGTAGTGTGATGGTCTGGGGTTGTTTTGCTGCTTCAGGACCTGGAAGGCTTGCTGTGATAAATGAAACCATGAATTCTATTGGCTACCAAAAAATCCTGAAGAAGAATGTCCGGCCATCTGTTCGTCATCTCAAGCTGAAGCAATCTTGGGTAATCCAGCAAATCCACCTCTGAATGGCTGAAGAAAAACTAAATTAAGACTTTGGAGTGGCCTAGTCAAAGTCCTGACCTGAATCCTATTGAGATGTTGTGGCATGACCTTAAAAAGGCGGTTCATGCTAGAAAACCCTCAAATTAAGCTGAATTACAACAATTCTGCAAAGATAAGTGGGCCAAAATTCCTCCAGAGCGCTGTAAAAGACTCGTTGCAAGTTATCGCAAACGCTTGATTGCAGTTATTGCTGCTAAGGGTGGCCCAACCAGTTATTAGGTTCAGGGGGCAATTACTTTTTCACACAGAGCCATGTAGGTTTGGATTTTTTTTTCTCCCTAAATAATAAAAACCATTATTTAAAAACTGCATTTTGTGTTTACTTGTGTTATCTTTGACTAATAGTTAAATGTGTTTGATGATCAGAAACATTTTGTGTGACAAACATGCAAAAGAATAAGAAATCAGGAAGGGGGCAAATAGTTTTTCACACCACTCTACACGTGGAAAAAATGTGGTCCTAAAGACATATTTAATAAGCGTGATGGGTAATCACTTAAAGGCTTAGTTCCACCTCAGCTGTGATTTTATTAACAATTCTGATGAGTGATTAAATACGTATATACATTATTTGCAGTAATTACCACACCAGGCACAATTTAAAAAGCGGAAATGATTCCATCTGTAGACCTTTTTTTCCCCTCTTTGCTTACTCAGCAATTCTGAGTTCTTTTATTTTGTACCTTAACCTTAAATGGATGTCTGAATTGACCTTACTATTTTTGTCTGACATATGTTTAACCTACATCCCTAAGAACATTCTGGCCCTAAACTTTCTGGGACATCTGTGCTAAATTATATATAATTGAAACCAAAATAAAAAAAAAATGCCACAGTTCGAAAACATTATATCAGCCCCCCAAAATTAAATCAACTGACTAGCTGAATATACTGAACAACAAAAGTTTTCCCATCAGTGGATTTGTTTCTTCCCTGATGTGGCACAGGTATTTTCTAAGATGACAATACCAGGATTCATTAAATTGTGAAAAAGTGGTTTCAGGAGCATGAGACTTAAATTTGCCACACATCGCTGGGCCACAACTGTTCAGATCCTAATCCCATTGGGAATCTTTGGCATGTGCGGGGAAAAAGCTTTATGCAGTGTTTTCACTCTCTCATCATTAATACAAGATCTTTGAGAGAAATTAATGTGACTCTGAAATAAATGTTAGGACATTGCATAAACGTATTGAAATGATGCCTTGGCCAAAGTGTAAATTGACCCACTGTCCAGGATGTACCCCGCCTTGTGCCCTAAATAGGGACCTCTCTATAGGCTCCTGGCCCTGTGACCCTGTGCAGGGTAAGTGGTATAGAACTTGAATTTAATTAATTAATGTAATTAACTTTGGTCTGTCTGTCTGCATCTTAAAAATCAGGTAAAGAACAGGTGACTTTATGGTGCTGCCCTCTAAAAAAATCAAGTTTCACACTCAGCTGTACATACGTTGTCTCTAAAGATGTCAGAAGGATTTAAGACTAAAGCATCACCACCAAGGCATCCCAAGCTGGTTAAACATGAGGACAAAGCCAAAAAGGTGTGTAAGTAGTGATAAAGGTGTCTCCAGTAAAAACAGCATTAACAGAGCTAAATAATGCTCTTATTGATCTTTGTAGCTAAATGAAATCAGCTCACTGTTTAAATTATAAATGCGATATTTGTACTTTTATTATGGGCAAAACAGAGCATGGACAAGCTTAGTATCAATAAATTAATTTGCAATAATAATGTAGTCTCTTTAGGTATATTCATATACAGTACATCCTTATAAATATCCTGAACATTTACACCACTTCATCAGTGTTATGGATGTGACATTAAATGTTTTTTTGCAAACTGAGAATCTTAAAAACAACTGCAGAGAAAATAAAAATTTTACCATGAAAGAAACTTGAATGACACAAAACGTAGATTTGAAAATGTTTGTAATTTTTTGGAATAAATTATTTAAAAAAAAAACTGACATTATGGATGTGACCAAGTGAACTAGCATGGACACGTGTTTTTAATAGACTCCAAAGCAGTTTATTAAAAACACATCTTTATGATAGTTCACTCAGTCAGGGACTGAATACCATTAAGAAATTTGTTAAAACCAGTAATATATTATTGCCATTTAAGTATTTTAAGTATACTATAAAACCAGTAGCGAAAGCAAGCCAACAAAAACTCCTAAATTATGACAAGTAACAAGATTATGACAGAAGATAATGACAGATTAACAAGATTATAACAGAAGAAATGCTGTTATATACAGTAAAGCGGCTTATACAAAGAGTAATGCTGTTATATACAGTAAAGCGGCTCATACAATGAGTAATGTGAATGCACAGGTAATGTTTGCCCTGTTCCATTTATTCCATTTATAGTAGGTCTTGTTTGCAATGATTGCAACATGCAATGAATGCAATGAATTGAACATGAATTAATGTACAGTATTTAGTGTTCATAAAGGAACTCACTGTGGCTTATGTCGTTTTAGCTATCTCCATCTGTATATGCACATGAAATGTCCCAGACTACAGAGGAAAGATTAACTAACACATGTAGGATGTACCCACCTCGCATTCTGCAGCTTTTAGACATGAGTGACACGACAGACCACAAGGTACAGTAAAGCACAAGTCAACTACTGTAACTGTTTTAGCCGTTCTAATGCCGTTATGGTGTAAAACCTGGTTGCAATTATACCTTTATTTTTTACAAATATGCAAGACAGTTTTGATTTTGGCTGTATAGATGTTTTAAATAGGATATTGACTGAGTGTGGTATTTAAGTAGGACAATGTTTGGAGGTTGCAAGCATACATCGTACCACTGAGTAACTTTTTAATCTTTTTTTCTCACTCAGTATGTACTTGATCAAAATAAGTTAAATCAAGGGGAAGGGTTTAAGGAAATGGTGGTCATAAAAATCATGTTTATGTTCACATTTTAGTGAGTGGAGTCTTTTTGTTTTGTTCCTAGTCTTCTGCTGTAGATGTGGACCAGCCTTTTTTTCAGCCTTACCCGTCTGAGATTGTGTTTCAGAACTACCTGCCCTTTGAGACGTATGAAGTGCCACTGGTATTGCGCAATAACGACAAGGTGACTTCAATAAGTTATGAGTTCTCAGCTGCAGTCTGCAGAAATAAATTGACTGTACACTTCACTGTGTGGAGTACTCCTTCTAAAAATAATCTCTGTTAAAATATATCTTTATAAATGAAAATTAAGTGAATACCATAACAAACATTTAAATTGCCAGGAATATATTTTCTCTTCTAAAACCTAGGAAGAGAGTTATCAGCATGTGAGATTGCTCTAGATTTGGTCTACTGAAAGCAACTATCCAACCTGAAAGACACCAGGGAGATTTATCCGATGTATTACACCCGACAGAGCTCTAAAAAGACTACTGATAGAAACTACAGTAGGAATGCCTCTGTACTATCCAAACTAAAAAATAAAAAGCCTTACATAGAAAGATATAAAAGAGACTTATTCTGCACTATACCTACAGCTTGGAGAAAACAAGACATAACAGCTACATGATCCATCACATTATGGGACTAAGTAAAAAGAAGAAGTGCAATGTATCTTCAGTGATACTACTCTGTAGTCTCTTTTTTTTTCTAAGCCTGCCTTTAACCATTTAAGAGGATAGCATAGTCCCAAACCTGGTGTAAATGATATATATATCTTTTTTTGCAATTAACATTCATTAATTTTTTTTCATATCAAAACCACAAAAAAGCTAATTTGTGATAATAACACACCTGAGTAAGTACTTATATCTTCCAGTTCATTTGCAAATATATTAGAGAGCAAATACACCCAAAACAATAAAACAAAAATATCTGGACTATCCAAGCTTAACGTCTAACAACATTTCATGCGTTGGCAGTCATCGGGTTTCAACTGGTTTTCAAAACCTTTGAACTTCCAACTTGCTTGGTCTACTCATGGTAAACTGTAAAGGTCTTGAGTAAGGCTAAAGCAGAAAATGGCACATGAATGACATAATTGAATTAACATTTTAAAGAGCATAATACATAACATAAATACACATTTGTTCATATCCAAGGATTGTGACTTGATATGGGTTCCCTCACTTCGTGCAGATCCCTCACCTGGTGAAGGTGGTTGAAGATGACTCCCAGTATTTCAAAGTGGTGAGCCCAGTAGATGTATGCAACAAAGTGGCCCCAGGCATGACATCCACTTTTACAGTTTTATTCACCCCACATGAAAACAAGGTAAACTTGTTATTTGTGCTTTCATTTCCATGTGACCGTGTGACCACGTAATACAGCAACACTAAAAATTAAGGCTGATAAAAGGAAACCAGATTGTAAATAATACTAATTACAAAGATGTGCTAAGACTTTACTTGTTTTATTTAATCATTTCTTGCTGTATTTAACAATATTGGGTTAATAGTCATAAGACCTGAAAAACATCTGAGTGGGTTGGTGTTTCTGTTGAATTTGAATGTAGCCCTTGACTCAATTAGAAAGTGACTTGTTTGAAATATGACTCAGTTCGAAATGGAAATTAAAAAAAATAATAATAATAAATTTAAACGTATGCACACACATGACACTTCAGGCTAATAAAGTATATTCATTTTTTATTTTCATGGTAGGTTCTAAGCCTATTCTGGCGACCTTAGACTGGACACCTTGAATAGGACACTAGTCCAACCCAAGGCAAAAGTCAGATTACAGTAGTATTCACAGAGAAAACCTTGAGGTTTTAGCATTTTCAATCCTAAATATATTTTAAACGATTTTAGAAAAGAAAAGAAATGCTGAAATCTTGAAATCAGATGTATGTGATTAATTTTATTTTGTATGTGATTATTTGTATGTGATTTATTTTATTTTGATGTCATAATATAAAACAACCTCATGTAACTTAGTTTTTTTTTTTTTGTTGATAGGACTATGTCCACCGGATAATCTATATGACAGAGAGGGAGACATTTGAGGTGCCCGTCCGGGCAATAGGGCCGCGTGCCATCTTAGACTTTCCAGATGAGCTACACTTTTCTCAGTGTCCTGTCAAGTGTTTATCTCAGAAATTCCTTCTGATATGCAATATTGGAAACTGCGAGGCCAAATTTCAGCTCAGCACACAGAAGTAAGTACACACTATTGTAAAGTGAGTGAGTGGTTGCTTAATGCTTTTTTGTTTGCATATGTGTGTTGATTTTTGTACCTATTTTCTTTTCCTCGTAGGCCATTTTCTGTAGAACCATCAGTAGGGACCCTTAGTGTTGGAGATAGCATGCAAGTGACTGTTGAATTTCTTCCCAGAACTACCGGAGACCACAGCCAACAACTACTTCTCCACTATCACACAGGTTCAGTACTTACATCTGTACTCTGCTTCCATTAATGCTGCTCGATTACAGTGAATTTAACTCTACTGTTACATAGTTTTGGGATTATAATAATTATTAATATATGCCAAATATGGCAAGCATATTTTTAACAAACATATAATCAACTAAAAAAATCAAATAAAATGAATTGGGTTTTTTTCCCCCACTTAATTTAGCTTCAAATAAAGTGAGATTGAACTGGGTTATCTGCTTTTGATTGTCACCATGGCATTGGTTGTTATCCCTAAATCACCCCTGTGGCTAATGTGGTAAAACATGTCAAATCCCTTTTGCAGACAGGTTAAAAAAAACAACAACACAGCATTTGCACCTATTATGGTCATTATTGTTATTGTGCTTTGCACAAATTGGTTTTAATGGACTGCTTAATGAAAAGACAATCTATTCTAACATTTCCTTGTTGCATTTCCTTTTAATGGTTTCAAACAAAATGATAGCAATGTGGGAGGCTGGTTGTATGCATTAAAATATGCCCTGTATAAATAGCATTTAAGGGTTTAAAAGTCATGAGCTAATGTTACAAATCATTTTGCTTTATTTATTTATTTATTTATTTATTTACTTTTATATTTGTTTGTTTGCTTGCTTTATTTTTATTTGGATTTTTAGTAAACAGTATTGCATAAGGGTTCAGCATAGATTTTAGGACAACCTAGCTAGTGTATGTCACTAAGCTCCATAATCATCCATAATCATCCACAATTCTAACGCGTTTTGGATTTCACATCTTTCTAACTGTGCATTGAGCACAAAAATGATGGCGTTGCAGTCTTTCTGTGAAGTGATGCATACTAAATTGTTCATAGCTAGTCTTTATAGAGACTGATCCAGTTTTGAATTCTTCCTGACTGCTTTGCTGTTTTTGTTTTCATGGTGCAGTGAAATATGTATGAGAAACAGAGATACGCCATTCTTTTTTGCACCATTGCTCTTTAAACCAGCACTAGTAAGCCAGGAAAATGTGTACTCTTCTTACATTGAGAGCTTTTTTACTTGAACAGTTTACTTTTTTTTTAGGGAAACTTCAGTACCCATCCCTCATACTCTTACCAACCACAGTCCACAGTAATTAAATATATACCTTTCTATTAAAATAATATTTTACAAATACCAACTTGGAATGTTTTTCACATTTATTTACTATATGGTCAAACATATGTGGCTACCTGACCATCACACCCATATGTATATAGACCTTTTCTAAAGTTTTTCCACAAAGTTGAAAGCATAAAATTATACGCATTGTATAATGTATGTATGCTGCAGCATTAAATTTGTTCCTCGGTAGAACCAAGTGACCTAACTATGTTTCAGCATGACAGTACTCCTGTGCACAATGTAAATTCATTAAAGACATGGTTTGCCAACACTGGTGCGGAAGAACTAAAATGGCCTAAGTTGATCCCTAAACCAAAGCCTACAGGACAATTCTGGTATGAATTTGAATGCCTACTGCACCTCACGCCTTCTCACCCAACATGAGTGCCTAACTTCAATTCTTATTTTAATACCTAGTTAGAAAAGCGACTTTAAAGAGTGGATTAGATCTAAAATGAGATGTTCAAAAAGTACATACAGTATGGGTTTGATAGTCAGATGTTTACTATGACATCAGCCCTATGTCACCAAAAAAGTGTGAAGGGCCCTATTGTTTTATTTATTTAAGGTTTATCAGAATTGGTTTTGGTATGGCATGTATTATATCATTGCTTTGCTTTTGACTTTTTTTTTTGGAAACTCCATCCAAATTATAGTAATCTTTCAGTGGTCAGTTTTGTAAAGTTCATTTCAAATGTATAGCCACCATATAATTTAATGGCAGATAGCACATACTTTGACATTATAATCTGGGTAGGACAGGCTTTGCAGGCCCGCAAAACAGGGTACCATGCACCATGTCTGACACTAGGATAGAAATATCTAACAATTTTGACCTTGTTGATACATTTATGTTGCAATGATGGCTTTTCCAAAATTAATTAAAGACACAATGGAATGCTTACTGATTTAAGATTAGTATTAAGTGTAGGAATTAATTAGATACATTAATATTTATGTAAGTGGCAGGGGTATGTGTGCTTGTGTGTGTGCGCGCTTTCTACCATTTACCTGTGTCAGCTCTGTGCTGACTGTCAATTATGTTACAGTAAGTCTCATTTTTCACAACCCCATTTTTTTCCCAGTCTTTTTTTCACAAGTAACTTTATCTGTTTTACTAATTGAACATCACTGTTGATAAGTTTGCTTGGAGCAAAATAGATTATCCAGCTCCTTTTGTTCCTGTTCTGCTAAAATTTGGTTTATCTACAGAGATGATGCAATAAGAGCAGTGCAGAATGTAGTATGTTACTGTGAATCTGACTAGGCTGTTGTCATTTACTAATGTAAAGCAGTGGCAGTGAGAGAGAGAGAGAGAGAGGGAGGGAGAGAGAGAGAACATAGAAAAATGCTGTACAGAAAAAAATCATATGTTTCTTTCTTTATGATATGCATTTTATATCAAACTATTATTAGTCAAATTATATGGTTGCTCTTTGCTTTGCTGTAAGTTGATAATTAAAAAAAGTTTTGCTCCTGAAAATCTTTTAGTAACAGCTGTGTAAATGTGAATACTTAGGTGTTCTGTATTCTGCTTTTAAAACAACTTTGCTATGTTGTTTGAACATCTATTATCAAAGAGTGGGAAAAACATGCACACAAGGGTGAGGTTACATTGCAATTGATACCCAACCATCCCCAGTGGGCGTCAAGTGATCGTTTTCCAGGTCTCTGGTGACCTGCCTATTTGCGTCTAGGCCTCTAAAGAGTGCAGCCATGAGAAAGAACCATGGTGATTTCTTATTGATTTCATAATAGTAAAAATAAATACACTCATATAAATGCAATCATTTTTAAAACAGAAAAAAATCACACTGCTTTAAAGGATCATTTGATCAGCTGAAGATGATTTTATTGACAAAAGCTTTCATTTGCCGTTTTTTGTAACGGGGCCTCTGAGCATCTGTCTATTGAGTGCTAGAAGGCCTGACTCCTGCTCAAGGGTAATACTGAATTCAAGAGAAAATTTTAAAAATGATAAATATATATATAAAAAAAAACATCTACACTATGTACACCATATTAGCCCTTTAGGGACATTAAGGGGAAAAGTTGGTGTTTATTTCTTATATATCCTTTCACCAGCTATGTCACCACACATTAAACCCTGCCCTGGGTTGTTCATTTGAATACTCTCTACGTTGTGTGCTGAGCTGTGAGTGTGTTTTCACTCATTGTTTTGCTAGGTCAGGGTATCTGCTCAAGCATGAAGCTGCTGCTTTGAATGTAGCCAAATGAGAAAAAAATCAGTCAAAATCCTGAAATAATTTACATACTCTGCTCCTGACCTGGGCCCATGCTTTGAATTTTTTTTTGACTGTTGTTGCCTGCTGTGGAGTCATGTGACCAAATGCCTCTAGAGAGCACTTGTTTAAAAAGATAATTAAGTGGTAGTCCAATAGTGCCACCTTGGTGTCCATATAGAAACCCTGTACTTGTCCCTTTAAAGCATTTATATTTTACATAAACAAACACTGCTGAGTACACATGGTATTTATCAAATTGAATCAGTAACTTCGTAGCTAGTCTAGCTATGTAAAACTCCAGTGTATTCTTAAGTTCATTTTAAAAGTGAATAATAAACCAAAGTGATCTGTCTTTGTTCATTTATAGGAGAAGACGTTCATGTTCATTTGTATGGAGCCTCCACAAATATCAGTGTAATGCTGGATAAAAACTCGCTGTTAATGGAGAAGACCTATATCAATATGGCGAACCAGCGTGCAGTGGCTATCCTGAACAGAAGTGACTCCATTGTGCATTTCCAGTGGAAAAACTTTGCCACTGAGGTGGAGGAGGAACAACATAGACTAAGGTCTAATTAGTTTGACTAAAGCAATGTTAATAGATTCTCAGAATACCAGACTTTTTCTTTTTGCTAGTTTAGGTTAACCCCTTAATTCCTACGTAGATTATCATTAAAAACAAAAAACAGCATATGTTACTGGAATTATATTCAATACAGTATGCCATCCGGCAAAGAAAATACAAAACATAACACGTTTAGAAAAAATATATATTATGTTTGGTATGATCATATGTTTGAATTAGCATAGGCTAGTCATTATAATTATCGCAGCAGATCACAAAGGTGTGAGCCTGTGTTATACAGATAATATTATCCACTGAACCAGAATCAGTCAAATTAAGTTTAAGTATGTGGGATATTGAGGTGAGCTTACAGTAGCTTAATGTCCACAGCAACTGTACAGTTTGTGTGTTTTATAAATACAGTACATTAAATTTCTAGATTATTCAATACTTTCTAAAGAATATTATTTATTAAGTACCTTGGATTATTCAGTAACTATAGAAAAATATATATGAAAGACCTGTAGTTTAAAGTATGAGCAATAGCAATTTAAACCTTTGCCATGGGTTGGTGGTTTGGTTTATTTTAAAACAATTTACTGTACATTGTCTTGTTAAATTGTGCAAAAATTATTTGTCTTTCGACTGTTCCCTTTCAAGGGGTTGCCACAAGGAATCATCTGCCTTCATCTAACTTTATCCACTGCATCCTCTTCTCTCACACTAACTATTTTCATGTCCTCTTTCACTACATCTATAATTCTTCTCTTTGGTTTTCCTCTAGACCTCCTGTCTGGCAAAGTGCTAAAATTAAGCAAACAGTATCTAAAGAATATCTATTAGAAAAGAGCCCCAATTAAAGGAGATGCTCTACCTTAAAGAAGCAGTCATGAATATCAAGTATTTAATTTTTTAATCTGAACCTCTAAATCATTGTTCTGTTCTTTACCTCTCTCCCTTCCATTTAGGTTCTTTTCCAATCTACAACAAGGGGATGATGAGGAGGAGATGCAGCATTTTTTAACAGAATGTGGTGCTGACCCGAGTCACCGAGACCACCTCTCTATGCTGTCACGCACCTTCCAGCACAGACGCAAACAGCTTCCTCAGGACAGTCTGGCTTTCAGTGACCAGAACATCATCATAGAACCACAGGTGTCTAATAGACAAACACAAACACACACAAACACACACACACACACACACACACACGCACACACACACACACACACACACACACACACACACACACACACACACACACACACATACACACACACGCACACACACACACACATACACATACACACGGCCAGGCCAAAAAAAAAAAAAAGTTTTTACTTTAGGGAATGTGGTGGCCAATTCATTGTGAAAATGATTCTTCATGGTCCTCTCACAATTTGAATCTTGGAATATGTTTGTGCCATCCGGAAACTCTATTGATGTGATTAACCGGGTTATTCAGTACATTCAGGTCATTAGCTGACTTTATTTTATTGATGTGTACCATTGCTGAGCCTAGACCTGACCAACCTAATCAACTCCATATCATACTCTCCTTCCAGAAGCTTTTACAGTAGCCACTATACGTGATGGGTGCTCCAGTTCCAGTAGCTAATTCCAAATCCCCATTGCTGTTTCCTTTGTTTGATGCAGCCCAATAAATTGACCTTTCTAAAATGGCAACCCATTTTTGGCCAGGCAGTGTGAATACACAAACACATATACAGTATACACACATGTACAGTATACTGTATATACACGTGTGTGAGTGTTTGTAAAAACATCGCAGTAGTTCAACTTCAACTTGTTAATTTACAAAACATTATACAGGTATTAATATCACTAGTACTATTTTACAGACCCAACCCACATAGCAAAACCTTCCTTTTTCTATTTACACAGGTTTTTCGTAAACATATAGACATTTGCATAAATACGGTGCGTATACTATAAAGTTCTTAAGAGGTAAAAGTTACATTATTAACCACTCAATCCCATTGTTAATATATCTTTATTAAGTTCTTTCTACAATTTGCTATGATTGCATCCTTACCAGACTTTTTTTTCCTTCAGAGTTTAGCTGAAGAATCTGTTTTGAAATTCAAAATTTCAAACAAATATACCTAGCCCCTCCCATCAGTGTTGCTTTCAAAGCCATGCCTCTAAAACAAATACGTATGTGCTGCCTAGGCTAGTACACCTGAATTATAATGTCGCAGGCAGAGCTTACTGAACTGAAAGGCAAATAGACAATTCCCCCTGTACTGATTGGTTGGATCAACAACATTTTACCTATCAAGCAAAACTAATCATTGTTATGCAATCCATTGTGCATATTGTATATCTTATTTTTTCATTCTTTCTCATAAAATAAAATGTTGCAGTAAAAACCCCACCATTATTACTACAACAGTATTATCTACATTTTAACAAGGGTTTTAAAACAGCAGCTTTTTAAAGGTACCGTTCTCATATTCTTCCAAATGTTTTTGCTGAAGGAAATCTGTTATGTTGCCACATTTTAATTGGTTTTATACAGACTTTACAAATCACATTTTTTTATTTTATGCAACACATTTAATACTAGTTAACTATTAAACTAGTTATGTTTAACATAATGTGTATCTTTACTTTGATTTGCAGTGAGCTTACAAGCACCCAAGCTGGTATAATGCTTTTTCCATATAAGTCACTTGGCTTTTATCTTATCCTCCTATAGAGAAACCAAATAGCTATTTCATGCAGAAATCACTTCATTTTCTGTGTACAGATCATATCATATCATACTCTTATGAGGGACTCCCTGAAAATATTTAAATGAGTTAATTTTTTTCAAGGAATTAGGAATTTGTCTAGAATATATTTGTAGGCGTTGGCATTCCCTTCACTGTGTATAGCCCTAACCTTAGCCCCAATTAACACCTTTGTGATTAACTGGAATGCTGACTGCACCCCAGGCCTTCCTGCCACCTAAGTGCCTGACCTCTTTAGCACTCTTTTGACTAAATGATCACAAATCCTAACAGACATAATCTAGCGGAAAGCCTGTTATTCTTATTATTAATAAAAAGATTTTCATGACAGCTAACCTGACAAACCTTTGAAAATATAATGCACAGACCTGCCTAAAGCCTGTAATGTTTGTGTACCAAGTGAATAGTGATGAATAGTGATGAATGTTGTTATCTATCTTTACCTGTTTGGCATTTTTTCTCTATTTTTCTCAAACACACAAGACAACTAATGTTTGTTAAAAGTCACTACACATTCTTTTTAAAAAGCTTTGAAATGTTACAAGCACTGGTTTTGCTGCATTTGTTACCCATGATGCACTTTACTGTACTTGTTTCAAAATAAAATGAATAAATGAATTATTTTATCTATCTATTTTATCAGATAAATAATTCTACAACAGATTCATGCGGTTGCTTTATGTACAAGAGACATAAGATACTTGTGTAGTGTGTTGTACGCTGGTGCGTTCATTTTGGCTGCATGGTTGGCCCCTACATCTCATTCTCCAAATGAGATTTCTGGAATCGGTTATAACCTTATGAATCCAAAGGCATTGGGTTGTCCTCAAAGGCTTGCATACCCTGAAAGAAATTGTTAAAGTTGACCAAGGCCAGGTTGACCCTCCAAAGGCTATGCCAGAAAAAGATGAAGGTTCTGGAGCAGCCAGAGAGGGCATAGAGTGCATAGTCTCCTGATCTCACTTTAGGGAGATCTCAAATATGCAGTTCATGCAAGACAACCAAATCATTTACAGGAAGAAGATGGGCAGCTATACCACCTGAGAGAATTTAGGACCTCCTGCACATTTATTACAAAATCCTCCATACCAACATTAATGCTAAAGGGGGCAATACACAATATTAAGAACTAACTGTGTGCAAACTAAAAAAAGGGATTATTTTCTCATTTTCTTTGTCATATTTTGTTTGACGATTGTACTATTCAGTTATGCTTTACATATGAAATTAAGTCTTAAAAAAATAGTTTTGCCTTCTCACTCATGTTTTCTTTAAAAAAATGGTACACATCTTGCAAATTCTCCAGATTTATACCAATTTTTTGGTATAAAAAGTTTGCTAAACTGCTTTTAGATCTTTGTTTCAGTTGTTTCTGTGATGTACTGAAATATAATTACAAGCACTTCATACGTTTCAAAGGCTTTTATCGACAATTACATGACATTTATGCAAAGAGTCAGTATTTGCAGTGTTGGCCCTTCTTTTTCAGGACCTCTGCAATTCGACTGGGCATGCTCTCAATCAACTGCTGGGCCAAATCCTGACTGATAGCAACCCATTCTTTCATAATCACTTTTTGGAGTTTGTCAAAATCTGGGGAGTTTCCAGGCCATGGACCCAAGCCACTTAGTTATCACTTTTGTCTTATGGCACAGCCCCGTCATGCTGGAAAATGCATAGTTCTTCACCAAACTGTTGTTTGATTGTTGGAAGAAGTTGCTGTTGGAGGGTGTTTTGGTACCATTCTTTATTAATGGCTGTGTTGGGGCAAAATTGTGTGAGCCCACTCCCTTGGATAAGAAGCAACCCCACACATAAATGGTTTTAGGATGCTTTACTGTTGGCATGACACAGGACTGATAGTAGCACTCACCTTTTCTTCTCCGGACAAGCCTTTTTCCAGATGCCCCAAACAATCGGAAAGAGGCTTCATCGGAGAATCTGACTTTGCCCCAGTCCTCAGCAGTCCATTCATCATACTTTCTGCAGAAGATCAATCTGTCCCTGATGTATTTTTTTGGAGAGAAGTGGCTTCTTTGCTGCCCTTCTCGACACCAGGCCATCTTCCAAAAGTCTTCACCTCTCTGTGCGTGCAGATGCGCTCACACCTGCCTGCTGCCATTCCTGAGCAAGCTCTGCACTTGTGGCACAACGATCTCGCAGCTGAATCCTCTTTAGAAGACAATCCTGGCGCTTGCTGGACTTTCTTGGACGCCCTGAAGCCTTCTTAACAAGAATTGAACCTCTTTCCTTGAAGTTCTTGATGAATTGTTGATGTAGGTGCAATCTTAATAGCCACAATATCCTTGCCTGTGAAGCCATTTTTATGCAACGCAATGATGGCTGCATTTCTTTGCAGGTCACCATTGTTAACAATGGAAGAACAATGATTTCAAGCATCACCCTCCTTTTAACATGACTGTCATTTTAACCCAATCAGCCTGACATAATGAGCTCCATCCTTGTGCTCGTCAACATTCTCACCTGAGTTAACAAGACGATTACTAAAATGATCTCAGCAGGTCCTTTAATGACAGCAATGAAAGTGGAAAGTTTTTTGGGGGATTAAGTTAATTTTAATGGCAAAGAAGGACTGTGCAATTCAAAAAAAGTTTACATTATACTGGCTTGCAAAAGTATACCCCGACCCTGCTGTAAACTTCTCCACAACTTCATCCCTAAACTGTCTGGTGTGTTTCTTGGGCTTCATGATGCTGTTTGTTCACTAACTTTCCCTAATAAACCTCTAAGGGCTTCACAGAACAGCTGTATTTTTACTGAGATTAAATTACACATGTAGGCTCTATTTACTAATTAGGTGACTTATGAAGGCAATTTGTTTCACTGAACTTTAGAAAAGGGGACCAAATACACATGTAGACCACACGTTTCAGATATTTGTAAATATATATATATTATTATAATTATAAGAATTTCCTTTTTCTTCCATTTTACAATTATGTGCCACTTTGTGATGGTCTACGTAAAACCCCAATAAAATAAATTTACGTTTGTCGTTGTAACATGACAAAATGTGGAAAAGTTTAAAGGGTATAAATACTTTTGTCCGTTTGTGCCCATTTAACAAACTTCTGACTCAAATAAAACACGCATAAAATGTTCTATAGCAGCTTCTAAAACTTTCTCATTTCGTCATTTTGCAATCAGTCTGTTCATTTCTACACATTAAAGAACTATCATGGGCCCAGAATCAGTTAATAGTCAAAGACTGGAAAATGGTTGTCTTTTTTATATCCTTTAACCTTCTGGTTTAAATGAACAATGATAAACTCAGAGAGTCTTGCCTTGTTTGATACGATTGCAACCTGGTATGGTTTTCTGCTGTTGTAGCCCATCCACCATAAGCTCTGGTGTATTGTGCACTCTCTGCTTACCTCTATGTGTTACTCTCTGATGCCTTTCTGTTCACCATCGTTTTAAAAAGTTCTTAGATATGTTTATTCCTGTCAGCTTAAACCTATCTGCTCATTCTCTTCTGGTTGCTCTTATTAATTATTAATTTTTGCAAATTAATAATGCAAATCCTCTACTCAAAGATTGTTGTTCTCACAGTATGTTGTGTAAAATGCTGATTAAATTCACAGAAATCAAACTTTAAAGTGGTGTCCATATTTTTTTGGTAGGTATGTTATGTTTGGATGAATCAATGGTTTTGTCTTCTGTGGTTTTGTGGTCCTTGATTACAGTGACAGATCTGTCTGAGTGGTTTAATCTACTCTTACATTCCCTTCCTTTATAAAACCTTAATTAGTTCACTCACTGCATTTGGAAAGAAAGGGAGTGGACATACCCTTGAAACACCGATGTCTCACATTTCGTACAACATTTTCATGCTCTTGAAAATTACCCTCCCATACAGAAGGTGACTATATGCAGAGTTGAATGCATTTAAAGTCCACATTAAATCCTCCTGATTTTTAGTCAAGCAGAGTGAAAAGAGTATTATGGTTAAGTTACTGTATGTCTGAATTGCTTACAGGAGGGGGACATCTGGCCAAACTGCACAGCTGAAATCGGCATCATCTTCAAACCCCTAGAAGCCAAACTTTACCAACACACCATATACTGTGAAGTCACAGGTACTGGTTAGCCTAATAAATGCTGTAATATTAAAAATATTTTAACTGTGTAACAAATATCATTAAGTTGTCTATTTCTTTTACAGCCGGTTGTTTAGTAATTTGCATGTGTGTATTTAAACCCATCTGTCACTGAATACCTCACATTTGCCTTAGGTTGGCTGAGGTTTCCAGGGAGGGACTAGGGACATAAGAAAATGTTTTTTTAGCACAAATAAAAATAATAGCTACTGTAAAAGTGGACCTATTCTTTCATTCTTTATTATTTTTAAGGCTTATTTTTCACCTAACAGAGTTTGAGATGTTTGTATTTCACATTAAAGAATGCTTTGATCTATAGATGACTTTACTGATTTTCATAGGGTACTTTATGAGATCCTGTTTTGTTTTACAGCTGGTTGTAATTCATGCATTTTTCATATATTTTAATAGTGATTGGTTTTAATTAGATTTTTTTAAAGCTTTGGTAAGCTTTTAATAAAGTGATATGCTATGCAAATGTTAATCAAACCAGCAAGAGTAAGAGGTGACTGAGCAAATATTTGTTGCTACATAAACCACTTTATTGCTTTAACACAACATTTGTATTATGATTGTCCCTATGCAGGCAGAGAGTCACGTTTGCCACTGCATATAAAAGGAGAAGGCCTAGGCCCCAAACTGCAGTTAAACGTTAATGTGCTGGACATTGGCAGCATTTTTGTTGGCTCAAAGCACAGCTATGAGGTAGGAGTAAGCACACTACTGTTCTTGCAAAAGTCATTTCTAGCAATAGCTTAAATACCACTAAGACCTCAGTATTTTGTATTTTAAATAAATAAATAAAATAAATAATAAACAAATAAAAATTATTATTATTATTATTATTATTATTATTGTTTCATGTGCTATTGTTCCATTTGGTATTGATGCTGTTTACTCTGAGAATGCTTTATAGAAAATGAGAAAATTATAAAAGACATATAGTGGGTCCATAAATTTTAGAACAATTACAATTACAACAAAGGTTTTCGGCACTGCCTGAAGTTTGTAATCCATTTGCTTTCCGAGGCCTGAATGAAGCAATATGAAGCAGTTTCATATCAGTTTTGCAGCATTTGGCTGAATCTGAGCAGAGAGTATAGCCCTATACACTCATCCTACAATCATACAATTCATCCTGCTATTTTTTATCAGCAGTCAGGTCATCAATAAACACCAGTGAACCGATTCCATTGGCAACCATATACCCTTATGATATAACATTTGCTCCACCATGTTTGACAGATGATGTGGTATGCTTTGGATAATGAGCTGCTTCTTTCTTTCGCTATGCTTTTCTTTTCCCATAATTCTGGTACAAGTTAATTTTTGATTTCATCAGTCCAAAGAATCTGGCAAAAAAAATTCTGCAAAGACTGTTCTGGCCTTTTTGTCATTGAGCATTACCAGTTAGTTGGATTCTTGTTATGAAATGTCTGTGTCATCTGTTGACTAAAGACTTGACAATGACTCCCCTACCTCCTCAAGATGTGTTCTGCACTGGGCTTTAGTTGTCTTGGGTGGGTTTCCAGTCTTTTTGCTGTTGCTGAGCTTGCCACTTAATTATTTCTTTTTATGGATATTCCAAACTGTTGTATTGGCCTCTTTAATGTTTTTGCTAACTCTCTAAAGGGTTTAATTTGTTTTTTCAGCCAAATGATGGCCACCTTCACTTACAGTACATAGATATCTCTTAGAAACTTATGTTGAGAGTTCGAGTTAATGGCTACCAAATGAAAATGTTATACTCAGAACCATATCCAGGCTATTGATTAGTCAGGATATTAGTCACGCCACATTTCCACGTGTTGCAGCTGTCAGGAACAGGCCACATCTGGAAATCCTTATGTGTGTGTATGGGCATGGTTGTAATTGCTGAATGCCACATTTTGTCATACCCCTTTAATTAAAACTGGAAGTCTTTACTTCACTTACATCTTGATTGTTTCATTTCAAATCTAAGGTGTTAACATAGAAGCCAAAAAAAAATTATCTTTGTTCCAAAATGTATGGACCTGACTGTATAAAATATAGGAAGCTAATATGTATTCTATTTTTTTCTTAACCACTTAACAATAACGGAATTTGTTTCCATGCATATTTCTTGCCTTACTGTGCCTTTTCAAACTTTGGCCACAAACTGTGATTCTGTGCTGTATCTTCTTTGACCTTTCCCCAAGGTGCTCGTGAGCAATAAGGGACTTATAGATGCCCGCTATAGGCTTATGCCTCCTACTGCAGCTATGGGCCTGTGCATTTCCTTCAGCCCTCCTGAGGGTTTGGTGCCACCTGGGGCCTGCCATGTCCTGGAGGTCTACTTCTCCTCTGACAAATTGGGCACCTTCTCAGAAGATTTTTATTTTACCGTTTTAGGGAATCCCCAGCCTCTCATCCTTACATTTAGGTAACTATCTCGTTGATGACTAATTTTGTTAATCTGTTGCTGTTTCTGTAACCAACTGTTTTTTAAGGGTACACCATACAACTGTTTTAATAATTTACCTGTTTTCTGGTGTAATTTCTAGTCGTTTGCAGCTTAACTAAATGCATATTGCTTTTATCTATATAGGTATTAAGCCACAGTTTGGTGAAAGTTCTAAAAATCACTTGTCATTCTTGCCACTTTTTTCAGAGTAAGATGTATTACTGTTGAAAAGGCTAAATATAGAGATGCTTTGATTTTAGAAGCAAGGAACACCACTTTTCTCTTTAAAAAGTTTAATTTTACCTTTAGTAATATTAGGAGTATATATAAAATCTTTGTCTTTGTCCTGTTGTTTACGGCAGGGGGTGTGTAATGGGCCCAACGTTTCATTTTAACATTTCTGAGCTTGACTTTGGAGAAGTATCCTTCGGTAAAATATTTTTTTTATCATCAATAATCATGATCACATGCTTACCAAAATTCCCAGTACTACCTTTTATTTTTCCTAATTTTTTTTGCCTGTTTATTTGTTTGTGTTCTTTACAATGACCCCAAAAGGCTTTCCTCACACACTGACCTGCTCACTTTCCAATACTTCATTGGTTTCTATGAGTTTTGGCCTGCGGATCCCAGGAGATGGGTCAGGGAGGAAGAGTGTGACCTTTACAGAGCAGGTAAAAGAGCTGGACAGGAATGACTGGAAGCCAGGAGGCAGGGCATCTGAGAGTCCTCGAGAATTCAGAGTGACACCTTGTTCAGGCACAATCCGGGCTCAAAGCAAGATGGACATCATGGTAGGACTCTTTGTTTTATAGATCCTCCTTTGCCTCTCCAGTGTATGCTTCCACTGCATATTTGACACAAATTTAAATTGATTTCAATATGCAAAGGTCAGTCTGAATGACCAGCCAGTCCATCTTCTCTGCCCTTTTAACAATATAGTCTTCCAAGAAAAAACTCTTTAATCTACATTTATTGTCTCCAAATTTGTCTGGGCAGATTACAATACATTGAAATACATTGATGGCTCATGAGTTTAAGACCATGCAGGAGGTTTTCAGTAAAAGCTTGCTGTCTGAGCAGACAAAAAAGTTCAGATAACCCTGTTAGCCCCATCACCTTGCTTCTCTTGCCAGATATCCAGTAGTGTGTGTAACTGCCAGCCAGTGGTCCTTTCAATCCACACTAGCTGTCATATGTTTACGAAGGGACTAATCTGCTGGCTCTGTCTGAGTGTCTGGTTTTCTTAAATTGGGGTGTCACCTGCCAGTATGAAGAGTTTAATTCCTTAATAGGACTGTCAACTGTGTGAACTTCAGAAAAGTCTGCCCAAGCGATCAACAGGATCATGTGGTCTCTCATATCCAAAAGTTGTTGCTCCCATATTTCAGTTGAATTAGGTTAAATTTTGTGTAAAAAACTACCATGTTTTGCACAAAACATGGCATATGAGCCTAAGTACACCATGTAAGGGGGCAACAGGTAAATTGTCTTCTTCCTTCTATGCGTAGACATTTAAATTAGGATTTCCTAAACAATGGGCAAGTGTTAGGTTTAAAAAGAAGAAGAGTGTCCGAAGTAAGTCTTAAGCTGATGACAAATGGGATACTCCTGTTTAGGACTGCGCAATTTCATAAAAGAGTTCACATTGTTATTATTTGTTATTATTTTGCATATTGTAATTGTGATTTAAACGGTGATCTTTAACTATTGAATGTATCAGTGTGTATTTAATTGTATTTATCTAGGCTATAAGCAAAGAATGGCAAAAATGATCTCATTAAAACAATGTTGACCAATATTTTATAAATTTTTATAAATTTATTTTATAAAATTTTTTTATAATTTTTTTTTATAAAAAAAAAAAAATAAATAAACTAATACTTTAATTATTGACAAGTTTATTGCAATTTAGATTTTTATGTGAATACTTGTGCGGCACTACACCTCTTCATTTTTAAGGTAATTAGCAATGAATGGTTTTGCATGTGGTTGTGTTTAAAAAACACAAGTCTGCAGAGGACATGTTCCACAGAGCAGGAGAGTCACTGTTGACAAGTTTTTGGTTTCCCTGCATAACTGAATGGCAGACACAGGTTGATATTTTTACTCTCATATGCCTTTTTCGTCATAATATAACACTTTATACTGTATAAGGGGTTAGAGCTTGGGGAGAAGAAGGAAACTGATAGTCAGAGAAAGTCCTTTAATTCTGCTTATTTTTTTTTGGATCTGGCAACCATGATCATACTGTAGATGATATACAGTATTACAAATACATAAAGCAATTTTCTTACATCTTCCGTAGAAATGCTAAACTCTTACTAATTTTGTTACATGAAAATTTTTTCAAATCTTCTAGATACAAATTATGATAACAGAAATAGAATTCAATTACTCAGTGGAAGGTCATAAGATGTCATGGGGCCATAAGATGTCATGTTTATTAATGTACCTACTCATATTTTTACATATGGCCTTCAGGACCATTTAATGAAAGTTGCGCTGCAATAGAAATTGTCAATTAAAGAACTCTAATGCAAAATCATTGGACAACATCCAACAGCCATGACTAGTATGTGGTGTACTTGTACTGTGATCAGTAATATAATTAACTGAGAGCAGAGAAGCTGTTACAACTGTGACAAAAATGTCCCCAAATTTCTGTGATTCTGAGTTAATTCCAGTAATTATATTCACAATTTGTATTATCCATCAGCCTTGATATTGTTTATTGATTCCTTTGCCTATAAGATACATCTGAAGGTAAGTAGTGTTATAAAGAGTAATATAATATGTACTGTACAGTATATATATATATATAACTATGACTGTGTGTCTCTTGCAGGTGACCTTGTGCTCCAATACAGTGCACCGATATAGTCTGGCATTGGTGGTGGATGTGCAAGGAGTTGGAGAGGAGGTGTTAGCTCTTCCACTTAAGGCTAGGTAGGACCCTTATGGTGACATTCTCAAATCTGTTTATACTTTATACAAACTGTACAGTATATGAAGTAAAGATATTTGCTGGCAACTCTCTGCAGTTGTGTTGTTCCTGAAGTGCACCTGGAGAGTTCTGTTCTTGAGTTCCAGCACTGCTACCTGGGTTCTCGCTATGAGCGGCCCATCGGGCTGATTAATAACACAAACCTTCCTGCATGCTATGGCCTTCTAGCCCAGGTAAAATGTCTAGAACTTTATTATCCTGTGGTTATGAATGGGAAATCTTAAGATAAACCTGACAGAGAGAAAGTATTAAGGCTCTTCTTAGTGCACAGTACTACACAATTACTGTATGTGAGCAACACTGTGTCTATATGCAGGAGTATGAGGAGAAACCATCTCTACTGTACTCTACTGCTCATCCAAGAGGTGTGATCCAGCCATACAGTACTAAGGACATTCCTCTGGTTCTTCAGGCTAAAACAGTGGGCCGAGTCCAACTCACTGCTCTTGTTGCAATTTTAGGCCAGCAGGGTCCTCCACTGGTGAGCATGTCTGTATTTGTATACTGTACATGTATTAGACAGAGATAAAGACAAAGTGACCAGTGCCACAATCTCATGCTCACAGTGTATTTTATTATTTCAACAAATTGAATCAGTTGTAATTTTATTTAATTACTCTTGCTCATCCAGTTTATCTCTGTTTCCTATAGGAGTTGCTCCTGTCCTGCATTGGCCAGGGTCCAGTTGTCTCTCTTTCTGCCACTGAGCTACACTTTGGCACCATTCCAGTGCTCACTGACATCCCAAGGACACTGCAGTTGTTCAACCATTCCCCAATTCCAGCCCAGTTCTTGGCACAAATGGTTGGTCCAGCTCTATTTTAATTATAGCCGAAGTGTGACAATTATAAAATACTTTGTTCTAGCTGTACTAGAATTTTTTTTTTTTTTTACCTTTTAATTAATCCTTAGATCACTTAGTGTAAGTGTATAATAAATTAGATGATTACAGTAGTTGAATTGCTTTGTTGGCTTTGTAGTCAATTGGTGCCTGACAATTGCACATTGAACATCACCCTGTCATTCCTTTTCAGTTACACAGAACAGTTGTATCAGACCACAATCTCATAATAGTCTTCCTTATTGTCTCTTCTTCTACAAAAAAATGTTAATTAGTTTTATTTTGGGGGATACGTCCAATTTCCCAACAACTAGAAGACATACACTCAAGAATAAAACCAAATGTAATCAGTCCCTTAAAATGTTTATATACTTAGAAATACCAGTGCCCCTGCTCATTAATGAAGTTATCAGCTAATCATGTGGCAACAGTTTAATGCATAAAATCACACAGATAAGTTAAACAGTGTCAGTCAATGTTCAGAATACACAATGCACAAGATGAGGAAAAATAGTGATCTTAATTGATTTTGACCATTACATAACTGTTGGTGGTAGATGGGCTGGTTTGAGTACATCAGAACCTGCTATTTTACTGGGAATGTCACATATAACATTTTCTAGCGTTTAATCCAGTATAAAGCAGTTCTGTGGTTGGAAATGCCTTGTTAATATGAGAGGTCAGAGGAGAAGGGCCAAATGTTTAGAATCACTGTGATTGCATTTTCCCCTCATCCTGATATTTGATATGTACATTAACAATGCTCTTAAATTGCATGTGGTTTTGAAAGCATATTGGCAACTGCACAAGGACATGCAGATATTAGGTGTCCTCAGTTGTGGCCTTTTTATTATTAAAGATGCAGCATTAAATATCTATTCAACCCTATATTTCACTATGAGGGTGATGACCTGCTTAACCACAAGGATTAGTAAAGAGTTTTTCAGCTTTAATAAACCACACACAATAAACCACCCAAAAAGAGACACTGGCTGGAGGAATGTGCATTTTCATATTTGACTGATTTGTTTTTTTATATATATTTGTGTTTGTGTTCCTGTATCTTACTGTAGTGATGATGGGTGTTTGTAAGACCATACATTTTATTCTATTTAAAGACTGGCTCAAGATGAGCAATCAATGATGTTAAACCTTGCTAATGCAAACCTGATCTCATTATTGAAATTTCAGTGCTCTTGGTGTTCACTTGCATTCTTTTCTCAAGGGGAACCATTCCCCTATTGACAATATCTCTCTCTCTCTCTCTCTCTCTCTCTCTCTCTCTCTCTCTCTCTCTTTCTCTCTCTGTAATAAAACCTGAGAGAGTGATGTGTGACCCCCTGATGACTCCTCTGTATACTCAAAATGATTTGTCTCCTTTGCTGAGTGCCATCTTCATTGAAGAGAATAGTGTGCTTGCCATTTTCCCTTGCTCCAAGGGCAGTCTCTGCTGATGTTTGTACCACTGATTGTAGTGTACTACAAGCTCCATCACTATTTGTTCTCGGCACTAAATAGTTTATAAGTGACTTGCAAGAACATATTATTAATTAATTTATTACTTTGTGTTAATGGATAAGTTTGATTTAAACTGTAGACAGGGGTGTAAGTTTTGTTTCTCAGATTGAAATCCCTCTATTTATCCTTTGCAGAGCTGAGTGCCAATATGATCCCAAAGAGTAGACAGACTGTAAATGAGTACAGTTTGTAGAATTCGGATTTAAACACAAAAAGTTTAAGAAAATAAACTTTTTTCTTATTGTTAAAAAAATAAAAATTTAAGTACAGTAATACATGCAGTATTTTTTGCCTGAACTTTCATAATATTCTTAAACCAATTTCCTCTTAATTCACAAATTTATCCATAATAAATAGATTAACCGCATTAAGTGACATGGGCCATGAACAATTTTTTTATGGATGCTAAATCCACATTAGAATCCAGTGAACACAAAATGTTAACTTACTATGTACAGTCAAATAATTTCTCCATAACAGTTTGCATTTTACAAATAACATTTCTACGTTTTAAGGTTTTGCCCCAAAAAAGGCTAAAAGTATTTTGTAATTTGGGGTTATTCTTACGGTTTTCCCATGGGCATTGGTGGCTCAGTGGTAGGTTTCTTGTCTGCCTTCTGGAAGGCCAACCCAGCCATTGTGCCGGTCCCAGGCCCAGATAAAATGGAAGGGGTGGCATTAGTAAGCGTATCCGGCATAAAACCTGCGTCACGTTGTGTGCGTTATGGCGATCCCTTAACAGGAGAACCCGAAAGACTAACAATAACTTATGGCTTTGCATGTAGTAACCAAGTAATATTTTACTTAATATGAGTAAACACCTTTTATCACTTAAGCATGGAACAAGCCTAAAAATGGATGCCAGAGACAGTCCCACCTTGTGAGTCCTAAATAGGCTTCAGCACCTCAGAATAGACCAAGACCATACATACAAGTTCAGGGTAAACATAATTTAATTTACTGTATTGTTTGCAATCTGTCTTATCAAATCAAATTCAAAAATCAAATTCAAATTTTATTTGTCACATACACAGTCATACACAGTACGATATGCAGTGAAATGCTTAGACAACTGCTCGTGACCCAAAATCGAAAACAATGAATAGTAATAGGAAATAAATATGAAAATTAAAATATAGGGTAAATAAAACTAGGAAAGAATAAAATAAAATATTAAAACTAAAGTAAAAAAAATAAATAACTGTATGACAAAAATACACAATATAGAAAATATTTGAAGAATGTATGAAGAAATATAAAACAATAAGAGCAGCTGAACGGGTAGGTATATATTTATGTAATTTTTGTGTGGAATGGTGTTAGAATAAATAGTAATGAAAGAATGCTAATGTCCAACATTTGTGCAATCCACATATTTAAAGTGTCTAGTGCAGTGCAAAATATGTTTAAAAAGTGATTTATTTAAAGTGACTTGTGACAGAGTGATATGATGACCACCAGGTGTAGTTGTGCAGTGGCCACTAGTGTAAACGAATGTTCAGAATGTCCAGTGTGTGTGTAAAAACCACATGTGTGGGTCAGTACTGTGTGGTGGTGTGATTGAGAGACCGTATTGCCTGTGGGAAGAAGCTCCTCCTCTTATGATTAGTAATCTGCATTTATAGTTAGTAACCTGGCAGGTAGTAGAGTTGAACTGGGATGTCCCACAATATTTCTGGCTACAAGTTTAAATTTAGTTGCCTGAAAATTAGGGCATCTATTAAAAGGGAATTACTTTTCATAGTTTAATATTATTGTTTATGAATGAATGAATGAATGAATGCACATGGGCTAGCTCAACAGGAAGCATTACAGGGATACTTTTCTAACCCCTTCTTAAACACTTGCCTGGCATTACTGCTTAGGCAAGGTAAACGTTGTGAAATGAACATCAATTAATGTGATTATACACAGAACATTACATAAATGATAGAAGCAATAGAATAAATTGCAAAACTGAATGATACTAATTTGCTTCCACCCCTAAAACATCACTGATTTGCCTTAGTTTTGTTAACATTTAATTGAATTAGATATTAAAGCATCAACTCAGGCACATCTTTTGAGTTCAATGTAAGTTCTTTGAATATGTGCCCCTATCTTAACACCCCACAGCCGAATTCATTACACTTTGTAATTAACTTTTTAATTAACAATGTATATTTTTACATCAACATGCACTTGAGATGAGTAGAAGCTCTATCCATACATTTGGTCTAGTTTGTGTTCTGTTTCACCATAGTTAAATGAAACAAGGGATGTAGGTGGGATATGATTAATTTAAATAGCTGCATGAGCCATTAATAGCTTAATTAGCTGAATATGCCATTAATAAGAATAACCCACAAACAGCACTCCTCCCTTACTCTAAAAATCCCAATTAAAACCTTATCCAGGAGATGTCACTCAGCACTTCGCATTGTTGGAACTGATTTTAATCTGCCTTTCTGCTAGTCAACATTGCTTTCAGGAGAAGAAAATGCAAATGAAGATAGAGGGGGTCCTTTGTGTTGTGTCCTCTTAGAAAAAGGGGAAATGAAAAAAAAAAAACATTCTGCAGTGATCAAAATCAAAAGTGAACATCAGTCATATGGCTTACAAAGTTACACTCTGTCAAGATCCCTCACAGTAGGTGCTTGTGTCCCACAGCTGATAACACACAAGCAGAACACATTGCATTAGTTTGCCTCTACTGTTCCTCAGTCTAATAGCTTTCTCTGTCTTCATTTTCCCTTTCCTACTACTCAGCTATTCTCCTGAGAACATCCCTAGATTAATGGCCTCTGGCAGGGCAACACACATAAATTTACAGTTCATTCTAAAGTGTCTGAGTGACTATGCCCTACTCTATCCAGAGGTGACACTGTTAAGAGTAAAAATTCTAAAGGGTGTAACTCTGAATAGTCATTTAAAACTTACTTATTTATTTATTTATTTATTTATTTAAAGCCAGAAGTAAAGTTTACTCTTATACTTCTATGTACAAAAGAAAAAAAAACCAAACTACATTATTGCAATAGGCGCACGGTGGTGTAGTGGTTAGCAGTGTTGCCTTGTACTGTATCTCCAGGGTCCGGGTTTGATTTCAGTGGGTGTGTGAGTGGGTGTGCCCTGCGATGGATTGGCACCCTGTCCAGGGTGTACCCTGCCTCGTGCCCTAAGCCTTCTGGGATAGGCTCCAGGTCCCTGCGACCCTAGACACAGGATAAAGTCGTTTAGAATAAGTGAGAAGATAAGTATTGCAATATTGTAATGAACAAATAGAATACACATCTAAGGAAACTTCCCTATACCACCAGTCACCTTTTGTGAATTTATAGAAGTGAACATGTGCAAATGGGCTATTACCTAAGGTGGCAATACAAATAAATATGTTTGCTGCAGTAACTGTTTTTAAACAGTTTTAGTTAATTTCATTGATAAGTGCAAAAAATCTTAGTCAAAGGGTGTCCATCAATGAATTATTTAAACATTATAATGTCGAAGAACTAATATGGGTAAACACCTTTTATCACTTAAGCATGGAACAAGTCTAAAAATGGATGCCAGAGACAGTCCCTCCTTGTGAGTCCTAAATAGGCTTCAGCACCTCAGAATAGACCAAGACCATACATACAAGTGCAGGGTAAACATAATTGAATGTACTTTATTGTTTGCAATCTGTCTTATGATTAGTAATCTGCATTTATAGTTAGTAACCTGGCAGGTAGTAGAGTTGAACTGAGATATCCCACAATATTTCTGGCTACAAGTTTAAATTTAGTTGCCTGAAAATTAGGGCATCTATTAAAAGGGAATGCTTTATGCTTTCAGTAATCATATTACAATTTCTGCATATAATAATACATTACAGTACATTTGAGGATTTAAATAAAGAATTAAAATATTGTATTTTACTTTATATTAACACACATTTGTTTGATGCCAGGCTAACAGTACCACTCGGTGGCGGGTGGAGCCAGCAGAAGGAGAGATTCCCCCAGAGGGGCAGCTAGAACTGACACTGGTGGCCCATTTAGATGATGCACTGCCCTTTCATGATAATTTGCAGGTGGCCATCCACAGCAGCCAAACCCATACAGTACCCTTGTGGGCTATAGGAAAGGGCACCACCATCATCACTGACCGGCCCTTTGCTCCCCATCTGGACCTTGGAACCCATTTTAGGTACCGTGTAAATTGCAACCCCTATTTGTTCAATTTTCTTGTTTTATACCGTCACTTGGGTAAGTTGTGGCCTTTGTGTGCTTATTCTATTTGCCACTTTAAGCTCCTTGTAGATGTTGCAAAAACAAAAACAATGTGACCTGGTAATTGAGCATATATTGTTTGATCACAGTAGTGTTTTTACATTTGGTTCCTAACCTGTTATGCATATTTTTATATATTATGTATATTTTTTGTGTATCAGATGTCACTTTCATTTTGTCCAACTAGTACCCAATGTACTGTTAAATCAGAAAATAACTTACAGAAAAAAACTTCTGCTCAAATAATATACCTATGGAATTAGTATCTTTTTGTTTCTGCTTTATAGCTCAACTCCATGCCAATATCACTTTAGGATCATCAACAGAGGTCAGCGCTTTCACAAGCTTTACTGGACCACTGAAGGCTTTACACGCTCATGTCACAGAATCCCACCAACCACAAAACACAGACCACTTACTATCTCCGGGGAAGTTAAAACAACCAGTCCACTGGCACCTGTCACTTTGAGTGCTCCTGTCTTTTCCCTGACACCCACATGGTTGGAGCTTGGACCAGGTCATTCAGCCAACATGCTGCTGGAGGGCTCCTGTGATACACCCAAAGTAAAGCAAACATATTGCCCTACTATATACTGTCAGTTACTCTTATATTATATTGTTCCAAAAAACATATATATATATAATTTCATTTTGCTCAAAGCCCCAAACAGCATCTACCCTGTTTTCTTACTGAAACAACCTAGACTTTTTAAAAGAAATTCAAAGATGCTGCTTTCAGTTATTAAGTTGTAAATTAGTCTGCATGTTTTATATAAAAAACATAGGTCATCATTTAGAAATTGTATAATTTGTTGTGTACCTGTTTATTCAAAATTGTCTGCTGTTTTTGAAAGAAGCAACAAGATGCACTAAAGCAGATCACATTTATTGCTAAGTTTGTACTGATACTGCACATGCAAACCAATTAAATTCAGAAACGCACTGAGCTGCACCATATTCTATTCTTCTTAGGTTCTTTTGCCCTGATCCTCCATTAATTGAATGGGCAACCACAAAGAATGTAAGGAAAGAGCAGAGATAAACTTAGTTCATTTATGGTATATATCAGTATGCTGGAGCTCAGTGCTGACAAAGCATGGCTGTATTTTAGATCAGTACTGCCAGGCTTGTCTAAGAATATGAATAAGGTGCATATAAATAAGGGGCACATCTCACAGCTTAAACTTTGAATATGAAGTGTGTGTGTGTGTGTGTGTGTGTGTGTGTGTGTGTGTGTGTGTGTGTGTGTGTGTGTCTGTGTGTGTGTGTGTCTGTGTGTGTCTGTGTCTGTGTGTGTGTGTAGGTGGTAAGAGAAAGGCTGGTGTGTCATGCCATCGTGGGGAAACAGAATGGAAAGGAGCATGTCATGACAGTGGATATCACATGTCAATTCATTGCCCCAGTCTTAAATATCTCCCCTCAGAAGCTCACCTTCTGTGTAAAAAAGGTTCGTGTCTCAAGCTTGTGTGTGCAACTAAGCAAAATATGTGTGCTTATAAAACCCCCTTCTTTTATAATCTGCTTCATTATATTGAATGGCAGCTTGTTGGTTTAGTGGTTAGCACCTCCAGGGTCCACCTCCTAGTCGCCTCGCACCTCCAGAGTCCGGGTTCGATTCCTGTATCTGTGTGCATGGAGTTTGCATGTTCTCCTTGTGCCTGGTGTGTTTCCTTCGTTGTCAGCTAATTATCCTCCATGTCCGGTAATCAGAGACAAAAAATCGAGTTATAAAGTAGTGAATATCTATCTATAGGTGTTTGTTTACATTGAGCGAGTGCCTTATTAGTGTCCTATTTTAAAATAGATTATTAAATCCGACACATAACTGTTCATAGCATCACTTTTACTTAACATTTTGATTTTACTTATGTTGCTGGTTAAACTTCAGGCAGATATCTAAGGTACTGCAAAAGATTCATTAAACCATGTCCAGCGGTTAAATTTAGATCCACACCCAGTTTGCCGCATGTGCAGTACACTGTCAAAACTGCTTTTTACTTTACTTTTAATCAACATTTTAATTTCATTTATGGTACAGGTATAACTTGTGTGATGCTTTGACAAAATCTGGTGGGACAGACATACAGACATATGGACGTACAGATTTTCTTTGACTGGTTTTAGGTCCTCCAATGTATGAAATGTAAAGAAATCATTGGAAGTGCAAGTATGTATGTGTTTGTATGTATAAGAACAAATGTCAGTTCACACAATTTGTGTGCTATTATAGCTTTGCTCACAATAAAAAGTAATTTTTTTGTTATTTGGTGTAAATGGTAAGGTGACTTTGGGAAGCTGTAGTGAGTATTCTTTAGCTCATTCTCAGTGCTTTGGGAAGCTGTAGTGTAATAGACAGGTCATAAAGCATACAGCATAGCAGGTCATCCTGCAGTGAGAATGAGCTAAAGAATACTTACTTTAATCTCAGCAGGAGCCATCATTATAATGAACCAGATTTTTGGTCTGTCATGTATTGCTTTTATTGTCAACCCCTCACTCTTCCCAACCCCCCTCACACACACACACACACACACACACACGCACACACACACACACACACACACACACACACACATAAACACATGCACATGAACACAGCTACATGTGCACAGCCACCCACCCTTTCCCCACTGTGAGCTTTAGCTCTAGTGGTTTTCATAGATCTTCCTGAGATTCTAACAACTGCTTTTAAGTTCCATTGCCAGGCAGTTTTTTAAACTTAAAAATGCTGAATTGGTTTGAGTGCATTCTTTTATCTGGTACAGTCCCATATTTCTTGACAGCTCATGCTAGATTTACAGACACCTCCTGTACAAGGGCCTGTAAGTCTTAACCAATTAAGAAGAAAGCAAGGGAAAAAAGAATGCTTAGAAATTCAGTGATTAAATTGAGTGAAAAAAGAAACAGGAATGAGGCTAAAATTTTGTTTTCTGCAAATCGGCATAATCTTACAAAATAATATCAATCCAGAAGACATTACTGTGGGTAATCATCCACTGGTAACACATAAGCATATTCTGTGTATTTACAGGAAAAACTTGATAAGACAGAATTAGAATATGAGATTCATAACTGTAAGTGCAACAGGAAAATTATGTTATATAACAGAGATTCACAGCTTTTTACAACTCTTTTCCCTTAAAAGAGTCAAAAGGATGAACTTATTTTAGCCATAAATTGCTTGTTATGTTGCTTTTGCTTGTTGTAGTTGTCAATAGTTAGTCAGTAGAATACCAAACTATTTTTAAAAGCTGGGTTATGTACAGTATAATCAAGAAAGATAGTTTTCTGTTGAACCTTGGCCCTGTATGTTTCTGTGGATTTTGTAATATTTGCTCTTTCTGGACACTGACAAAACAGAACATATAATCAGCATTCTAATATGGTATTATATAATATGATGTGAGTTTCAGTTTGGCTTTAAATACTTTTGTGTATACAATAATTGTTATTGTTATAGCTCTGGAAATATTGCTCAAAATGCTGGACAAAATCAATAGGAAAAAAAAGCACTGATATATTCCCATCCCAGCTAATAAAGTGGAGGTACCCATGGTCTTTACATACTATATCTCCTATTTGTTTCATTTTTAATTTGTATGTGGCTTTGTCATTTCCACATTTTTGAAAAATATTAATGTCCATTCTCAGTAGTCTACTGAGTGGTTGTGAGTCGCATACATTTTTTGTGTTTTTCAAATTTGATGGGCTTGTTTTATATCCTTTAGGTTCCAGACATACCACTTGCGCCTCTGTATGAGAAGCTCCATCTGAAGAATGTTTCCAAGTTGGGGCTCTCTCTAGAGCTCACCCTTGCTGAGCCTTTTGGGCTCTGTGACCATATGGGGGATAACTCATTGACCTTCTCTAAGGTACAATTCTTGAAAAAGTGTTTTATAACAGGGATTGCAACTTTCAAAAAGGATATGTCAGATTAGTGAGTCGATAGGATATTATTAGAGAATTATATATATATATAATTGTTGCAGGTACTTGAATTGAGTGCCCTAAAGTAATTGATGCACATGACTGTTATTGTTAAAAAGTTCACCGAGTTTACCTTTGGTATAGGCAGAATAGACAGTGTAAATGTCTTTTCACTAGTCACTATTATTTTGTAAACATGATTACATTTACCACTCAACAGTCATTTAAAAATTCGCTAACACGCAATAATAACATGCACTTATTATGCAAAAGATTTTAGTAGAGACAATTTCCTTTGATTGTTGTCTTGCATTAAGTGTTAAGGGTGCTTGGGCCCGTCATCATTGCTTGCAACTATATTTCATTAGTGAAATATTTTTTTCTTTCCATATACTGTATATTTACGTTTGTTTTTATTTATTTCCCTATTTCCTCGTCCATATGTAAATTAAGGGTGTGACTTCAATATTCAGTCATTAGCAATGAAACGAACACCACTGCACACAATAACCCAGTAGGTAGGAGTAATGCAACTTAATATCACCACCCACCATTTTTTTCTTTTTTCTTTTTAGTAGTGGTCCTCCATACCATATTGCTATTACGCTGTATGTAAAAGCTATTACTGACAGGCTGCCAGGGTTTGTAAAGAACTTCAGTAATGGCTTGAAAAGTTTGTCAAATCTCTGACTATAAATATACAGAACATAAAATAAATTATATAATTTTTATAATGTTATAATAATTGTTATTATTTTATTAATGTGTAATAAATTCTTTTATAAATTATTAATTTGTACAGAGAGTATTATGTGAATTTTGTCTTTTTTTCTAAAAATGTTTAAAATAATTTACATACTATTGCCTTTGTTTTCTTAATGCATGAAGGACAGTATATATAGTATATGTACAGTAAAACAAACAAAAACATATTATAATATATTACTTTTTATTAAATATACTGCATGCATATACATACAACTTTACTTTTTTTTTACATTAGTTTAGATTTTCAAAGATAAAAATATTGCCCATGGAAATGTTACCCATTAAGTGTATGTATTAATTACTACAGGTTACTGTCAGTGTGCAGATTCATCATGATGTTGTCAATGTGAATTTTTTAGGTCTAAATTGCCCCTAGGTGTGAATTGCAGTCTTTATGGGACTCGATTTAGGGTATGTCTAGCTGATTAAATTAATGATTCAATGACTGTTACTTATAAAGAAATGATTTAATTCATTGGGCTTGTGAAAGTGAGAAAAGACCCAAAAGTGTAAGTCTCTTGTCAGATGTATCGGAGTTGTTGGTAGATAAAATGAGCTATGTAATAGCTTAATTTTTTTTTTTCGTTCAAATTTGTGCATAATTTTAGTCTATTGGTTATTCAAGGTTGTACAGGGGTGTAGTGGTTAACAGTGTGGCCTCACCTAGGGTCTGTGCGTGGAGTTTCTATATTCTCCCCGTGTTTGGAGGAGTCCTCCAGGTATTCTAATTTTCTCCCACAGTCCAAAGACATGCAGATTAGGCTTATTGGTGTTTCCAAATTGTCTGTGATAGGGGTTAATTAAACTCAAATGCAAATGTAACAAATATGTGTAATTACATGTTATAAGTACTGTGTGAGTCAAATATTTCTTAGGTTAGAATTTACTTTTCACTTCTTAGTTTTCACCTTCTAAATAAAGAGCTTTTTTTTACTTGGTGTTAGGTAATTTACTTGTCATCACCTGAGGCATTAATCAATGCCATCACTCTTGTTTCTTCTGTGTTGGTGTACTTAGAGTCTGGTGATGGGTGTTGGTGCTGAAGTGGAACTGTGGGTGTGCTTCGACCCTATGTACCAGCTAGATTTGGTAAGCCGTGTGGCTGAGGAAGTGCTGGAGATAAGCTACAGTGGGCACCCTCAGCGGGACACTGTGGCTCTGCGAGGAGAGGTACACTTTCCCAACCTGCTTTTCTCCAGCCATGTGTTGGATTTTGGCTGCATTCTCAACTGCACAGAGGTCCAGCAGCAGCTTACCATGACAAACATCAGCCTGCTGCCTGTGATTTATCGCTGGGCCTTTCTCCTGGACCAACAGCATTACTGCATTTGGTAAAGACATCTTTCTTGGTTATAGAAAAATTGTGCAGTAAAAGTTGCTAATATTACTTAAAGTGAGGTAAAAAAAAAACTGCCATAAACACTAAGTCAAAATTATTTAACATTATTAAAATCTTCTGGATGAGCTATTCCAAAATTGCTTAGGATTGCTCATAAAAATTTAAATCTAAAAATGCTTACTGTATGCAAGATAGTATTATGCAAATTAGACTGTATTCACTGATCTATGAAAATTTTCAATCAGTGTCAACCACAGTAGCATTTGTTTGACATTATGCTTATGCGTGTCCTTAAAATTATATCTAACATTTTGTGCAAACCATCGTCTTAAGAGGACGTGTGTGTGTGTGTGTGTGTGTATACACTAATACACTACAGTATATACATTAAATATAAAAAAACAGTGTATATACAGATAATGTGTGTATATATATATTAACAGAGTCTAGGTGTATATACAGTGGTGTGAAAAACTATTTGCCCCCTTCCTGATTTCTTATTCTTTTGCATGTTTGTCACACTTAAATGTTTCTGCTCATCAAAAACCGTTAACTATTAGTCAAAGATAACATAATTGAACACAAAATGCAGTTTTTAAATGAAGGTTTACGTTATTAAGGGAGAAAAAAACTCCAAATCTACATGGCCCTGTGTGAAAAAGTGATTGCCCCCCTTGTTAAAAAATAACTTAACTGTGGTTTATCACACCTGAGTTCAATTTCTGTAGTCACCCCCAGGCCTGATTACTGCCACACCTGTTTCAGTCAAGAAATCACTTAAATGGGAGCTACCTGACACAGAGAAGTAGACCAAAAGCACCTCAAAAGCTAGACATCATGCCAAGATCCAAAGAAATTCAGGAACAAATGAGAACAAAAGTAATTGAGATCTATCAGTCTGGTAAAGGTTATAAAGCCATTTCTAAAGCTTTGGGACTCCAGCGAACCACAGTGAGAGCCATTATTCACAAATGGCAAAAACATGGAACAGTGGTGAACCTTCCCAGGAGTGGCCGGCCGACCAAAATTACCCCAAGAGCGCAGAGACAACTCATCCGAGAGGCCACAAAAGACCCCAGGACAACATCCTAAGAACTGCAGGCCTCACTTGCCTCAATTAAGGTCAGTGTTCACGACTCCACCATAAGAAAGAGACTGGGCAAAAACGGCCTGCATGGCAGATTTCCAAGGCGCAAACCACTTTTAAGCAAAAGAACATTAAGGCTCGTCTCAATTTTGCTAAAAAACATCTCAATGATTGCCAAGACTTTTGGGAAAATACCTTGTGGACCGACGAGACAAAAGTTGAACTTTTTGGAAGGTGCGTGTCCCGTTACATCTGGCGTAAAAGTAACACAGCATTTCAGAAAAAGAACATCATACCAACAGTAAAATATGGTGGTGGTAGTGTGATGGTCTGGGGTTGTTTTGCTGCTTCAAGACCTGGAAGGCTTGCTGTGATAGATGGAACCATGAATTCTACTGTCTACCAAAAAATCCTGAAGGAGAATGTCCGGCCATCTGTTCGTCAACTCAAGCTGAAGCGATCTTGGGTGCTGCAGCAGGACAATGACCCAAAACACACCAGCAAATCCACCTCTGAATGGCTGAAGAAAGACAAAATGAAGACTTTGAAGTGGCCTAGTCAAAGTCCTGACCTGAATCCTATTGAGATGTTGTGGCATGACCTTAAAAAGGCGGTTCATGCTAGAAAACCCTCAAATAAAGCTGAATTACAACAATTCTGCAAGAAGATGAGTGGGCCAAAATTCCTCCAGAGCGCTGTAAAAGACTCGTTGCAAGTTATCGCAAACGCTTGATTGCCGTTATTGCTGCTAAGGGTGGCCCAACCAGTTATTAGGTTCAGGGGGCAATTACTTTTTCACACAGGGCCATGTAGGTTTGGATTTTTTTTCTCCCTAAATAATAAAAACCATCATTTAAAAACTGCATTTTGTGTTTCCTTGTGTTATCTTTGACTAATAGTTAAATGTGTTTGATGATCAGAAACATTTAAGTGTGACAAACATGCAAAAGAATAAAAAATCAGGAAGGGGGCAAATAGTTTTTCACACCACTGTATACTCAGCAAAAAAGAAACGTCCCTTTTTTAGGACTCTGTATTTCCACAATAATGTTGTAAAAATCCAAGTTTTCCATGCATGTTCAATTAAACATAATCAATTAATTAACATGCACCTGTGGAATGGTCGTTAAGACCTTAACAGCTTACAGAAAGTAGGCATTTAAGGTCACAGTTCTAAAAAACGCAGGACACTTACGAGTCTTGTCTACCGACTGTGAAAAACACCCAAAGAAAGATGCCCAGGGTCCCTGCTCATCTGCGTGAACGTGCATTAGGCATGCTGCAGGCAAATGTTTTCCTGGATGGAAGCCGGTCAAAAAAGAAAGATGCTTGGGAGAACTGGCTTTAGCTCACACCCAAACCCAACACACACACATGCACACATACCTTCTTTAGTGTTTTTTCTTTATTTTTTAATACTTTCCACATTCACGAGGTTGGCACCTGGAATGGTTTTTAATTCACAGGTGCCTTGTCAAGAGTTAATTTGTGACAACTGCTGCCTTTTTAATGTCCTTTAGATCATCGGTTTACTTGTGCAGAGGAAGAGCGTTAATGCCTCTACAACTACAGTATGGCAAGAAACACAAAGTAAAGAGAAAAAAACATCCATTATTACTTTAAGAAATGAAGTCCACCCAGTCTGAAAGCTCTGAATGTATACCCAATTGTAAAAACTATCAAATGCTATGATAAACCTGGCTCTAATGAAGACCATCCCAGGAACACTGTTTTAAAAAAAAATACTTGCTATGCAAAACATTTCAATCGTTATCTTTCTTCCTGTTTTACTTCAAAAGTCATGAGCTACCACTGATATAAAATATACTCCGTGCCTAAAACTGACACGTGGTGACAACCAAGCAGCTAGTATACTGGAAAAGGGCCGAAGTTGAATTTTAGGCTTACTTGTTTTTTTTTTTGTCTTTTAAACAGCTTTGGCACTTGTTTCTCTGATACCTTTTTATAGTCCAATATTCATGCATTCTTACAGTAAACCAGCTTATCTTCAGCAAAATATTTTTGACAGCCTGGTCACTGACAGGTCTTAGTGTAGCGCATCTCACTCTTTTATCATAAAACATGCAGTCTTACTTCTGGCTGCAAAGCATGCAAACATTTCTTATCACACCCAAAGGTCTACATTCCTGATGGCCATTTGCACAGCTAGGACTAAACCTAGTCTAAAAGTGCAGTGCTGAGCAAACATTTGACTGAGTTTGCATCCCTATGTTTATCACTTTTAATAAGAGCCAGAATCGGACTTACTCAACCCTCACATATTATTAGTAAATCTTGAACAAACTGCCATGGATAAATAATATTTTGATGACTTATTTGGGAATAAAGCTGTCGGCAGCCTCTCCTCTGCTGATGTTCAGTTGTATTCATTGGTTACCTTTCCTCTAGCAGAAAGCTCTACGTATAATCACCATACAAACATTTGGTCAGTGTCAGACAGAAGATTTATTTTCTGATGTTAGTTGAAAAACAACAGATGCAAATATGTGAATGACCTGCAGAGCTCTGCAGTGTCATTACTCTTTTACACATTCATGCACAGTGGCTGCCCACAACAATATGTAAAGTAGAAAGTATTGTGTTAAATCTCAGCTGTCAATAGGGGTTCAACTCCAGGCTGCAAGGACTACAGTTTTTATAGTTTTTAAATTGTACTTCAGCAGCTGCCATGTCCCATCTCAAGCAAATCAATAACATGCTCCAAGGGACTAGATTGCTGGCTAGTGAAAATTAATCACTCTCCCGCCTCTCTTCAGCCACCCATCAGCAAGCCATCTAATAATGGCCTGACCTTTCCTATCAATACTGGCAAGCATTCAGTGTGCATTGTGCTACCTGCTAATTAAAAGCCTACTGGTAATTAAAGCAGCTGTAAAGGTACCACCATTGCACCATTTCACTGAGGTGTGTCTCTGCTTGCCATGTGAGGAACTGATAAATATGGAGTTTCTATCAGTTAAGTAACTTACATTCATTATCCAATGTTAATGCAAGGTCACATTTACTCATATGTGAGTGTACTGGGTGCCCTGTGATGCACTTGCTACTTTCATTCATGCTCAGTAATTATTTTATCCTGGGCTTGGTCATAAGATTTTAAATGCAGAATGCATTCATGCATCAAAGAGAACCAGTTAACTTTGTCAGAAAATCCCACATACAGGTGCAAATAATAATATAAGTGTAGAGAAAGCAGATGGGACTGTTCAAGAGTGTTTGAGGCAGGGTGTGAGGTACAGTAGTGGACATAATTGGTCATAGGTTGACATTAGTAAAAACAGTGCAGTGAGAAAAGTGAGCATATTTGCTGGAATAAATAAAGAAAGTCTTGCTTTTAAAATTATGCCCTTTAAAATTACAGTTTTAAAATAATTCCACTTGGTATGAGAGAAAGCATATACAACATTATTTCATATACTGTACAACACTGCCCCCTGTTGCTTCTTCTAAAACGTTCCTTTCTCAGTCAAAGTATTTTACCCATTTATCCATCTACTGTAGGAACCTCTGCTGTCCAACTAGGGACCGGGAGGGCTATACAAACCTGAATATTAATTTATGACTTTCTTTAATTAACTTCACTTTGGCTTGACTTTTCATTTTGGCTGATAATTGAGTTTTAATTACAGTAGTTAAAATGCTTCTTGTTTTATATCTATTTTCAGTCATAGTGAGACCTCTAAAACTCAGCAAGGTGAGGAGGTCAATAAGAAAATAAAATCACCTTCTGCTACTAAAGAGGGAAGAGGATCAAAAGAGCCCCTTTTAGCGTATGGGCTAGACGAGCTTACATGCAGTTCTATTCCACTGGGACAGAGGAATAAAGCATCAACAGCACAAAAGCCCACAGAATTAGAATGCAGCCTATCCAGCTTAACTAATAGAGAAACACAAAGTACCAGTGTAGAGGAGGTATGTTTTACTGATTTTTTTACTTTTGTATTAAGATTGTTCTGTTGTTATTTTTATGCAGTATGTCTGTGTTGTTTGTGGGTAATTTACATGTCCCAGTTCTTGCGAAGTTAACCTTTTTAAATCTTGAAAATGTATTGGCAAAATAGTGTTTTTAATCAAGCTTTGGTCCAAACTTGCTACTTTACCACTTTTTAAGACTTTGTATAAGCTTCACTTTATTAAAAACCTATTGGTAATTATGGCAGCGGTAAAGGTGCTATCATTGCAGCATTCCACTGAGGTGTACAGTCGTGGCCAAAAGTTTAGAGAATGACACAAATATTAGTTTTCACAAAGTTTGCTGCTAAACTGCTTTTAGATATTTGTTTCAGTTGTTTCTGTGATATACTGAAATATAATTACAAGCACTTCATATGTTTCAAATGCTTTTATCAACAATTACATGACATTTATGCCAGGAGTCAGTATTTGCAGTGTTGGCCCTTCTTTTTCAGGACCTCTGCAATTCGACTGGGCATGCTCTCAATTAACTTCTGGGCCAAATTCTATAAATTGTTGATTTACGTAGGTGCAATCTTAGCAGCCACAATATCCTCAAAACTTTTGGCCACTACTGTATATCTGCTTGCCAGATAATTGCACTGATAAATATGGAGTTTCTATGATTTAAGTAACTAACATTCATTGTCAAATGTTAATGTGAGGTCACTTATATGCGAGTTTGATGCAGAGTCTGAGATAGTGGACAAGATTGGTCATAAGTTGGCATCAATAAAAACATACTGTATAAACTGAGTGCAGAGAGGTAAGAGAGCAGATTTGCTGGAATGATTAAAGAAAGTCTCATGGATGCTTGCTTTTAAATTAAGTGCTAAAGAGTGCACATATTTTAAAAGAACTTTACATTTTGCAAGCCTTATAAATATCTTGAATATTTATTGGCAAAGTACTGTTTTTAACCAAGCTTTGGTCCAAACATTCACTTGCATTACCACCTTTCAGGACTTCATATAAGCTTAAATTTCTTTAACTTTGTGATAAGGTTAAAGAAACTCAAGTCGGAACTCGGCTAAGAACACTATGAACTTAATCATGAGGTGACTAAACATAACAATTGCTGGGCAAAGACAAACTAAAAGACAGACTGAAAACACAGATAGGGGCCACTATTTGTTAAGGGCAAAAAGCCCCTCTTTTGTCTTCTGGCTTGAACATTGTCAGGGACATTGCCCCATCAGCCTCTGACCTCTGGATAGAACTGATAGGCCGCCAGTTGGGCTCTAGCTGTGATGGTGCTGGGGAGTCCACCTCATTAGCTTCCACTGTAAGCTTTGCTGGCAGGTCCTCCACTCTCCATATGACTCACTGGGTGACACACCAGCTATAGTTCTGCAACCCTCCAAACCAATATTTTTGTTGTGGTCAGGAAATTATGCTCTGCTTTTGTCTTTCTATTTCTTATTGTCTTTCAGATATTTGACATAATGCCAATTTATGGAGTTCTGCAGCCTGGTGAGATTCAGCAGGTGACATTCACATTCTTTGGCCATGAGAACATCAGGGCTCAAGTGCTGGCAGTGTGCATGGTGGAGGAAGGCCCAACATACGAAACTGCCCTCAAAGGAGAGGCTTCACTAATAACCTACACCTTGGACACAACTGAGATCAACTTTGGCCCTCAGGTAGATATGTTTTATATTATATTTTTTTTTATGTTACATGGACTAATCAAGTAAAATTTCTTAAAATCTTTTTTTTTTTTTTTTAAGTTATTTGATCATGTGGCAGAAGCAGAGATTATTCTGAGAAACACAGGAAAGGTGGGCTTTAACTACAGTTTTCTGCTGAAAGATCAAGATGTGTCCCCTAACGATGTCTTACCTGGACATCCTCTTGTTAATCCCAGCATGGTGAGATGCTACATACGGTACTATCCCAATAATGTTTAGACCAGAAAATGTTCAAAAGTATGCAGAAACCCCTGGAAGTCAATGCATTTTTTACATCCCAGGATAATATAAAATAATTAGCAGATGCTTGTAGATAAATTGTTACGTTCAGAACATGTTCATGTACTGTAAATCACGGCACAGATCGACAGTGTGCAAGTACTGTATAAAGGATGTGTATGTTTCACAACATTCTGTGTTGTATTTTACGACTTGAACTAAGAAAAAATAAATGTTGTGTTTTGGCATATCTTATTTAAAGGGTCATGTAAGGGCACATGAGGAGATGAGAGCCCCTGTGTACTATGTTCCTGGAATCCCAGAGGTTTTTGAGAAGGTGTTCCAACTACAGGTGGCCTTCTTTGAGCCAGAAAGCATTACGTTGAAGGGAGAGGGAATCTTTTCTAGGGTGTGCCTGGACCTGCCAAGAGACATAAGTAAGACCTTAATAAATATGCGGAAATAAAAATTGCAGAATATTACTGAAATTAACATAGATATTTCTTTAGAAGTACCATATCCTATAATATCATATATCTTATATATTCTATTGTATGACTTAAAAAAATATAATGGTTAGCCAGGTGGTTAGTACATTGACAATGGTGCAACAGAAAAGTTATACTGTATATAAAGCCTATACTGTATTTGACCTGTCTCATCCAATAGTCCAGACTGAGCAGAGGTGAACTTTTTAAAATTGAAACAGAAACTGGTATATGGGGAAAAAACATTATTTTTTTAATGTTTAAGTTATTTTAAAAGCTTATGTAAAAGTATTTGCATTTGCATCACAAAATTACATTATTAAGAATAATGCAACAATAACATCATTAATGCGTTGTTACTACCACTAGGCTTTTAAATAGACTTTAAATTGGCTTTTCAAATTGCCTTAATTTAAATTTGCTTTTAAAATTAGTGGAAAAAGAATTACACAGTTTTGGAAAATACAATTACACCTGTTCATTGGAAACAATAGCATTGTGCATAGGCTCTTTAGTATTATAGCAACTAGGATTAGGTAGGAATAATTACATGGTCAGCCTGCATAAATCATAAAATGTTATTGGGGGCTGTGGTAAGAATCTTATCCGCTTTAACTCTAACATAAAGTGGTCTGAAAATAGAATTCCTAATGTGACTTGTTTGTGTTTTTGTAGATGAAGAACAATATAGCTCATTGCTAATGAAGGCAAGGGAGGCAGTTGAGAGTGAACATCAAAGAGGGGCTACGCTAAACACATCTGGTACAGGGTTTGGTGAACTGTGTGAAGAGAACTACATTCCCACAGTGAGTGCAATTCTAAACACTAACGAGACCAGAATGATCCTGCTCTATGTCCCTTTTTAATGTATTGTTTTGTCTAGTCAACAATGTTAATTATTATAGACTGTCTCAGGTCTAAGATATACTTGCAGTGGTAGCCCTCAGAACAGGCCAGCAATATAAAGCTGGAGGGCTTTATGGCATTAGCATTATACAGTATATAGATACTGTAGATAGGCCCAAGGAATGTGCAGTACAGAGTGACGTATTTTTTTTTTCAGCACAAGCTAGGAAATATGATAAACTAAATTTTATTTAACTATGCAAACATAAAAAAAAAAATTGTTTCTGTGATGACGTAATAATAAAAATAATATTATTAATAATAATAAGGGCACTGGTGGTTTGCTTGATGGTTTGTGACCAGCTGTCTTCGTCTTGATGATATTGCATAAGTTTTCTGGAGTAAATTGCCCAGAAATGATTACTTATTATTCTTCTATTTTGATTATGTAAACAGAAGGGGTTTGATAATTTTTTTCCAACATTTTCTGTGTAAAAAATGACTACAATGACACGTGTTTGTCATCTAAAGTTATTTATTTGTATGTAGATATTGGTATGTACCACACAATATTTATTTATTGGATGAAAAAAAAATAAAAGAAGGATGTTCTTTCTTTTTTTTTCCATAACTGTGTATGTTTTTGTGCTTGTTTGAAGTATGATGCTCTGCTGCAGATCGAACTTGATCGGCTTCTAGTCAAGGAAAACTCTATAGCCACTGAGAAACCTCAAAGAGACTCTGTTCAAAGTGAAATACCTATATTCATTTCTAGCATGTGGCGCAAAAAGCTCAGCAGGTAACATCACTTTATAAAATCATTAAAGATCCCTGTGTTTATTAAAGGGAACTTTAAAAAAAATATACTTTCCTAACAGGTTTATTTTGCCTGAGTACCTTCTGGACTTTGGTTATGTGATTCAAGGAACTGTCTCTACTCATATTGTCAAAGTGACAAACACTGGGCCTCTCCCAGTGTCCTTCAGAGCAGATCGACGTTCTCTGGCAGGCACAGGTTGGTCCATGCACCATGTATAACTTTTAAGTATACAGGTTGCCCCCGACTTAAAAACATGTTTTGTTCCGGGAGCATGTTATATATACTGTATAATGCTAATACCATGTACAGTATAGACTCCCTTTATCGTGATTTATTCTTACAAAGGGAGTCTATACACTTTTGACATGAATATACAATGTAAAACATACCAATCAATTAGACTAAATCTCTTTCCCCTTTCCCCACACTGCCATTATGTGGCCAAAACCCGTAACTGTGCCTACGAAGTACTTAATCTCACACGTCAACAGTCTGTTCACCTTACCTCATAAGAGGAATCCCGGATGCTATTTTGTCTCAGAGCTGTTTTCCACTGTATTGAACTTTAAACCCTGTTTCGTTTAAAATTTTTCAAAATTTGGGTTATTCACCATAGAAACAGCTTTACAGGACAGCTACTTTCTATCATTGTGCTTCCATACTCATTCTTTGAAACCGGTGAGACCGACTCATTTCTCCCGCACCCCAGACGCACACACATACAATATATCGAATGTTGGACATTTTATACATTTACTTACGCACTGAAAATAGTGTATATAATTATAAATATTGGTATTTTTTTATACAATACACAGGAGCTACCTCCGTGATTTGTTTGCATCTATAAATATTCGTAGAACTGCAGTCTGTTCACATTATATCTGTTCGTAAGTGGGGGACTACCCTTACACTCTCAGAACCTTTCTGATAAACTTTCTGAGTCACATTTACAAAACAGTGCACAGAAAAGTAGGTTCATGTCTTTTCCAGGATTTAGCACAGATATGGACAAGGTGAAGAATCTTCCCTACTGTGAGACAGAGACACTTGAGGTTACATTTGAGCCACAAGGTGCAAATCGAAAGTTTGGCGAGATACGTGCTGTCTTGCCTATACAGGTAGGTTTTCCATATTCTTAAAGGGTATGGATATATAGAGAAAAAGGAGTGTGATCCATGGACTTCTTATGACTTTATTGTGACATAAAATCATGTGCATTATGATTAAATTCGAATAAGGTGCTTTTTAGACTTTATATTTCTGTTATGCACGGGGGATCTGCTTTGGTTATACTCTAGAATTTCCAATGATGAAATTCTTTGGAAATTTGCAGAATTTCCAAAGTCTCAATGATTTAAATCTCGAGCTAAGGAAGACAATAAAAGCACTGTCTTCTTCCTAGTCAAATTTGAACATACAGAAAATATATAATGGAGTATTATCATCCTAGAATATGGAAACATCCATCAGAAAAGAGTGCACCTGTGTCAGAAGGCAGAGATGGAGGCAGTTGCAGGTTAGAATGCATTATTGAAAAGCTTGCATACAAATGCAAAACACTGGGCAAAGATCATAGTTACAAAACAAGTAAGGGACAGATTTAAAATAAATCAGGCAAGAATTAAAAACTATGGGTTTAAGTGTAAGTGATTAAGTCCAGGTGTGTGATTGAATTAATGAATCTGTGTGTGTTTGAAGCAGGTTGGCAGGTTTTCATGGCAGTAGTAGTGTGAGACCAATTCTTGTGTTGACATGACAACCTAGTCCTGTAAAATGATATAGTATTTGTTGGCTGTTATACAAACATGCAAAGCAGTCCCTACATCTAATATCTTATACAGTGAGGTTTATATGTATTTGTACAAGAACATAATTTTTGTATTTTTTCTGTACACTACCGCTACCGCTGATTGCTTGACTTAATATCCATTGTGGTAGTATAGTAAGGCAAAACTATGTGAAAATTGTGTCCTTGTTTAACTGCTGTATTATGTATCAGTTCTTCAGTGCTCTTTGTACCAAATTCAGTATTCTCTCATAGGGGTCTTTGATATAGATTTCATGCCTAGTCTTGTCAGGGTGCTTCAACTTGTGATTATTGTTAAGGCTCCTGTTCGTCCTAGTTTGACAACCAGCACAGCCTAAGTTTTGCTTCCCTTGAAATATTAGATACTATTCCTTTGTCTAAAGTGCCTGATAAAAAGGAGAAAGCCTTCATTATTATGGTATGACAAAAGGACCATCCAGTCTCCTCTTGGTTTCCCCCATGTATAGCTGATTTAATTTCTGGTAAGAAAGGCAATAAACTCCTGCAGTGCTGCATAATAAATATTGATTTATAAATCTGATTCTTTAGAGCCTATGATTAGAGAGTATTGTTAATAAATCTGCAAATGGAACATTTTACACTTTTACATGCTGTCATGCACACTCGGTCCGCGACCGGCACTAGAACCCGGAAGTTAAGCGATTGCGAACCAGGAAGTATAAAAGGAGTAAACAAACCATAGCACCTCGCTCAGTCATTGAGTTTTGCCCATGCCACTTCGGAATCTTTCGTCAAATCGTAAGTACTCACTTTCTTGGCTTTGCTTTCTGATTGAGTGTGTGTTTTTAGGACGCGGGTTAAATTGTGTGCTTTCCCTTGCTCCCCATTTGTGAGAGTCCTTAGACTAAATAGCGTGATTATCCTGCCTACTCGTGTTCTTCCGCGTTTGGGTTTACCATTCACGCAACAGGCTAACCGCTAAACCAATGTCTTCTGGTCACCTAAGGTTAGTTCTTGACAGAATGACTGATTCTGTGCAGCTGTGGATAGCGCGGCTAGCTGGTGTTTGAGTTCAATTCCACCAGGTACTCCACCGATCGGCTACGCATCGCTCTCCTGGTTTCGTTGCTATCCGGGCAGGCAGCTGAGTGGGCCACGGCAGTTCTACGGGCAGATACAGACCATTCCTACAACAAATTCAGTCAACTTAAGGCCACTTTCGAACACCCAGCGGGCGAGGTGGAGACTGACACCAATCTCTACCATCTGCGGAATTCAGCTGTATACCGGCAGCGAGGATCGTCCGTGAGCCGGTATACAGCTGAATTCCGGACCTTCGCTGTGCAGACCAATTGGGGGGATGCCGCGCTCTGGACATCCTTCTACAAAGGACTGGCTTCATGAATAAAAGACGAGCTCACTGGGCGAGAGCTTCCCGCTACACTGGAGGGCCTGATCCAACACGCCCTCCGTATTGATAAGTGCCTTCTCTCTTGTCCAAAGCCAGCCCCGAGGACCCTGCCGCCTGCACCCACCTTCTCCTACGCCACACCACGACCACCTACTGTCTTCACCACCACCACTACCGGATCTGTCAGATCTCCACCTCCTGCTGTGGTTGACACCGGAGGCGAGGAACCCATGCAACTAGGACGCGCCTCCCTGACTGTGGCAGAACGCGAATGAAGGTATTTAGGGGGTTTGTGTGCCTACTGTTGGTTGGCGGCACACCACCGGGCGATCTGCCCAATCCGCCTGGGAAATGCGCAGCCCCGGTGAGTGTGAGGAGAGACTCACCGGGCCCCCTGCACCTCTCCACTACGACCAGCGCCACCATCTCACGCCTCACGGTCCAGGTAACCCTCCAATCTGGCCACAAAAGAGTTCGAAGTACCGCGTTCATCGACTCCGGTGCCGCTGGTAACTTCATTGACTCTACATATGCCAAAGAATTGGAGGTGAAGATCGAGGCATTATCCCAGCCAGTTAACATCACTTCTATTAAAGGTCGGCCCCTTTCATTCTGCCCTATCACCCACCAAACCCAGCCCATCTGCACACTATCGACCAACACCAGGAACAGATTCAACTTCACCTCACATCCATCTCATCTCCTCCCATCATCCTCGGATACCCTTTGGCTGCTGCAGCACGACCCCCTCATTTCATGGAACCAAAACCGAATCCTTCAGTGGGGGCCGATCCGCACTGAACTTTGCCTACGGGCCCAGGCTGGGACGTGTTCCACGGAGTCCGAGGCCCCCGATGTCGACATCGACGCCATCCCTCCTGCCTATCGTGACCTGGCTGGAGTCTTTTGTAAAAGAAGAGCTACCCACCTTCCACCCCATCCTTACGACCTGGCGATAGAGCTCCAGCCGGGTTCCGTTCCTCCCCGCGGCCACCTCTACTTGCTGTCAGCTACCGAGACGCAGGTGATGGAGGAATACATCACTTATGCCTTTTGCCATGGAACCATCCGGCCCTCCTCGTTGACGGCGGCCGCTGGCTTTTTCTTCGTGAAGAAGAAAGGGGGCGAACTTCGCCCATGTGTCGACTATCAGGGGCTAAATAAGATAACCATTAAGAACCGACACCCAATGCCGCTCACCAACTCAGCCCTGGATGCCCTCTCTGCTGCCACCATGTTCACTAAGTTGGACCTCCGGAGCACCTACAACTTGGTGCGTATCAGAAAGGGCGATGAGTGAAAGACGGCCTTCATCACCTCCACCGGACATTATGAGAGCCTGGTCATCCCATTTGGACTATGTAACGCACCCTTGGCCTTTTAACAATTCATCAACGATGTCCTGAGAGACATGCTAGCCCGAGGGGTGTTCGTCTACTTAGACGCCATCCCTCCTGCCTATCGTGACCTGGCTGGAGTCTTTTGTAAAAAAAGAGCCACCCACCTTCCACCCCATCGCCCTTACGACCTGGTGTATATATTCTCATATACTCCCACACCATCGAAGAACATATCCAGCACGTCCGGGCTGTTCTCAAGATATTGCTCGCTCACCAACTGTACTGTAAGTTGGAAAAATGTGCTTTTCACAAGCACTTCACCACATTCCTGGGTTTTGTCATCTTGCCCCAGGGTGTGGCCATGGACCCGCAAAACTATAGGCTGTTCGTCATTGGCCCCTCCCCAGGACTCTCAAACAGCTTCAATGGTTTCTTGAGTTTGCGAACTTCTACTGTCGCTTTATCCGGGGCTACAGTACAGATGCAGCACCACTGACCAGTCTGACCAGGCCCACATCTCATCCCTTCCAACTCACGCCTGCTGCCATCTCTGCATTCAAAGAACTCTGTCACCGCTTCACCACTGCCCCTATTCTTTTTCATTCAGATGCCAACCAACCATTCGTTGTGGAGGTGGATGCGTCGGATGTGGGCGCCGGCGCTGTTTTCTCCCAACGAGGTCCAGGCCAGAAGCTACACCCATGTGGCTTCTTCTCCAGCCGGGAACACTTCAACTTCCATCTGTCATACAGCCCCGTGTCCAAAAACACCAAGGCTGACGCCCTATCCCGACAACAGGAGGAAGACGTCCCCCGGGCGGACCTTGTGCCTGTCATACCAACTTCACGCATCATTGCACCCCTCCAATGGGATTTGGAAACGGGGGTTCGCCAGGCTCAGGCTTTGGAGGCCGGGTCGGCAGGTGCGCCACCTGGACGACTCTATGTGCCCCAACCTTTAAGAGCTGAGGTCCTCCAGTGGGGTCACTCCTCGCCTGTCGCCGGACACCCTGGAAACCGAAGAACCTTGCTGTTCGTGAAACGGGCGTTCTGGTGGCCCTCCATGAAAAAGAACATTGAGGAGTTTGTTCAGGCGTGCCCGGTGTGCGCCAGGTCTAAAGACACAAACCCACCCACCCCCGGAAAGCTCCAACCTCTTCCCATTCCTCGACAGCCCTGGACGCACATCGCCTTGGACTTCATCACAGGCCTGTCGGTTTCCAAAGGGAAAAATACCATTCTCACGATCGTCGACCGGTTTTCCAGAGCAGCTCATCTGGTGGCCCTCACCGGACTCCCGTCAGCTAAGGACACCGCCAATCTGATATTGGAACACGTAGTTCGCCTGCATGGGTTCCCCAAAGACATCGTCTCGGACAGAGGGCCCCAGTTCACCGTCCGGTTCTGGAAGGCCTTGTGCCATCTGATCAATTCCACCACTAGTCTGTCCTCCGGTTACCACCCCCAGACTAATGGACAGACGGAACGGACCAACCAACAGCTGGAACGCTACCTGAGATGTTTTGTTTCTGATCACCAGCACTCCTGGGCCCGCTACCTCACATGGGCAGAACTGTCTCACAATCTCCAAGTCTCCTCGGCTACCAACTTAAGCCCATTTAAGCTATGCTATGGTTTCCAACCTCCGATGTTCGCCCATCAGGAACTGGAGGTTGACATACCATCGGCCCAACATACCAACAGTTGGTCCGTAGGTGTCGACGGCTATGGAGGCAAGCCAACCATAACATCCAACGTACCAACGCCAGCTACATCACCCAACACCACCGTCGACACCCTCTGGGACGTTTGTATAAAGTAGGTGACAAGGTATGGCTCTCAACAAAAAAACCTTCATCTACACACAGAATCCCGGAAACTTTCACCAAGATTTATCGGTCCATACCGCATCAATCTACAGATCAACCCTGTCACCTACCGGCTCCAGCTGCCTGTGGCGCTCCGGATCCCCCCAGTATTCCATATTTCTCAACTAAAACCCTTCATCACTTTACATTTACATTTAGGCATTTGGCAGACGCTCTTATCCAAGAGCTGATGGTTCCACCCGCCTCCCCGCTCCTCCTCCCCAAATCATTGACGGCAGTCCCGCCTACACCGTGCGACGGATCCTCGACTCGCGCCCTCGGGGCAGAGGTACTCAGTACCTGGTCGATTGGGAGGGCTACGGCCCCAAAGGAGCGATCTTGGATCCCAGCGCAGTTCATCCTTGACCCCGAGCTCATCCAGGACTACCGTCACAGGGTATCCTCCACCCCTGGAGCTGGTCCTAGACAGCGGGGTACTGTCATGCACACTCGGTTCGCAACCGGCACTAGGACCCGGAAGTTAAGCGGTCGCGATCCAGGAAGTATAAAAGGAGTAAACAAACAATAGCACCTCGCTCTGTCATTGAGTTTTGCCCATGCCACTTCGGAATCGTTCGTCAAATCGTGAGTACTCACTTACTTGGCTTTGCTTTCTGATTGAGTGTGTGTTTTTAGGATGCGGGTTAGATTGTGTCTTTCCCTTGCTTCCCATTTGTGAGAGTCCTTAGACTAAATAGCGTGATTATCCTGCCTACTCGTGTTCTTCTGCGTTTGGGTTTACCATTCATGCAACAAAGGGCTAACCGCTAAAGCTACATCTTCTGGTCACCTAAGCTTATTTCTTGACACATGCAGAAATACCGTAGTTATTAGGATGTTGTTTTAATGTGACAAGGAAAAACTAACCCAAAAATAAGGCCTTCATCCAACATTTGTCCTCTTGGCAATTGCATCTATGGCTCAATTGACAGGCCTATTATTTAGGTTTTTTTTTTCAAAATTTACAAAAGACTGAACTCTATATGACAGACTTTAAAGCACAGTCCCTTTTTTTTTAAAAGAAATCTTCTTTGGTGTGTCCTAATAAAATGGACTCTAAAACTTTTTCTCAATGTATGAATGGAAAAAAAACACCAACTAATATCTTACTCATATATGATAACTAATATAATGTGTAATTATATAATGTAATTAATAATAGTAATATAGTATAAAATATAGTAATATAATATAGTGGTCAATAACCAGTATATTTATCTAATGGTTTGAGTTTAATGTTTGACTATTGAATACACAGGCAGTTTAAAACAATGATGTATTTCTTTGGGGGCCTTTGTTGTATACAGTATATTTACAAAACATGACTTACAGGCATTAAACTGCTGTAATAATTTTTAGGTTGCTAATGTGCTATTGTTTTACTTTAATTCTATTAATTGTACCTGGATACCAATTGCGTAGTCTTTATCAGCCTCAATGAATGCGGCAAAAAATAACACAACGGATTTTAAAATAGGGTAATATTTTTAAAAAAATGTAAAACCACAGTCATAAGGTGGAAAAAAATAGGAGCCCTTTTCATAGTTTCATAATTACTAGGAAAGTAATTAGCAGCTAGGAGTTACTAAAGAAATGCACAAGATTGGTTAATCCTTAAGCTTTGTGACCCTAAGAGCCCTCTGTGACTACTGTAGAGGAGACCCTCAGAGCCATGTGGACACCATGTGTCCGAAACTCTTCTGTACTGCAAGTACAGTATAGATTTCTGACAGCACAAATAGAAAAGGATAGATTGCAGGAAATGGTGGCTATAAAAGAGCCAAGTCCCAAGCTAAACCCCACTGAAATTCTGTGACACCATCTTAAAAGAGCTGTGCATAAACAAATGCCTTCAAACGCCAGTAAAAAGTGTGCGGCAAAATTTCACTAAAATGAGGTGAGAGCATATTACAAAGACATTTACTTCAAGTTATTTTTACATGTTACTGAATTCTAGTGTGTACTTATATTTTTTTCCCATGACTCCTTTAAAGGAGTGACTTCTTTAGTATTTAGCTTTTTGTAATGTTAATATTTAGCTTTTTGAAATTAATGTTTTTTATATGTTGCTTTTTGTCAGGTTTTGGGGGGTCCTACAGTTCAGGTCCGTCTATGTGCAGTGGTCCTGATGCCCTCCTTGACCACCACCAATGATGTGTTACAGTTTGATAGTGTTCAATGTGGCATGTGCAAAGTAATTACAATGCAGCTGCACAACCCTGAGCCAGTGCCCTGCAAGTGGAGCATCATAAAGGAGGACCAGGTCAAGAAAAAGGTTAAGGTATGTTTTAAAATGGCTTTAGGTCATGTAGTACATACAGTGGTGTGAAAAACTATTTGCCCCCTTCCTGATTTCTTATTCTTTTGCATGTTTGTCACACTTAAATGTTTCTGCTCATCAAAAACCGTTAACTATTAGTCAAAGATAACATAATTGAACACAAAATGCAGTTTTTAAATGAAGATTATGTTATTAAGGGAGAAAAAAAACTCCAAATCTACATGGCCCTGTGTGAAAAAGTAATTGCCCCCCCTTGTTAAAAAATAACTTAACTGTGGTTTATCACAGTTAAAAGTTCAATTTCTGTAGTCACCCCCAGGCCTGATTACTGCCACACCTGTTTCAATCAAAAAATCACTTAAATAGGAGCTACCTGACACAGAGAAGTAGACCAAAAGCACCTCAAAAGCTAGACATTATGCCAAGATCCAAAGAAATTCAGAAAAAAATGAGAACAAAAGTAATTGAGATCTATCAGTCTGGTAAAGGTTATAAAGCCATTTCTAAAGCTTTGGGACTTCAGCGAACCACAGTGAGAGCCATCATCCACAAATGGCAAAAACATGGAACAGTGGTGAACCTTCCCAGGAGTGGCCAGCCGACCAAAATTACCCCAAGAGCGCAGAGACAACTCATCCGAGAGGCCACAAAAGACCCCAGGACAACAACTAAAGAACTGCAGGCCTCACTTGCCTCAATTAAGGTCAGTGTTCATGACTCCACCAAAAGAAAGAGACTGGGCAAAAACGGCCTGCATGGCAGATTTCCAAGGCGCAAACCACTTAAGCAAAAAGAACATCAAGGCTCGTCTCAATTTTGCTAAAACACATCTCAATGATTGCCAAGACTTTTGGGAAAATACCTTGTGGACCGACGAGACAAAAGTTTAACTTTTTGGAAGGTGCGTGTCCTGTTACATCTGGCGTAAAAGTAACACAGCATTTCAGAAAAAGAACACCATACCAACAGTAAAATATGGGGGTGGTAGTGTGATGGTCTGGGGTTGTTTTGCTGCTTCAGGACCTGGAAGGCTTGCTGTGATAGATGGAACCATGAATTCTACTGTCTACCAAAAAATCCTGAAGGAGAATGTCCAGCCATCTGTTCGTCAACTCAAGCTGAAGAGATCTTGGGTGCTGCAGCAGGACAATGACACAAAACACACCAGCAAATCCACCTCTGAATGGCTGAAGAAAAACAAAATGAAGACTTTGGAGTGGCCCAGTCAAAGTCCTGACCTGAATCCTATTGAGATGTTGTGGCATGACCTTAAAAAGGCGGTTCATGCTAGAAAACTCTCAAATAAAGCTGAATTACAACAATTCTGCAAAGATGAGTGGGCCAAAATTCCTCCAGAGTGCTGTAAAAGACTCGTTGCAAGTTATCGCAAACACTTGATTGCAGTTATTGCTGCTAAGGGTGGCCCAATCAGTTATTAGGTTCAGGGGGCAATTACTTTTTCACACAGGGCCATGTAAGTTTGGATTTTTTTTCTCCCTAAATAATAAAAACCATCATTTAAAAACTGCATTTTGTGTTTACTTGTGTTATCTTTGACTAATAGTTAAATGTGTTTGATGATCAGAAACATTTAAGTGTGACAAACATGCAAAAGAATAAGAAATCAGGAAGGGGGCAAATAGTTTTTCACACCACTGTACATGTGGGTGCAGTCTACAGCTAGCGCTGGATACTGGATACGTTTATTAAATTCTGTGAATGGAAACAATATCGGGGCAGAGCTCCATTTGTGATTATAGACAAAGACAGATAGATACGATCGATATGGCATCCTGGTGCTATTTCTTCCCCAGGTAATTCATGCACGCCCTGTCCACATGATGTAAACAAAAAGACCTTTATAAGTTGTTCCAAGAACCAGTTTTGGTGCTTACAAGCCCACTATATGTGCTTTTGGTTTTAGGGTTCAGCATGGGCGCTTGGGCATGTCCATGGGCCAAAAGTCTGCATTGCTGCTCAGCTAACTGTTGCCATAGATACATGAGCAAAATGTTATTTTCCTGATAAAACCTTAAAAATTCCATCGTGTGACTTTAATATTAACCATTATTATTATTTTATACTTGTAATGGTAAGCGTGACACAAAAGCAAACCCATAAATTCTAGTTACTGTATGTATTTTCAGAACTTTCGTTTCCTCAGCTTAAATGTACCAGATGTAAATCAGAGACAACTGTGTTTTAGTGCTGTAATGAGTACAATGATCTTTTATGAAAAAAAAAAAATAAAATCTAACATGAATGTTTTTTCTCCCTGCTTTTTGTTATAAGCCTGAGAGGCACCTTCCATTTTACCTGAGGCAGGAGGCTTGTTTAGAAAAGTTGACATCTCCACTTATCTTTGAGCTGTTGCCATCTAGTGGTATGCTGTATCCTGGTGACTGGGTCAATGTCCAGGTCAAATTCAGTCCAGCTGAAGGGGTAAGAATAAGAACTTAAGTGCTATGAAACCATCACCATCATTCTAATAATGCTCTTTTAATAGTGGTTATGTCATGATGTGCAAAGGCCCTCTTGTTCTTCTAAAGATTATTTATTTATTTTATTTATTTATTTTTTTCAATTACCGGGCACCTTTTAGAGGTTTTCAACATGCTAAAAACAGGTTGGAATCTGCTTCCAATATGAAGCCTGCTTATCTGGGCAGCCTTTCACAGGACATTTTGCTACATCGCACATGCATACTTGCACGTAAACAGTACGGTATACTTAGCACACTTCTAAACACATCCCTTTGAATCATCTCAACAGGAGGTTCAATATTTTGGGTTGTTTTGCAAAACGCATGCAAAGGACACACATGACACATCCTACACACACTACACACACACTCCACATCCTACACACACTAAACACACACTACACACACATAATACACACTACGACCACTACAAATCCTACACACTACACACACACACATACTACACATCCTACACACATCCTACATACTACCCATCCTATACACACACATGCACACACACTACCTCACACATGCTGCCCATCCTACGCACACATTACACATCTTTTACACACACACTATACATCCTATAAAAACGATGACCGACTCAAAAACCTGCGCCATTGCAATGCCACCAAACCTGACCGATATGGTCTCAAAACATTGAGTATGCAAAATTGCTAAGGGCGTTTTGATATCTCAAATGGTTCAGCCATTGCAGTGCCTTAAACTTATGCCGAAAAGTGGCTCATGACATCCTGAGTGACATCATATTCAGTCACATCAGCGTCCGGGGCTTTTTAGAGGTCTCAGCGTGCTCAAAAGGCACATAGATTGTGCAGCGCACCCATGCGGCATTTCCTTTTAGGAGGTCTTAACATGCTTAAAAGGCACACAGTTTGTGCAATACACCTAGGCAGCGATGGCTTTTTGGAGGTCTTAACATGTTCAAAAAGCACACAGACAGGTTGCGTGGTTCGTCTGGGTGGCAGTGGTGCAGGGTTGTGCTTGCCTGCTCATCGTTTTCTTCCAGGCCCTTTGGGGGGTCTTAATATGCATAAAAACAAATGAAAATTGGCACCCGGGTTAGAATCAATTCCTTCACAGGAAATTTTGCTGCATAGCTCATACGCAATTGTACGTATACATGTCAAACTCAGTAGATCTCTTTGACCTGAACAATTTTCATGGGATCAACTTAACGGGAGATCAGATATTTTGGGTCATTTGCAAAATGCGCACAATGGAAACACATTACATACTCTATACACACACTACACACACTACACATCCTACACACACACGCACACACACACAACTAATCCATGTTTAAGATAAGCACAGAGTTTAGCTAAGGTTTTAGATGATACTGTCGCACAGAGTGTTCGAAACAATAGGCAGAGGACTTATGACCTTGTAAGAAAGACATACAGTAAAAATATACAGTACCTTAATGAACCCTAGGAAGTCGCCCCCAATAAATCTGAGTGAATGTGTGGGGTAGGGAAATATCCCATTGCCTAATTAATGCTTCTGCATCAAATCTACACAAGTGGCCTATGGTGTTAAGAGCATTATACTTGTTCGCTGCATTTCTGTGTCACTCTGCAATTACACGAAAAAAATGTTAGTTGGTGGTGAGGTTTGTACGCCACTGTACAGAGAATTTAATCTGCATAGTACAATATTTAACTCAATAAAAAAAATTATTCATGACTACACAAGTCCTTTGGCGTAGACTTGATGCAGAAGCATAAATCAGCCTTTACATCTCAGTTCAACTTAATATGCATATGTACTGTACCTTTCAGATCTGCTCCTTTACCTTAAAATAATCTATTCACAAAAGGCTTGACTAAAGAAATATATTTTCAGCGTAGAGTTTACTCTTAATTATATAAGGTACTAATAAATTGTCAGAACTTTTTGATTAAAGTGTCTTTGGCAAATCCTTTGTCTATGTTCACATTACCAGCCTGAAGTGATTTTAATTTTTATGTGTGGGCTGGCTGAATGCACAAATCTGATGTTTTTCTGATATCACTTTCACATGTGATCCTAACTTGGATATATATCTGATACGACGTGGTCATGCAACTTAAATGGATCTCAACAAATACACCTGACCAACTGCTTTGTTAAAAATTAATAAGTTATTGCACAAATATAACATGTTTTAATCACATTTGCCATAACACAGCCCTACAGTATCACTGAACCACCTTTTAACAAGTCTACATGTAACACATGTAACAATTCTTTTTTTTTTTTTTGGCAGATAACTTATAAAGAGTGTCTGGTGATAGCGGTGGCTCATAGCACTCAGCCAATCCAACTTTTAGCCCAGGGTCAGGGACTGGAGCCACAGCTGATGTTTTCCACTTCTGAAATTGAGCTGGGGCCTGTGCTACCTTACAGCAGTGGACAGGAGGTTGAGGTGCAGGTCTCTAACCCCTGCCCGTTCCCAATTGAATTTTACTCCCTGGACTTTGACAGGCACTACCTGGAGGAAGAGAGGGTAATTGTTTTTTGGAACTGTACTGTACATTTTTACTGTTTAATATTTCTCATTAGCTAAGATTCGTTATTCGAAATTATGGTGAATGAGCAATTATTTGTTAAAATGTCAGAAAAGTGTTCATAAACACACTAAAACCAAATACTACCAAATTGTACCTTCCAAGTCAAAAGAAGACTTCTGCAGGAAGGATAATTGTTGTTGCCAAGTGTTGCCTTTGCAATGTCCGTTTTATCTCAACCAAGTACGTTACTATCATAAGTGAAGCTGGCTTATTAATAGGAAAACAGCTTTAGCTTGATAGTCGACAGTTAACATGCCTATAAAGGAGTTGCCTGAAATGATGTCATAAATGTAATGAAATGTAATGGATATAAACGAGTTAGCTAACTTTGTTCAGTTATTAAATGAGTTTGTAGCATCTGGTCAGAGCAACTTAGCTTTTAGTTCCATGATAACCTTTATGCTATTTCTTACACATTACCTTATAAACCATGCAATCTCCATCTTTCCTCGGTCCTTACTGTGCTATATAAATTCATGCAGCAGTTAGTTCCGACTGAGAAATCTGAGTGGAAGCATTCAACCAAACCGGGGCGAGTAATTAAGTTAATTCTTATAAATAGCCTGACTGAACTTCAGTCAGGCGTCTAGCTTTTGTTGTTTATATTGAGGTTTGAGTGAATATGTTTTGTTTGTCAAAAAAAGAAAGGTATTAAAGTTTACAAGTGCTCAGAGAAAGGAGCTTGTTGCTTTTGTTTTGGTACTTTATATTAAATAAAATCAAGTTTTTGGAAACCTTCATCTTGCCTCCTGCGAATATGCCACCTAAACACTCACGCCGACCAAAGAAACATGACAATAGTGGGGTTATATACTGTATCATAATGCACTAGCTTTCAAATCAACACTTTTGGCATTTAACCCCAGAATCCGGAAATTAATGTAACTAATATTGCATAGTGGAATCAATGGGAATAAAAAGAGAATTTTCATAATTTATTCTTATTTTGGCTACAAAGTACCATTAAGAAGTTAAAACTACTTTTACTCCTGATAATTACACTAAATGTCAATAACTGTCAGACGAAAGCCCCACCAATCACAGTTAGTTTCACCGCTCATGGAAGGGTATGTGTTGGCAGAGCAACATACCTGTGAAATAATAATAATAATAAAAAAAAAATCATAATATGATGATAATAAATGGAGTTTGGGCAACTGTTTTTTAAAAGCAGTATCACAATGCACCCCCGTGCCTATGACTACCTCACAGTTGTGCTTTTATTCAAACAAAACAGCACTCATTCTTATGTGAAAATGCTAAATTAATCTATTGGTATTTCCAGATCCTGCGATTGATAAAAGAATATAATGCACATAATACATTACTGCTGCCCCCTCGAGCCCCTGGTGAGCCTCTGCCTGCTGAGCTTTTGGAATACTACCAAGAGCACAAGTCCTGGAATCCTGAAACTGGTAATAATTCCTCTTCCGTTCCATTGAATGATAGTTTTTATAAAGAAGAAACATAAAGAAATAATAATAATAATACTAATGTTTTTGGACAATTACTATCCTCTTGTTTGCATAATTTAATTTTACCCAAATAACATTGGTATTAGTAGTGTCTTAGAGCTATGTTCATACTCATACTGATCATATTAGCTTGCAACAAAATATGTAAAAATAGCATTTGCAGAAAACAAATGTACATAATGAATTCCATCCATCCATCCATCTATCTTCAACAGCATATCCACTTACTTATCAGTCGTTAAGTAAGTATGTTTTGGGGTATTACTTACCTTATTACTTATTACTAGTCCTTGGTCTGCCCCGTGGTCTTCTATCAGCTAAACATGCCAAGAACACCTCCCTAGGAAGGCGTCCTGGTGACATCCTTACTAGATGCCCGAACCACCTTTAACTGACTCCTTTCCACGTAAAGAAGTAGCAGCTCTACTCTGAGTTTCTCACGGATGACTGAACTTCTCATCTTATCTCTAAGTGAAGCAACTTAGAAGCTACCCTTCTGAGAAAACTGATTTCGGCCGCTTGTATTTGCGATCTTGTTCTTTCGGTCATGACCCAACACTCATGACCATAGGTGACGGTTGGAATGAAGATTGACCGGTAGATTGAGAGCTTTGCCTTTTTGCTCAACTCTCTTTTCGTCACAACAGTGCGGTAAAGCGACTGCAACCCCCCCCCCCGCTGCTCCAATTCTCCTGCCAACCTCACATTCCAATATTCCATCATTCGTAAACAAGATCTCAAGATACTTACAGTAAACTCTTTTACTTGGGGCAACACCTCAGCCCTGACGGAGGCCAACACCCACTGGAAACAAGCCTGACTTACTGCCGAGAATCCAAACACACCTCTTACTTTGGGCATAAAGGGATTGGATGGCCCTGAGAAGTGACTCCCTCACCCCATACTCCCGCAGTACCTCCCACAAAAAAATCCTGAGGGACCCGATCATATGCCTTCTCCAAATCCATAAAACACATGTAGACTGGATGGGCATATTTCCAAGCCCAGGAGTCCTGCAAGAGTAAAAAGCTGGTCCGCTGCTCCACGACCAGGACGGAATCTACATTGTTCCTTTTCAATCTGTGGTTCGACAATCGGCCGAACCCTCCTTTCCAGCACCTAGTAGTGTAATGCCCCTAAATTTGGCACACACCCTCTGGTCCCCCTTTTTAAAAAGCGGGAACCACCACCCCAGTCTGCCACTCCTTAGGCACTGTCCCAGACTTCCACGCAATGTTGAAGAGGCGTGTCAACCAAGATAGTCCCTCAACACCCAGAGCCTTCAGCATTTCTGGACGGATCTTGTCAATTCCTGGGGCTTTGCCACTGTGTGGAGTTGTTTGACTACCCCACTGATCTCGCCGAGGGAGATCAGCGCCGACCCCCCCCCCGTCATCCTCCAGCTCTGTCTCTTCAACAGAGGGTGAATTAGTCGGGTTCAGGAGTTCCTCAAAGTGCTCTTTTCACCGCCCGTTACCTCCTTAGTCGAGGTCAGCAGTGTTCTATTCTTGTTGTACACAGCTTGGGTGGTCCCCCGTTTCTCCCTCCTGAGGTGGTTGGTTTTCCAGAAGCACCTTGGTGCCGCCCGAAAGTCATTTTTCATGGATTCGTTAAGCTCCTCCCACACCCGCTGCTTTGCCTCTGCTACCGCTGCAACTGCTGTCCTTCGAGCCCGCCAGCTCTGCTCCTAGAGTCCTCCGGGATAACATATCCCTGAAGGGCTCATTTTTCAGTCGGACAGCTTCCCTAACCACAGGTGTCCACCACGGTGTTCAAGGGTTACCGCCCCTTGAGGCACCCAGAACCTTAAGACCACAGCATACAGCTGCAGCTTCAACAATAGAAGCTTTAAACATTGACCATTCTGATTCAATGTCCCCAGCTCCTACAGGGATGCTGGAAAAGCTCAGCTGGAGGTGGCAGTTGAAGGCCTCTTGGATAGGTTCCTCTCCTAGACGTTCCCAATTCACCCGCACAACACGTTTGGGCTTACCAGGTCTGTCCAGTGGCTTTCCCTGCCACCTGACCCAACTCACCACCAGATGGTGATCAGTTAACAGCTCCGCCCCTCTTTTTACTCGAGTAAAAAGTAAAAAAGAAGGAAGAATACTCTGAACTGCTGTTTGGAGCATAAGCACAGACCACAGTGAGAATTTCCCCCTCTCATGGGGTCAGGTGCAGAGAGGCGACCCTCTTGTCCACTGGAGTAAACCCCAACGTCGTGGCAGTCAGCCGGGGACTCATGAGTATATCCACACCCACCTGATGCCTCACATCCTGGGCAGCTCCGGAGAAGAACAAAGTCCAACCCCTATCAAGGAGTATGGATTCAGAGCCAAGGCTATTCATCAAGGTAAGCCCCACCAGATCCAACTGATAACGCTCCACCTCCCGCACAAGCTCCAGGTCTTCCCCCACAGAGAAGTGACATTCCATGTCCCCAGAGCCAGTTTCTGCCACCTGGGTCTGGTCTGTCGTGGCCCTCTGCCTTCACTGCTACCCAAATAACAGTGCATCCAACCTCATCGGTTTCTCTTGTAGGTGGTGGGTCCACAAGATGGGGGAGGACAGGGGTCCACATTGCTCTTTCGGGCAGTGCCTGGCCGGGCCTTATGGCAGACCCGGCCACCAGGCACTCGCTGATGGGCCCTCTGTCCAGGCCTATCTGCTCCAGACATGGGCCCCAGCCTTCCTCTGGGCAGGGTCACTTTACTCCCTCCTCTTTTTTTCATGGGGTTTCTAAAACCATACTTTGTCTGGCCCCTCGTCTCCAGACAAAACTGCTCCCAGGTTCATGAGGGCATGCAAACCTCTCCACCGCAATAAGGTGATGGTTTCCAGAGAGGACATAATGAAATCTTAAAATTAAATTTTCAGTCAAAGAGTTAAATGTAGCTGTGCATTAATTCTCTACAATAACACTAATTTAAATACATTTTACATTTACACACATTTTTTAAATAAAGGTGGAACTTGTACCTACTTGTACCTACTTCGGGAGGCGAAGCTCTACGAGCAGGCCTTTGTGAGGCTTCTCCCCTGCCTTGCTCAAGGGTCGGGACTGTTGGCCACCGAGTCCTTACCAGGTCCGGTTCTCGCCAGGCGTGAAGCGCAAAAGGAGAGTGTGGCAAGCCCAGCACCCACTCGTAGAGATTGGGGCAAGACTCGCTACGCTTCGCAGTCCGCCTCAAGGAGGCCAGAGTCCTAAGGCTTTCCAATAAGGAATACAAACTTCTTTCTGGCACCCTCAGAAGGCCGTGGTTCTATCCCGCCACCACTGGTGTTTCGGGGTCCAGCGAAATGTTAGGGATGCCAAACATCTAAATGGGGGGGAACATCTAAATGTCACATGGGATTCGACCACTGCAAGTGTCAAATCCATTTTCAATATCCTAAAGGAGACCAAGCTAGGCCAGAAAGTAACTTTTTACTACATTTAGAGAGTGTTAGGTCTCATGGCAGCTGTATTCACGGTGATACCCTTGGACCTTTTGCACATGAGATCGCTTCATTTGTGGCTAAGAGCCAGGGGATTTCATCCAAGGGCCAATCCCCAAAGGCAATGAGGGTTACGCGCTGAGAGCTTTGTACCCTTTCTAAGTGGTTCACACCCTCGTCTTTGACTCTGGGTCCCACTCTAGGTCCGTGTTGTCACCGCAAGCTGCTTACGACAGACGTTGCATATGCGTGGCACATAAATTGCCTCGAAACGATGACTCTATTTTTGGCCCTGAAATACTTCCTTCAGCAGTTAAGAGGCTACCATGTCCTAGTATTTCGGCTTGTCATGTCTTTGCCCCTGGGCTGGTCAAAGCTATTCTGCATTCTCACCCCAACCATCTTCCAAAGTTCCCATTCTCAACTATGCACCCAGTTGTTCTCGAAGCCTTTGTCCTCCCCTTTTACAGCTCCGGAGCAGGAAAGACTTCACTTACTGTCTCCAGTCCGTGCTTTTCAGATTTACAGTACATCCACAGCATTAGCCAGTGACGTAAATTAGAGCAGGTTTTCATATGTCATGGGGGCCGCAGCCGAAGGGCGGCCGCCACTGGACAAATGCTGTCACATTGGGTGAGAGATATTGCCCTAGCCCAGTGGTTCTCAAACATTTTCTGTCATTCCCCACTTAAGGGGGTGGGCGAATTTTTAAGCCCTACTTGTCAACAAAATGATAACGAAAACGGCCAAGTTTACTATTTATTGAAATATCAATTTCTAAACCAATAAGATCAAATAACGGCAAGTTCAAAACAGATAAAATACACGTGAAATTGTTATAACAGGCTTACTTCGTCACTTATCTAGAGCTTTCATTCAAAGAAAGCGAGTGGCTTTTTAACGTGACTGGGGTGTGTTGTCTCTAAGTGTCTTTCTACTTTGTTGGGTCTCATGCTGTCTGCTGCCAGCGGTTTAAGACACAAAACACACACAGGTCTCTCCTCTGCCCCCACCATCCCCACCATGAATCCAAACGCAACATTTGTTATTTGTACATTGACAAACCCCTACAAAATAAATGTGCCATAAAATAATCATTTTTGGGGATTTGTATTAATCGTCTCGACGGCTGTCACGTGCCTAGGGTTAATTATAATAGTAATAATATATTTTATAATAATAAACCTTTGAATGTATGTCCTAATATAATATTTGATAGAGATTATGTAGGGGGGGGGGGCAATCCGTGGCAGGGGGGCACTTTAGCGCATAACACCGGTTTGTGACAGCGGTTAGTTAGTTAGTTTGATATTCGCATCTCCGAATTCAATAGCTGTGTAAATAAACCCGCGAATAAGATACCCACATACATTTCCTCTCTACATTGTCTTTAAGCTACATCCGCCTTAAATTATACATGTTTAAAAGCATAAACACCATTATTCTCTACGGCGCAACGGATGATTTAGGGCAAAATGCCGCACTGCAACAAAAAGCGTAGAGCGATATTGATCTTCCCTTCTGTTCAGCGCCTGAAGGATCAAAAAGCAACTTTGTTGTTTTACTGGAAACTAGAAATGCCAGACTAGTACTGCCTGATAAAATATTTATGTTTAACAAAAATACAGAAACATCAGCATACACATTGAAATAAATGAAATTACATATATAATACCGAATGTTACCTTATATATTGTTCGGCAATTAACATGCCGACGTTAAACCGTTATTGTTGCACTATGGTTCCACTTTTCTCTGATGTTATTTTAATTTACTTGTATTAATGATCCATTTCTTTGCATGTGATTGTTTAGTTTCGAGTGTCCGATGTTTATTGTCAATAAAGAAAAGCATGAATTATAATAGGTATTTTCCTATTATTTTCCACTAATTCCCTCATGTTCATTGCGCCCCACCTGTCATGTCTGTATTCCCCACTAGTGGGGCGCGCCCCACACTTTGAGAACCACTGCCCTAGCCTATGAGGCGCATGGAAAACTTCGCCTCTAGTAATTAGGGCCCATTCGACCAGGGGGCTTGCCTCAATAATCTCTCTGGCTTTGTGTTGCGGCAGGTTTGTCCTCACACATTTGTCAGAATTTATAGTTGTATGTCCATGCAATGCTAGCATCCCAAAATTATGTCTGAGACCCCATTGGAGGACTGTATGTACACTACACAACCCTGGGGGTCCAGACACTTGCAGTGCGGCGGCATTGGTATTCTCGTTCCCATATAGTTATCACGCAGCATCGAGCTCCAATGCTGCACCGCGGGCGTAACTGGGTGTCCTTACAAACAAAATATGGCCCGGGGATGTTTCCGGTTCAGCTCCGAGGATGTTTCCGGTTCCTATTTATAACCTGCTGGTGTACCTTATCAGATGATGTCACCTGACCAAGGTTATATAAGCCAAAGTTTTTGGCGTGTTTGACACACACGTGCTTCACAACCGGGCAACAGAGAGACGTTTCCCATGGCGTTTTCACGCAGCATCTCGTTCCAACTTTTTCAGGGAACAGGGTTACAGCAAAGGAACCCGAGACGAATTTTATTGTACCTAGGTATATATGACAATAAAAATCTTACTTTTCTGGTTTTCTGATCACAAGTTATGTAAAACCTTCTAGAGTCTGCAGATACACAATACTTTACAAATGTTTTCGTAAAACCGAGCCACTCTGGATTTCTACCTTTGTGTCCTGATTACATTTTGGTGTGCTGTATGTAAATCATTTGACTCATTCTGACAGAGGAGGTTAGATTTATAAACAAACAATCAGAGCTTTCAGAGGAGGAATTGTTCTTTACTAGAAGAAACTTTCAAGGTTGTTCCAAACCTAGGTACCATTTACATGTCCCCTGTGCTTTAGCATGCAACACTGGCTCTCAGAAAGATGTTGAGTCTTCTGGTGCCAGGGAAAAGGAAAAGTATGCAGGGCAAGAGGAAAATTTGTCAAACGCTCCAGTTGAAGAATGCCCTTTAGAGAGGGGTGAGGAAGATGCCATATCTGTCTTATCTAAACATTACACATCTATGGGTGCAGGTATGCTTGCACTGTGGTAATGAAAATTTTTACCTTAAATACTGAATGTTCAAGACTTCATGCTTAGTAGTTAAGTATTTAATAATGATAAAAATACTAATTATAATAAAGTTTGAGGAGATCATGTACTGTATATCGGTCAAATGACTGAATAATGAGGATGCTTTGCTTTCTTTTTAGATGGGAACCCTGTTTCTAGTGCTACTGCTCATTACATGGGTAGAGATTTGCCCTCATTACGCCAAACTGCTCACAGTTGCAAAGGCATTGCCATTGTAGTTCATGGTGCTCCACTCTCAGGTAGGCTGCTGGTCTCTGAACGTCTTGGTTAAATAAAAAAAGACACTTTCAAAACACATTATGTGCATTCATAAAAATGCTATTTAATAATCCAGTCACTACTTTACATTTAGAGGGAACAACATACTTAATTTAATTTTCAGTTAAATTTTCGACAGTACTTTTGTATTTTTAAAATAAAATTATAGAAGTGTACTATAAATTCATGCCTGCATGCCTATACTGTGGAACAATAATTCCCATGATCCTTGGTTTCATGATGGTTGTATGTCTGTCTGTGAAGGTAAGACAGCTTTGGCAGTGAGATTGGCAAGGTACTATGGAGCTGCTTGTCTGAACATAGACTCAGTGGTGCAAGAGGCTTTGTCATCTGGAACTTGCCCTGCAAGCAAGCAAGCCAGAGAGCTATTTCGAGCTGCCATGGAGTCTGTGCCAGGGCCAGAAAAACATATTGGTAAATATATATGTTTCTGCTATCTTCCCTTCCCTTCATTACCTTTTATTTGCAAATGTAGTAAATTACAACTGAAGTAAGTTTTTAAAAAAATATATTAAGTTTCTTACATGTATTTATATTTTTGTCTGTGTGTTTTTAGTCCCATCTGCATTCGATGTGTTGACTGATGCTAGTCAGACTGTAGACATTCTCAGTGTTGAGGCATTAGCCAAACACACTGCTGAGAGTGTTCAGGATACTGATTCCAAAGCTACCAGTCCAACTATCTCAACAAATAACAAGACCAGCACCATGGGAGCAAAGAACAATGATGGCTCTAATCCCACTGCCTCAATGGTATTCTTTTTTAAATAATAATTAAATAATAGTTTATTGTTTAATAATAGTTAAATAATACATACTGTAGAACTACACTACCGGTCAAAGGTTTGGAATCAACTGCAAATTTCTTTGTTTTTGTTTAATAATATATTTTTTACATTCTACAAAAAAACTAGGGATTCCAAAACTATGAAATAACATGGAATTAGGTAATCATATAACAACAACAGTCAGTTGTTACATTAAGACATTCTGGTTTATTTAAAAACGTTGACAATTTCAACAATCAAATCCGGTACGGAGAATCTAGCTCGTAAATCCAGAAAACAGGCAAGGGTCGGGCGATGTGCAACGGGCATGAACTGGGGCAGGGTAAACGTGAGAACAAAAATAGAATCAAAACCCGAAAGAGCAGTCAAATACTGAAGGCTTGGTAAAGACCCTGGAACAATGTCACAGGGAGCATATACTTTGCGAGGACCGAAAGTACAGTATGCGAGTCCTTTTTATCTGTTTTCAGTAATTAGTCTCAGGTGTGCTTATACTTAGGTGAGTCAGAGCTACCAGAGGAGAAGTTCATTTAGAGTAACCAGTCTCAAAAATGACCAATTATTAAGATAGATTATAATATATATATATATATATATATATATATATATATATATATATAATAAAGGCTTTACAAATCGTAAAGTACAGTACAGATACAGTACATAAGTACAGTAGCAGATACAGTACATCTTAACATTAACTTATTTAATATTATCATTATTATTATTTATTATTACATATTTTGGATGCGTTCAGCACTGTTTAACAATGTAGAAAGAAATAAAGCTCAGAAACAACTATGTAGTTAGAAAGTGATCCCAAACTTTTACAACGTAGTGTATATAAACCCTTATTAAATAAATACATAGAGTTAAAGAATCTTAAATGAATTCTTTATCTTTGACGTAATAGAAACTATATTAATATTACTAACTTTATTTGCATGAAATTTAATTGCACACTCATTAGTGTGTATTAAAACATGTACAGTGCCATCTGTTCAATTTTGAGATGAACTAATGATTTTTTCCAAGGTTTTTAAACTTTAGTAGTTTTTAGATGATACAAGCAAAAACAAACAGACACACAACAACTCCAAAATCCATCTTGGTTTTTTTCTACCCTTTCTTACATTCTGCAGAATATTTTTTTTGCAAATATCTTCAATGTACAGACATGCCAACTTTATGTTTTATTATATGTATAGATTAGACACAATCTCAGATTTTAGTTTGTGTTGTGTTTTTCTGCTTTCATGCTCTTTTTGGCCTTCTATACTTCTCTCCTCCTTTAAATCTTTTTTTATCATCAGACAAAGACTATTAACAAAAGGCAGCATTGAACATAGTGTATAACATTCAATTAAAAAGCTGTTGTGTTGAAGATATTACTGCTATATTTAATCTAACAAAGAGTATAACATATTCCCGATAACCTAGTTTTCAATGTCGCTGAGAGTTAACTTGGATTAACTTGTTGAGTACAGTTACAGTTTATTGGTAACATGCAGGCTGGTCCGACTCATGGGCTCCCTAGTGAGAGTGTGAATCCAAAGGTTGAGCTGACCGGCATAAATGGATTACTGCCTGATGATCTCCTGGTAGAGATGATGTCAGAGAGACTACTGGTAAGGACCTACACTATTTTGTCCCATGTAAAATTACACACATAGGAATTTAATTATTTTACATACTTTGTGCTCATCTTTTTTTTCAGTTATATGTTGTTCTTTGTTTTATTGCACAAAATGCTTCTACACTTTGGTGTTTATAGCTCAGTGACTGCAAGCAAGGTGTTGTGATTGATGGCTTGGAGACATTTTACTGCTGTTTTCCAAGCACTGCGTTACATGTAATCATCAAAGCCTTCAACAACCGCCAGCACATCTATGTTATCAACCTCACTGACAGCTACTTTGAATTCAAATCCAGAGAGAGAGCTCAAATAGAGATGACAGGTAATGGTCTAGAAAAAATGGGAACAAGAGAAAAGAAGATAAAAGGAATATGGGAATAAAAAAGAAAAAAGGAAATGTGCTATTAATGAATGCATACATGTACAGAATAAAAAAATGTGATATTAATGTGATATTAATGAATACATACATGTACAGAATGAGAAAGATTAATAAAACAGTAAATTGTTAAGTAGAGTTTACAAAACCTGTTTGTATGTGATTAGAAGCCTTACAAAGGGAACAGATTGAAAGAGAAAAGCTACATGTGCAGGAGATCGATGAGGATGTATATGACACCCTATCTGAGGAAGAGAAAGCACTTGTAGATCTTCAGCACTTGGAGATGCTAAAGGAACATATGTACAGGTATCTTAAACTCCATGAAAATTTTCATAAAAGATGTAATAATAATAATATACAATTTTATTTAATTATGAAATTTCTGTAGCAAGCAAGAGAGGGAACAGGAGAAGAGGCAGCAGGAGGAGAAGCTCAGAGAGGAGGAGGAGATGAAGAAAAAGAACAAGAGAGGGAAAAAGGAAGTACTTACAGAGGATTTAAGTGAAAGAAGAAGTCAGTTGGGGGTTGCAAAAGTGAGCAGCTACAGAACCATCCATTCTATTGCTGGAAATAACGTAATCAATTATGTGATCTGATATTCTTCCTCTGTATAGTCTGTTTTAGCACTACAATCTGATACTGGACTGGAACAGGCTAAAGTGGGTAAAAAGATGTCTTCCTGCACAGAAGCCAAAGACTCACTTTCAGAGGGTACCAGAGAACTTGAGGAAGGAAGCAGAAAGAAAGTAAAAGATGGCAAAGACAGCAAGCCAACTGGCCATGATAATTCTGTACTGCCACTGGATGAACTGGAAGAAGAGTTGGTGAGTTTAAGCCAGTGTCAAATCCAAACTGTTAAAGTAATTAAGTTCAGTATGAATAGTATATCGTAAAAAGGAGTACTTTAGCTATAACTGGATAATTATCATGCCTAATCTCTCTTAATATCTCCTTTCATATAAAGAGAAAGACAAAAACTTCTTAGTTTGCAACATTTTGCAAGATACACACTCTTGGCCTAATTCCAACATTGGTCTGGTTGTGATGTTTCTAGATAAGTGAGGCACAAAGGCAGCTGTTTTCCCGTTTCCGTCTGTATGAGCAGAGCCAACCATTGATCCAGCACATACTGCAGAACTGGGATAGGACTCAGGGCCTCCTGCTTAATCCTCTTCCTTCATTGGAGCAGGGGCCTGAGGAATCCACAAAACAACATAAGATATCCAGCAAGAGGAACAAGAAGGAGCGTGAGAAAGAGAGGATGAAAAGAGACACTGTTGATTCTAATCTGATTTCTCCAACCCCTAGCCAGACTCATATGTTGGCCATTGGCACAGAGGGTGCAGAAAATGAGCAGGCAATAGAATTAATCCCCCACATCTGCATCTCTGTTGGCAAAAAAGAAGAGGCAAGCATAAGTGAACTGATTGAGAATATGAAGCTGCCATCACTGAATGAGGTACTGCAAGACTTGGGGCATCCTAAAAAATGTTTATGTTAATAAAGCAAAAGCCTAGTTTAACAGTTATAAAGCCTGATGAACTCCAGATTTCGTTTATATTCTAAGTATTGTGAAAAAAGAGCAATATATTATGTAATGAATGCATATTCAGAAGCTAATGTTGGACTCACTCTCCAATATCCCTAGGTTTTGGATGGATTAGTACTCGAACCCACTGGTCCACCCATTCCTCCTCCCATGCTCTTTTCAGTAGTCACATACCACAAAAGAAGAGTGGTATGCAACCCTGATCTTACTCTTGGCTGCTTCACCTTCTTGATGCCATCAAATCTGGAAGACCTAGTTGAGGAGAAACTGGAAGCTGATCTGGAGACAGAAGCTTTAAGCCCCAACGTGTCCGCAAAAGTAAAAGGATTATTTTCCAACATGGAGCTCCAATTTAGTAAAGTACTGAGTAAAGTACTAAGTAAAGTAGTAAAGCATAATAGTAAAGTACTTGCCCTGTTATGGGGAGATTACAAGTTCAAATCCCAATTTTACATTTATTGTTGCTTTGTGTGCTTAGGAGGATGTTGCATCTCTAAACAGAGGGAAAGGGAAAAGGTCCCCAGTGAAAGAGGAATCAGTGAAAGCGACCCCAAAAGATAAGCGGAGATTTTCTACGAAAAAAGGAAGCAAAAGCACAGACTCTCATTCACCTCCATTAAACACAGTCACCTCCTTATCTGAAACTGACCATAACCAGTCTCTGGACAGTTGTCTTACAGAGCACAGTCAGAGGTAAACACACACACATACATGTATAAACTAAACTTAATTCTTATAATGAACATTATTTTTATACATTATTTTAAGGCTATTTTAGTGTGGCATACAAACATTGAAATACTGCGAACATGTAACACAATAGGATGCTGGAAATTTTAATCCTTATCATCTGCCCTTTATCTGTTACTTACAGTAAACTTTCTGCGTGCATTCGCTATCTACAGCACAACAGGCAAGGTTTTTCATGCTTGCATTTCTAATGTACATTGATTTTGCTTTGTTACTGATGTTTGCGAAGGCTCACTTATTTCCGCTGGGTTGTGCCGGCAAATGGAGAACTGACCCTGAAACTATGGTTTCACTCGTCTGTGCCTGGTGATTTTAAACAGACTCTGAGTTTTGAAGTGATGGGGACCAGACGCTGCTATCAGCTATACTGCAGAGGCACCTGTGCTCTGCCATCCATCAACAAAGACCATAAGTGAATATTATTATATATTATATATTACAAATCAGGGAAACAAGCAGTAGGCCCATGACTTGAGGCCAGTTTAACATATGGTTAGCTATAATGGTTGGCTATAATGGTTGGCTGTTGTTATTCTGATGTTATTTTGTTTGTTTGTCTGTGCTATAGGACGGTGTTTGCCCACTGCAGAAAGGTCATGCACAAAGACAAAGGCTTAAAGAAGACTTACATAATCCGCTCAGGCCTGTATGACTTTGGGCCACTTCTTTGTGGAAGACCTAGAGACAGGTGCTTTAGTTTTCTCAGTCTTACAATTTAAGTATAAATTCCCTAATAAATCCTTAAACGGTGCTTATACATATGATATTTAAATAATGTGTTAAATGCATAATCTACAAATTACACATATTGTACTATATACATATATTTTGTCCTTGTTGCATAATCACAATACAAGGGGATTTTGCCAATTATATAATAAATTACTAAATAAAAATTCTGTAGATCTTTACATAGAAACAAGGAAAAGAAGTTGCCAGAAAACACAGAAAGACTAGTAATACACAACAACTCCCCCATGGAAGCAGAGGTTCATTTCTGTCTTGTTCGGGACACAAAATTTAACACATTCATCCTGGACCCTCTAAGCATGGTTCTTAAGCCCAATGAGAGAAAGGTATGTCTTTAACACAAATTTAAAACTGAATAATGTTTCAATACAGAAAGATGTTGTACCTCTGTAATAAATAAATAAATAAATATAAATTTTCCCAATTCCAACAGGGATGGTTTGACTGATAATATTGTCAGTATTATATTAATTAATTGATTGCTATTGGTAAGTTGCTCTGGAGACACTTCTCTGCCAAATGCCTTAAATATAATGTAGGTAAGAATAAGCTCCTGGAGACGAGGATTGATCCAGAGACAATCCAAAGTTAAAAAAAAGTTTTCAAAAGTAAAAAAAAAAAAAACCAGCAAAAGATACATTTACTAGTAAGAAAAAGACAAAGACAGAGTGGTTTGTACTCAAAAAAAGAACATAAGAACTAAGCAAACAATAAAGAAACAGAGGCCTTAAATTAGTTAGCAAGTCAGACACAGGTAAAAAATAAATAAATAAAGGGTTGTTGTTAATGTTTTCTCAAGTATTATCAAGAATATTTAGCACGTGTACTCGGGTATGGATAAGTATTAATAATGTGTACCTGACCAGCGGGGTAGAGGAGAGGGAGGAGCATTCTTACCTGAGCATAGTACTAATCAATGTGCCTAGCTGAAATGCTGACTTAGAAACAACACTGACTAAGGTAGGTTCAAGCATCACTACAGTAGGTGTTTATGTTTTTTTTTTTTTTTTTTGCAGGATCTCAGAGTATGGGCATATCCCTCCACTCCAGGTCTTATAGAAGACAGTGTGGTGTGTTGTATTAAGGAGAACCCAGAACCTGCCATCTTCCACATTTCTTGCAGTGCAGTCCGTCCAGAACTTGAAGTGGAGCGCAAGCAACTTAATTTTGATAAGATTTTCCTGAACAGGTCTGGACAATAATACATCACTTACTGTATTATTTTACATGAGTTCCAGCACAAATTAGTGCTGTTTTTATATATAAAAAAGGTTTAAAAGAAAATTGTATATTTTAACTTTTAAAAATGACTATTTTTTCTTTATTCCAATAAGAAAAGCTTAGCTACTTTTTAAGACTTGACCCATCTTCATATTAAATAAAATTCAGTTACGTAGATTACAGTAAAGAAATGGGAAAAAATGTGTTTCTGTGACAGACTCCAAAGTGCCTAAAGAAATAATAAAAAAATTAGTTGTTTTCATAACCCCAGCAGCAATCCTATTTTCTCTCTTGTCTGTTTCGACCACTCAACCCTGTAGTATCATTAGTAGACTAATTTGTTTTTTAAAAATAATTCTGTAGGACAATAAATATTATAAACATGTAAAATGTTAATTACATATTTTACAGTGCATTTTACATTTGACATTTTTGTTGCCATAATAGTGCTGTTTGATTACCTCTGGTAAAGGTAATCTAACATGTTCATCTTTCTCTTGCCTGTGGTCCTCTAGGAGGGAAACGCGCAGTCTGTGCTTGCGTAACCCCACTGCACTTCCAGTCGCCTGGAGGCTGATTGGCCTTGAGGGGCTCGGTGAGGAGTTCAGCATTTCCCAGGACCGTGGCATCATTATGCCGCATTCTGAGTTTTCTTTGTTCATGCATTTCCAATCCGTCAGACCTATTAGCCTAAAGAAAACCATAAGATTGGAGGTAAGGTGCTGACCAGTAGCTCAAACTATAGCATAAATTGTCATTTTACAATTATAGGTTTCAACAAAGTATTTATGAATTTATGATTGTATGTCTCTGTCTGTCTGTGTGTGTGTGTGTGTGTGTGTGTGTGTGTGTGTGTGTGTGTGGTGACAGGTGTTAGATGTGGAGAATATTCTTGGTGTGGTCAATACGGAGAACATTAATATTTTGGCAGAAGCTTATGATGTAGCCCTGGAAATTACATTTACCAAAGGTAGTTGTAACTCCTCATGTTCTGTATATCCACAAGTTTCCTAAGTTTTGTATCCATTTTTATCCATTCATAAATAAATATTTGTTTGCATTTTATTTTGCTAATAAATATGTTAGGTACGGACAGTACTCTGGACTTTGGCATGATCAAAGTATTGGAAGAAGTGAAGTTATCAGTTAATTTGAAAAACAAGGGCAAACATGATATCGCCTACAAGTATGTTCACACCCACATTTGCTGCATACCCACTGAATATATTTTATCATCTTTCAAGGCTTAGAAAATAAGGACAAAATAAAAATGAAAAGATCAGTGCCTAACATGCAATAATATTCCTCTTCAAGCTTCATCCTGGAGCCTACTGAGCCTGGAATGCCTAATCTCAACTCAGTCTTTACTATTGCACCACAAAAAGGCCGTCTTCATCCCAATGATCGGCCCAAAGCTGTCCGAGTCACCTTCTGCTGCAACAAGCAAGTTTCTATTAGACAACAACCAATTTTACTCTGCCAGGTCAGAAAAAAATTCTCTCATGTAAAATTGGTTCGAGGTCTTTTCATGTTGCTTTTAAAAAATTTTTTATCACTAATAATTTTAGTGATTGTTTCTTTGTTTTAGGTCATTGAGCCAAATTTTGATGAAGAGGGAGAAATCATTAAGATCATACCCATCAAAGTGTCTGTGCAGTGTCGCTATTCTAAGTATAGGTCCACACTGCAAAAGACATCAAAGTAATCCATGGCTCCTGCAAAACAGGGACAATTACTGTGAAGAATATGGTGAATCTGGACACCACATCCACAATGTCTAAAGATCTCACAGTTGCAGAACGAAAGAAAGGGTACCAACACTGATCAATATATATCAAGATTTCACCATTTTCTATCAGAAATGAGCCTTTCTTATTCCAACCCTATTTCTTATAGCATGGGTACAAAATCTTCAAGAGAGAGTAACTCTGACCTTCACAGGTAATAGACAGCCTTTGTATTTCATATTCTTATGACATTTCAATGTGTTTCTTTCTGTTTAAATTTCAGATTTTGTGAAAAAAATTAACCAGATAAAGGATCCCTGATCTTTTTAATTTGATGGTGGCACAGTGGTTTAATGGTTAGCACTGTTGCCTTGTACGTCCAGGTGCAGGGTTCGATTCTCACGTCAGGTCTATGTGCATGGAGTTTGCATGTTTTCCCCATGATTGGTGGGCTTCATCCGAGTTTTCTGGTTTCCTTCCACAGTCCAAAGATTTGCTGGTTAGACTAATTGGTGTTCCCAAATTGCCTGTAGTGTGTGTATGAATGTTGACCAGAGGTCCTGTCATGGTTGTGTAAAATGGGAATAAATACAATGATCGCCATTGGCCTCCACTTTTCCTGGTTGGACTACAGAGGTTCTTAATGGATGGATGGAGGTAGGTAGGTGTAAATGAGTGAAAGAAAAAAAAAAGGAAATAAAAATGTTGTTGCATACAGTAAGTGTGCATATCTTTGTACACTCAACAAAAATATAAACGCAGCACCTTTGTTTCTGCTCCGGTTTTTCATGAGATGGACTTAAAGATCTAAAATTCATTCCAGATACACAATATTAACATTTCTCTCAAACATTGTTCACAAATCAGTCTAAATGTGTGATAGTGAGCACTTCTGCTTTGCTGAGATAATCCATCCCACCTCACAGGTGTGCCACATCAAGATGCTGATCTGACATCATGAGTAGTGCACAGGTCAGGCCCGTAGCCAGCCTAGTGCAAAGGGGGGTTCCTTTTTTTTTTTAAAGTGGACCTTTTTTCTCAGTATTTTGTATTTGTGTATTTACTCATTTTGTATTTCATTTTGAGGATTAAATACTGCATTTTAGTGACATGTGCTGGATTAGCTTGTCTGCTGGTATCATAATGTGCATGCTTTTGATGCACCAAAAATATTTACTACAATGTTGTCAAATTGCTTATCGAGATCACGTGCGACTTTTTTCACTCTAAAAACACACACACAGAGTTCAAAAATTTAAAAACCACACTAACAACAGAATAAATTTAAGGAATTCTTACTGGAATATTATTAAACTACAAATTCAACTTCTCTCATCAACATGCTCTCTCATTTCTTTGTCTTTGCCTCTTCACTTTATTGAACTTATATAAAATATATTTAATATTCAACGAATTGTTATTTATATAGTCTATTAATTAGGCGAAATATAATAAAATATGTTAAATTCAACCTTTAAAATCCCAGTCATATAGAATAATTCAATCCTTATTGGCATGTCGAGCATTTACAGTAGGCTATCATTTACATTCAGAACGTAAAGTAAAGAGATCGAAATGAGGAATATAAACAAATATAAAAATATTACCAATAATTATCTAATAATAATAATATACAAATATTACGGAGAAAAGACGATCAGTTAATATACTTACAAGACTGTGGGATGAGTAAAAATATTTTTTGTGGGCTTATTTTATTTTATGTTTTATGTAACAATTATTTATGATAAACTTCATTCGAATGCTGTCTACACCGCGTATAGACACTAGACAGCATTGCCTATGGTAAATATAATAATTCAATAAATTTACTAATTTAATAGAATAATTTATTAATTAAAAATAAAATGTTAATAAATCCTAATATTATGCATGGTCAAGCAGGTTTGTTTACGCATTGAACTTGTCGTTCTTTCTTTTCTTTTTTTTTGATAGATTAACATTATTTAACATAATAAATTCACAGATCCATCAGATAGGCTACTGTCTGTTAATGTTTATTTAAGATGTTACAGACTTGTCATAGCCATTCAGACTGCTCAAGAAAAGGCATAAGAGAACTATTTTGTGTGTGATGTGGGGTTGACAATTAGCTACCACTTAACTAGCGTTAGCAATTTGATCTTGAGGTAGTAACAGACTTACTCTGTTTGGCAGTCTTTTTGAACATATGTTCAATATTCTGCGATAATGACGCTGATGCCTGCTTTCTCTCCCGTCTCTCCTGCTTTTTTCGTCCCATATTATACACCGCTGGATGCCGCCTCACAGATTTAAAAAACGTCAGTTGCTGCACAGACTTGTCACATGTCGCGGGTTTTTTTTTTTTGTAAATTGTTTTGTAATAAAGTGTTATTTTAAATAATGCCCAACAATATTAATCTATTTAAAAAAAATAAATAATAAAAATAATAATAATAATAATAACAAAAAATTCTGGACCTTTGGCAGTGGGGGGTGGGTCGTTCGAACCACCCGAACCCCCCCTGGCTACGGGCCTGCAGGTGTACTTTATACTGCCCACAATAAAAGGCCACTCTGGAATGTGCAGTTTTTTGCTTTATTGGGGGTCTGGGGACTCAGAACCGGTCACATCTGCAGTGTGTTGCCTCATGCAGTGCAACACATCTTCTTCGCATAGAGTTTATCAAATTGTCATTTGTGGCCTGTGGAATGTTGGTCCACTCCTCTTCAATGGCTGTGCGAAGTTGTTGGATATTAGTGGGAACTGGTACACGCTGTCGTATACGCCGGTCAAGCACATCCCAAACATGCTCAATGGGTGACATGTCCGGTGAGTATGCTGGCCATGCAAGAACTGGGACATTTTCAGCTTCCAAGAACTGTGTACAGATCCTTGCAACATGGGGCCGTGCATTATCTTGCTGAAACATGAGGTGATGTTCATGGATGTATGCCTGCCCATACCATAACCCCACCACCACCATGGGCAGGCTTATGTTATGGACGAAGAACACAGGTACATTTTATTGATGGCATTTTGAATGCACAGAGATACCGTGATGAGATCCTGAGGCCATGAAGAGAACACCTCTCCAACGTGCCAGACGCCATTAAATGTGAGCATTTGCCCACTCAAGTCTGTTACGGCGACGAGCTGGAGTCAGGTCAAGACCCCGATGAGGACGACGAGCATGCAGTTGAGCTTCCTTGACACAGTTTCTGACAGTATGTGCAGAAATTGTTTGGTTATGCAAACCAATTGTTTTAGAAGCTGTCTGAGTGGCTGGTCTCAGACGATCTTGGAGGTGAACCTGCTGGATGTGGAGGTTCTGGGCTGGTGTGGTTACACGTGGTCTGCGGTTGTGAGGCTGGTTGGATGTACTGCCATATTCTCTGAAACGCCTTTGGAGACGGCTTATGGTGGAGAAATGAACATTCAATGCACGAGCAACAGATCTGGTTGACATTCCTGCTGTCAGCATGCCAATTGCACGCTCCCTCAATGCTTGTGGCATCTGTGGCATTTTGCTGTGAGACAAAACTGCACATTTCAGGGTGGCCTTTTATTGTGGGCAGTATAAGGTACACCTGTGCACTACTTATGATGTCAGATCAGCATCTTGATGTGGCACACCTGTGAGGTGGAATGGATTATCTCAGCAAAGCAGAAGTGCTCACTATCACACATTTAGACTGATTTGTGAACAATGTTTGAGAGAAATGGTAATATTGTGTATCTGGAATAAATTTTAGATCTTTAAGTCCATCTCATGAAAAATCGCAGCAGAAACAAAGGTGTTGCGTTTATATTTTTGGTGAGTGTATATTGGGGCATGTGACTAAACTCACCACTAATCACATCAGTAATTCCACCCAATTTTTATTAATGGAATGACTGTGCTTAACCCCAAATTAGGATAATCTCTTTTGTAATTAAAATTTAAATGGTAAGTTTATGTTGTGTTTATCAAAGTTTTTTATTGTTGTTTACATAATTATTGTTCTTGTTTGTATTTGTATGTATTTCATTAATTTAAGCCTAGACATCTGCAATTATGCTGAGCCTGCATCCCTTTTTCCAGGTAGGTGATAGGTGACCCCTGGCAAGGGGATTGGACTTTTTAATTTTTTTTTACTTTTGACCGGAACGTCGCCTTGCCATTCGGCATCAAATAAGAGTAATGAGGAGCATTCAGTAGAAGAAGTGATAAGTGCATGGTACCCCATTAAGAGACTCGGAGAAGTGAGCAGGCTCCTAGCTAGAGATAAAAAATGTGCCCATCAAATCTACAGTAAGTGTAATGGTGTTCAGTGTAAGTTGGCTTCCCGCAACAACCATAAGGAGGAGACCAAGGGGTCCGAGCATGGCAGGGTCAAAGGTCAGGAGCACCCCAATACTGACTGCGGATGAAGGGCAGATGACGAAGACTGCTTGTCTTCAAAGATTAAGAGCCCTTTTTGCTCAATGCTGAATGGCACACAGCCTCATCAAAGGAGCTGGTTATGTCAGGGATAACCTTTTGAATAGCTCCTCGCGCCCACAAACTCTCTGTGTTTCATATTTGTTTTTGGACTTTTTCCAATTTTGCAGAGCACTAGGGTCATGTCAATTGGTGCTTTTGCTTGTATTTTTTTTTATATTTGTCTTTGTTTATATTTACATTATATTAAATGTAAAGTGTTTAATTGGGGTTTATTCATTTTACATCCACTGTATAAAGTTTGCACACCAAATTGTATTGCTATGTTCAGTTCAGATTTAAAGTAGAACAATCAGGGCTGTTGATGTGCCAAATGTTGCCAATGCACAAAATTTTTGTTTAGCGGAGCCATGATAAGTAACTAACATGACATAGCATAGCTGGGTAGCTAGTCAAAGTTAGCTAACTTTGGTCATAAAACTGACAAGAAAACTAAATGGACAGACAAAAACTTGTTTCTCACAGACAAAAACTTGTTTCTGCATTCAACACATCAGATACCACAGATAGAGTCGAGCAGTGAACATTCTTAGGTATTTTCATTCCAGCCAGACTTAGTATTAGTCAACATTATCAGATAACCCTAGCAAAGCACAGCCAACTAAACTAAAACTACAGTAAGTTTAACTCAGTGTGGCTATATGAGTACACTTAGTTATTTTAGCTCCTAAAAATTCCAACATTTTTTGGAGCTCTTAAAGATTCATTGGCCTGGAGTCCCAACAACACTAAAACAGTTGTTAAAATCAGTTTTCCTACTTTAAACTTTATAGAATATTCAGATGTGGTGATTTGTATCAGATATGTACTGTAAAATTTAACCATATTCAGAGGGCAACATGCAAATGTGCACTCTGTTTTAGGGGTGTAACAGTTTAGATCTTCTGATAAGTTCTAGATACGTTTGTATGAAGTTTTAATAAACAATGGTTTGATTCAACATAGTTATACAAATAATGCAGGCCAATTATGACACATTACAAAATACAAGGTTTCTAGAATGTGCATAGAAATCTAGTTCCCTTACCTAATTTTGTCTAAATTAAATGATGACTTAAAATAAAATGACCTAAAATGAAATGCTTTATGTCAATAATTTATATATTTTGCCTTTTGGCTCTATTTTCACAATTATGCAAGCATGTTGTTTAGCACTGGCATGTTCCTGTTTTGGTTGGGTACAAGGTACAAGCCTCTAACCTACTGGTCTACAAATGTCAGTGTACTGTATTCCCAACCCCCCAAGGTCACCTTTTTGTCTTTATTGTCTCATTAGTGTGTTCCCTTTGGATAAAAACAAGTTGCTGGTGTTTTATTTGGTGGGAGAGCGAAATTTGCCCAGTATATATACAGTACATTTTAAAACCAGTCAAAAGGACCAACCATAGTTTCATTTCAAAAGCTACACTCTATGCTGCTAGAAAACGCTATGGGAACGCTCTCTCAGGTGATGTCATTTGATTAGGTGCACCTGGAGGTTATAAATATGCATGAACCTAAAACATCCTTAGCTCTTTTTGTCGTCAGGACTGCATTGTTGTGTGTGTGTGTGTGTGTGTGCGCGCAAGCACTTTTTCGAAAAGAAAGTGAAAATAGAAAGTGTCTTCTTACTCACCAGAAAGATGGCAGAGTTAGACACGAGTCCCTCCGTGTAGAATATAATATCTTGATGAGGGCGATCTCCACGCTTTCTGTTTTCAGTGTTTGAGGGAAAATCACGCTATTCTCGGGCTTCAGAGAGCAGGTAAGTATTGTGATTTCTCCCTATTAAAGCCCCTTGCGCTCGGCTCGCCGTCTTTAAAACGTAACCACGAGCCGCGCAGCATTTCTCGCGTGCAAATCTGGCGAAAGTGCACGAGACAGAATCTTCCTTTTCTCTTGCTTTCTCGCCGGATCATGAGCCTTTTTACCGTCCACTTCTCAAGCACACTTCAGCGCTTCTTGTGAAGGGGGGAAGAACTTTCTCTCTCGCTTCAGCGGAGATGGAAACTATCACTTTAGAGCACTCCTCTAATGATGAGCGAGCGTATTAGTTGTTGTTAGAGGTGGTAACACGCGGTCTAACGCCTACACCTAAAAAAATAAAAAAATAAATTGGACGACAGGTTTCTGTCGGGCGGCCGGAGGGGGGCCTCAACGATGGCCCCTCCCCTTCTTGGCAACTTCCATGATGAGTTAACTTTTTCATGAAATAAGCCGTATTCATCCCGTGTTTTGTGCTATCGACATTGATTTGCTCAAATGTCATTGATGCAAAAAGCGCGTTTTTTTTATGATGATGCTCCAGATTGAAGAGACGCTTGCGGGCTATCTCTCTCTTGAAAGCTCATCCTCCCTGAAAAAGTCCACACTCTCCACTACGCCGTGTAGACTAACATCTTCGTTGGTGGGAAAAGCTTTTTCAGGCAGCGGGTCAGGCTGGTGCTGCCCTGCACACAATAGCATTGCAGGCATACCAGGCTGACCTACTAAGAAATCTGAGCACTGGCGGGTCTGTCGATGACACAGAGTTTGCGGAACTACGCTGAACCACAGATTATTACTTCGTGGCACCTAGCAGAGTGCCTGTGCCTCTCGCCACGGAGACAGCTGTTGCCTAACCTCACGGACATCAAGAACGGGGATCGCGTCTTCCTCCTTGATGCCCCCATTTCGCCTTCCGGCCTTTTTGGCGAAGCTGTGAACACCGCCGCCACTAGGTTACAGAAAGGCAAAGCTCTATGAGCAGGTCTTTGCGAGGTTTCTCCCCGCCATGCTCAGGGGTCGGGACTGTCGGCCACCAAGTCCTGACCAGGTCCGGTTCTCGCTAGCCGTAAAGTGCAAAGGGTGTCCCGAGCCAAGCTTCCTCTCATAGATTGGGGCGGGACTCGCCTCGCAGTCCGCTTTAGGGAGGCCGTGGTTCAATCTCCGCCACCACTGGTGTCTCGGGGAGCAGCGGTCTCCAGCAAAATGTTAGGTGTTTGGTTCCATCCTGCCGTGTTTCAGGATGCCGAACATCTAATGCCGAAGTGTCAAAATTTGTGCACCTTTTTGAGAAGCCGGCGGGGAACCTACTGCCAGGTTTGTCTCTTTAAGGCACAAAGCACTGCAGAGTTTACCGGCTTTGCTGGGAAAAGGGGCCATTGTTCCCCTGCCAAACAGAGAATCAGGCTGTTATAGTCAGTATTTCTTGGACACGGAGGGGTTGCGTCCAATTTTACATATTGTGGGCTGAATACCAAAATGTTGACAGTCAAAATGATTGTTTCTCAAATCCAACCAGAGCTTTGGTTTGTCACAATCCACCTGAAGGACACATATTTTTATTGCTACAAGACAGGAAGTTCCTGAGGTTCGCTTTCGGGCAAAGCCTACCAGTATTGGGTCCTTCCATTTGGCCTAGCCATGTCACCCCGCACATATATAAAATGTACGGATGCAGCCCTGGCTCCATGATTTCAGGGCATCCGTATCCTGAATTACACAGACGACTGACCGATTCTGGCTCAGTCTTAGCAGCTAGTGCTTCGACATCGAGATGTCATCCTAGCTCACTTCAATTCTTAGGATTGAGATTTAACACCACGAAAAGCGTTCTCTTTCAATCCTCAGAGGCAATAAGGGTTGCGCGCCTAGAGCTTCCTACCCTTTCTATGTGGTTCAGACTCTCATCTTTGACTCTGGGTCCCATTCTAGGTCTGTGTTGTCGTCACAAGCTGCTAACGTCAGATGCTTCCTTCACAGGCTGGGGTGCCGTCTTAGATGGCCGCCCAGCCCAAGGGATCTGAAAAGGTCATGTTCTCGCGTGGCACATTAATTGCCTCGAAACGATGACTCTATTTCTGGACCTGAAATACTCTCTCCAGCAGTTAAGAGGCTACCATGTCCTACTGTGGGTGGACAACACTACGATATTCTCGTAAGTAATCGCCTGGGCAGACTGTGCTCACGCCACTAAGCTAGCGCATCAGATTCTGCTTTGGGGCACAGGCCAAGTTCCTGTCCCTCAGGACGATTTACATTCCAGGGCAGATGAATATGGGAGCAGACTTGCTGTCCAGGCAAGCTGTGACACATGGGGTTTGGAAACAAACCCCACCCCGAAGTAGTCAGTCCTCTAGAAGAAATTATGCCTTCAAATGGTATGTATTAAAAATTGGTGCACAGCAAAAGATGTAGACCCAGTCCACTGCCAAATTGTTTCAGTGCTGGAGTTCCTACAAGAAAGTGACCTCGGGCTCATGCCCTAGTATTCTCATAACGTACGTAGCCGCTATTTTGGCTTGTCGTGTTTTTGCCCCAGGGCTGGTCAAAGCTATTCTGCATCCTTACCCCAACCATCTTCCGAAGGTTTCATTCTCGACTATGCACCCAGTTGTTCTCGAAGCCTCTGTCCTCCGCCTTTACAGCTCCGGAGCAGGAAAGAAGACTCACTGTCTTTACTTTGTGCCTTTTAAATTTACCGTACAACCCACCGCACTAACCAGTGACATACTGTAAATCATAGCAGGTTTTTATACGTTGTGGGAACCGCAGCCAAAGGGCGGCCGCCACTGAACAAATGTCAGATTTTATAGTTGGATGTCCATGCAATGCTAGCATCCCAAAATTATGTCTGAGACCCGTTGGGGGACTGTGCGCACATTACACAACCCTGGGGGTCCAGACACCTGCAGTGCGGTGCAGTTGGTATTTTCGTTCCCATAGCGTTTTCACGCAGCATCGAGTGTAGCTTTTGAAAGGTAACATCTCGGGTTACTTTGCTGTAAACCTGTTTCCTGAAAAAGCGTGAACGAGATGCTGCGCTCTAATGCCGCACTGCGGGTGTGACTGGACGTCCTTTCAGACAAAATTGACCTGAGGATGTTTCCGGCTATTTATAACCTCCAGGTGCACCTAATCAAATGACGTCACCTGACCGAGGTTATATATGCCAAAATCTTTAGCGTGTTTGACACACATGCTTCAACAATTGGTCACGCGGAGAGTGTTCCCATAGCGTTTTCATGCAGCATATTGTTCCCGCTTTTTCAGGGAACAGGGTTACAGCAGAGTCAAACAAGTTGTAGCATATCTTGCTTAACATTTAATGCGACTAAATGATTCTCTGCTTGAGTTCCTCTAGGCTTGTAGGAAGAGGGAGTATAAAGACCAGTCCTTTAACATAGCCCTATAAAAAAAAAAATCACAAGGTGTCAAGTCAGGTGAACATGGTGACCATTTTAATATCACATCGTCATTATCACTAAAGGAAAAGGAGTGTTTATGAAAATTATGTCAAATATTTTGGGACACCCTGTATATCTACAAATATGTACATAGATATATCTATAGTCATGTTCAAAAGTTTGTACCTGCTCTTGTAATTCTAGATGTTTATGTATAAAAACATAATAAAAATTGTCTAATCATAGCGGGTCTTATAAGGCAAATACAACCTCAGATGAATAACATCAAAAAAAATTTCACTGTGTAATTTTTATTTATCAAAAATTAAGCCAAAAAGGATAAGTTGCAGCCAGTTGCTGCTAATTATCAGCTCTAGATTAATTGATCATCCAGAAGTTGTAATGAATTGGCTTCCATGTAGATTCGGTAGCGAATTTGGCTGCGTAGAATGAGGGTATGGGTAGGGGTGTATTTACATTTAGGCATTTAGCAGACGCTCTTATCCAGAGCGACTTACTAAAAGTGCTTCAAAGTTTACATCATTGGATACATACTTACACTGGGTTAACTAGGTTAATAACTAAGTGCCATTAGTCCAACACAACAGGCAAGAGGGTTTTTTTTTTTGTGCGTGCGTGTGTGTGGGGAGGGTTAGTCCAAGTACTGGAGAAACAGATGCGTCTTGAGTCGTCGTTTAAAGATAGTCAAAGTCTCTGCCGTACTGACAGCTAGAAAAAGTTCATTCCACCACCTAGGTGCCAGAACAGAAAAGAGCCTGGATGAATGCCGCCCTCGATCCCTGAGAGATGGTGGGATGAGGCAAGCAGTGCTGGAGGATCGGAGGGAACGTGATGCAGTGCGTGGTGTGATTAGAGCAGAGAGGTAAGTGGGTGCTGGGCCATTTTTAGCTTTTTAGGCAAGCATCAGCGTTTTGAATTTGATGCGGGCAGCTACAGGAAGCCAGTGCAGGGAGCGAAGAAGTGGGATGGTGTGGGAGAACTTGGGAAGGTTAAAAACGAGATGTTGCTGCATTCTGGATCAGTTGCAGAGGACGAATCGTGGACAGCGGCAAGCCTGCCAGAAGTGAGTTGCAGTAGTCCAGTCTTGAAATAACAAGGGACTGAACAAGCACCTGAGTAGCCTGTGAAGAAAGTAATGGGCAAATTCTTCTGATATTGTAAAGAAGAAATCTACAAGAGCGATTAAGATTAGCGATGTGTGGGGAAAATGACACATGATTGTTCACGGTTACTCCAAGATTGCGGGCGGTGGCTGAAGGAGTGATTTGGTTGTTGTCCAGGGATATCACAGGGTCTTGACATGGGGATGAGTCACAAGGGATAAACAACAGTTCGGTTTTACTGAGATTGAGTTTTAGCTGATGAGCAGCCATCCAGGATGAGATGTCTGCCAGACATGCTGAGATCCGGGTGGAAACCTGAGTGTCAGAGGGAGGAAAGGAGAGAGTAAGTTGGGTGTCATCTGCATAACAATGGTATGAAAATCCATGCGATGATATGACCTTACCAAGAGACTGGGTATAGAGGAAGAACAGAAGAGGACCAAGTACTGAGCCCTGCGGGACACCAGTAAAGAGTCTACGTGGGGCAGATGTAGATCCCCTCCATGTTACCTCATATAACCCATCTTCTAGGTAAGAAGCAAACCATTGCCACACTGTTCCACAAATTCCAAGGCTTGTAAGAATAGATAATAGAATCTTGTGGTTCACCGTGTCAAATGCAGCTGACAGGTCTAGGAGGATGAGGACAGATGACAGTTTAGCAGATCTAGCAGCATGGAGCTTCTTAGTGACTGACAGAAGGGCAGTCTCTGTAGAATGCGCCACTTTGAATCCAGATTGGTTGGGATCATTAAGGTTGTTCTGTGAGAGATAAAGAGACATTTGGTTATAAACAGTTTTTTCAAGAATTTTGGAAATAAAAGAGAGAAGTGATACCGGGTGATAGTTGTTAACTTCTATCTCTTGTTATTTAAACAAGAGATAGGATGGGTCCAGGCAGGGTTTCTTGAGGATGGGAATAACACTTGCCTTCTTAAAAGCAGAGTTTCTCATTGGACTTTGAGATGTACAGCCAGTGCTTCAGAGTTTCTCATTCTCTGGGATAGTAGAGGAGCAGGGAGTGGAGAAGAAGAGATCTAAAGTTCTGAAGTACTTGAGCTATTAATGCATGTATGTATTTTTGGCCATGAATTCAAGTGTCTGACTGACTTTCTGGATCTTGCACTTGTGTGAGCCGAGCTGGGCACCCTGATTCTCCAAAGTCGTTTTCTCTGATTGACACTTGCTGGGTCCATAATAGCTCTATAGTTCCGTTACTAAGCAAAGAAGGACAGATAGAGGACCCAAAAGCAGTCTGCAAAACTCCTCCCCATGCGGGAGTGCTAAATCTTAAACTAAATCTTAAAGTCCGATGAGTCTCTTAGTTCAATAGTGTCGAAGGAGAGCCAGAACATCCATTTGCGCCTCTGCATTAGGAACATATTTCCCAAGGATAAAGGATCAAAGTCAGCAAGTCTGCTCACACTTATGCATTGTAAATCCAAAGAAACACAGGTAATCGTAAAGTACACTGTCATATCCCTGAAGGTAGAAGTCGGACACAAAATGCAGGGTAATTTACCAGTCTTGTTTATTTATGTGAAAGAATGCAAACGAAAGAAGCTCAACAACAAAAATAGACACTTCCTCAGGTCTGCAGGCGGGAACTCTAGTGGAAAAAAACAGAGAAACTCAAAGAACCAACCAAAACATATACAGTGGTGTGAAAAACTATTTGCCCCCTTCCTGATTTCAAATTCAAATTTCAAATTCAAATTTTATTTGTCACATACACAAACATACACAGTACGAAATGTAGTGAAATGCATTATACGACTGCCATTGACCCTAAAAGAGAGTTAAATTTTACAAATAAGAAATAAATATGAATAAAAGAAATACGATAGAAATTAAATTAAAAAATTAAATTAAACTAGGAAAAATAGAACTAAAAATAAAAATAGAAATGTGCTAGGAAAAAATAGAACTAAAAATAAAAATAGAAATATGATGTACAAAATAGAAATATACTGTGCAAATTGAAATATACTGTACGGTGTGTGCAAATATGCATAGAACAAAGTGTCTTAGTGCAGAGGTTATTAAAGTGTCTTTGTGCACTGGTCCAGGATGTAAACGTAAAACTGTAAAATGTAGTGTAGTTGTGGAGGTAGGTGTGCAAAGTTATTAAAGTGTCTTTGTGCAATGGTCCAGGGTGTAACGTATGACATGTAGTGTATATATGAAGGAAGGTGAGCGTGTAATTGTCCATAGTGTTCATGGATGTAAGAAGATTGATAGATTTGACCAATTATGAAAATATTGTGTAGTTCTGCATAGTGGTGTGGTTGTGGTTGAGAGACCTTATCGCCTGCGGGAAGAAGCTCCTCCTCAGTCTCTCTGTGTTGGCCTTCAAGGAGCGGAATCGCTTCCCAGACCGCAACAGAGTAAACAGTCCGTTATTGGGGTGGCTGAGGTCCTTCACGATCTTCCTGGCCTTGGTCAAGCACCGCTTGCTGTAAATCGATTGCAGGTCAGGGAGCTCGATGCGGATGATGCGCTCAGCTGATCGCACCACCCTCTGTAGAGCTCGTCTGTCCTGCATGGTGCTGTTCCCGAACCAGGTCGTGATATTTCCCGTCAGGATGCTCTCGATGGTGCAGGAGTAGAAATTCCTGAGCACCTTGGAGGGCAGTCTAAAGTCTCTCAAGCGTCTGAGGTGGTAGAGACGCTGCCGGGCCTTTTTTACCACGGTGTTGATGTGACAGGACCATGCCAGGTCCTGCGTGATGTGAACACCGAGGTATCTGAAGCTGTCCACTCTCTCCACTGGGCTCCTGTTGATGACGGGGGTCTGGTAGTTCCTCACCTGCTTTGTACTAAAGTCCACTATCAGCTCCTTTGTCTTACTGACGTTCAGGAGGAGATTGTTTCTCTGGCACCAGTTCTCCAGATTTCCAACCTCCTCCAGGTAGGCCGTCTCATCGTTGTTCGTGATCAGGCCCACCACAACAGTGTCGTCAGCAAACTTGATGATGGTGGTGGAGCTGGTAGTGGCCACGCAGTCGTGGGTGTACAGAGAGTACAGCAGGGGGCTCAGAACACAACCCTGGGGGGCTCCAGTGCTGAGAGTGAGGGAGGCTGAGACATGTCCGCCCATCCTTACTGCCTGTGGTCTGCCAGTTAGGAAGTTGGAGATCCACTGACACATAGATGAGCTGAGTCCCAGGTGCTCCAGCTTGGTGGTAAGTGTGGAGGGAATTATGGTATTAAATGCAGAACTGTAGTCGATGAAGAGCATTTTCACATAATTCCCCCTCCGAGTGTCCAGGTGAGTGAGAGATGTATGGAGGAGATGAGAGATTGCATCGTCCGTGGAACGGTTTGGACGATAAGCAAACTGTAGTGGGTCGAGTGTGTCTGGTAGTGAAGAGATGATGAAGTCTCTGACCAGGCGTTCAAAGCACTTCATCACTACTGAAGTGAGGGCTACAGGGCGATAATCATTGAGGGAAGCAGGATGAGGTTTCTTTGGGACAGGAACAATAATGGACTCTTTGAAGCATGTGGGGATCACCGACTGAGATAAAGAGATGTTAAATATCTCAGTGAACACAGGTGCTAGCTGGTCTGCGCAGGCTCTGAGAATACGGCCTGAGATGCCGTCTGGTCCTGCTGCTTTCCTGGTGTTCACTCTCTTGAAGGCTCTCCTCACGTCATGCTCGGTGATGATGAACGCGCTTCCGGTGCTGGCAGTGACTTCCTGTCTGCAGCCGTTAGCGCCGCTAGCATTAGCATCGCTAGCGTCCTTAGCTGCAGCCTCGAAGCGAGCATAGAAAGTGTTCAGCTCGTCTGCCAGAGACACGTCTGCGTTTATCATACCGGATGTTGGTGCTTTATAATCCGTTATTGTCCTTAGTCCCTGCCACAGGCTCCTAGAGTCACTCTGTTGGAGTTGTGACTCTAGTTTCCTCCCGTAGCGCTGCTTCGCCTCTTTCACCGCCTTCCGGACGCTGTATGACGCAGCCTTATATGGTTCCATGTCCCCCGACGCGAGTCCCGTGTTGTAGGCAGCGGTGCGAGATCTCAGAGCGTCGCGGATGGTTTTATCCACCCACGGCTTCTGGTTGGGAAACGTTTTAATAGTCTTTTTTTCTACGGTATCGTCCGCTAATTTCCCGATGAATCCCACAACCGCTTCCGTAAACACGCTGACGTCACCATCGGAGCTGTTTCTGAACATGTCCCAGTCTGCGTCATCGAGTGCGTCCTGTAATGCGGCCACCGATTGGTCCGTCCAGCGCGCGACCTCTCTCTGAACCGGAACTTCCTGTTTCAGCCTTTGTTTGTATTTTGGCATGAGGAAGATAGCGGCGTGGTCGGATTTACCAAACGGTGGACAAGATTGTGCCTTGTAACCGTCCTTGACTGTGGTGTAGCAATGATCCAGTGTCCTTTCGCCCCTGGTGGGGCAGGTGATGTGCTGATAAAAGTTTGGCGCTGCACGTTTGAGGTTGGCACTATTAAAGTCCCCCACCACAATAAGCGCAGCGTCCCGGTGTTGTGTTTGTTGCTGTGTGAGTGCCTCATGCAGCTCGCATAAGGCAGTGTCCGTGTCCGCTTGTGGTGGAATATAAACGGCGCTGATTATGACCGATGTAAACTCCCGAGGAAGGTAAAAAGGACGACACATGATGGACAGTAGTTCCAGGTTTGGTGTGCAGGAGCGTGTGAGAGGAACAACGCTCGCGCTGTTGCACCAGCTGCTGTTCACCATTAAACACACGCCGCCTCCCCTTGACTTCCCCGAGTCCCGCGTCCTGTCCATGCGATGAACCGAGAAGAACTCGGCCGGCTGGATGGCGTGGTCCGGCACCGCTGGGTTCAGCCATGTCTCGGTGAAGCAGAGGAGATTGCAGTCCCGAATGTCTCTCTGGAACTTTATCCTGGCCCTGAGGTCATCGAGCTTGTTTTCCAGTGACTGGACGTTGGCGAGCAGGATGCTAGGCAGAGGTGTGCGGTGTGCACGGGCTCTCAGCCTGTTCCTGACGCCGGCTCGTTTCCCTCGGGGCCGCCGCTTCGCGTCGCGTCCTTTGTTGTCCCTCAGGATCTCACTCGGCCAGCTCGGATCCGGAGTTAAAAACGTCGAATTGTGAGTACATTGTATACCAATAGAAACAAGAGTGTCTCTATCATAACTAATGTACCCCATGGTGGTAATTTTGCCGGTTTTAAAACGCTGTAAACTAACTTAAAGAACAAAAACAAAGAAAAGGTGGTTGGAGCAGTCGTGACGGCAGCCGACCTCACCGGCGCCATCTTGGATTTCTTATTCTTTTGCATGTTTGTCACACTTAAATGTTTCTGATCATCAAACACATTTAACTATTAGTCAAAGATAACACAAGTAAACACAAAATGCAGTTTTTAAATGATGGTTTTTATTATTTAGGGAGAAAAAAAATCCAAACTTACATGGCCCTGTGTGAAAAAGTAATTGCCCCCTGAACCTAATAACTGATTGGGCCACCCTTAGCAGCAATAACTGCAATCAAGTGTTTGCGATAACTTGCAACGAGTCTTTTACAGAGCTCTGGAGGAATTTTGGCCCACTCATCTTTGCAGAATTGTTGTAATTCAGCTTTATTTGAGAGTTTTCTAGCATGAACCGCCTTTTTAAGGTCATGCCACAACATCTCAATAGGATTCAGGTCAGGACTTTGACTGGGCCACTCCAAAGTCTTCATTTTGTTTTTCTTCAGCCATTCAGAGGTGGATTTGCTGGTGTGTTTTGGGTCATTGTCCTGCTGCAGCACCCAAGATCGCTTCAGCTTGAGTTGACGAACAGATGGCCGGACATTCTCCTTCAGGATTTTTTGGTAGACAGTATAATTCATGGTTCCATCTACAGTATCACAGCAAGCCTTCCAGGTCCTGAAGCAGCAAAACAACCCCAGACCATCACACTAGCACCCCCATATTTTACTGTTGGTATGATGTTCTTTTTCTGAAATGCTGTGTTACTTTTACGCCAGATGTAACGGGACACGCACCTTCCAAAAAGTTCAACTTTTGTCTCGTCGGTCCACAAGGTATTTTCCCAAAAGTCTTGGCAATCATTGAGATGTTTTTTAGCAAAATTGAGACGAGCCTTGATGTTCTTTTTGCTTAAGTGGTTTGCGCCTTGGAAATCTGCCATGCAGGCCGTTTTTGCCCAGTCTCTTTCTTTTGGTGGAGTCGTGAACACTGACCTTAATTGAGGCAAGTGAGGCCTGCAGTTCTTTAGATGTTGTCCTGGGGTCTTTTGTGGCCTCTCGGATGAGTTGTCTCTGCGCTCTTGGGGTAATTTTGGTCGGCTGGCCACTCCTGGGAAGGTTCACCACTGTTCCATGTTTTTGCCATTTGTGGATGATGGCTCTCACTGTGGTTCGCTGGAGTCCCAAGGCTTTGGAAATGGCTTTATAACCTTTACCAGCCTGATAGATCTCAATTACTTTTGTTCTCATTTTTTTCTGAATTTCTTTGGATCTTGGCATAATGTCTAGCTTTTGAGGTGCTTTTGGTCTACTTCTCTGTGTCAGGTAGCTCCTATTTAAGTGATTTTTTGATTGAAACAGGTGTGGCAGTAATCAGGCCTGGGGGTGACTACAGAAATTGAACTTTTAACTGTGATAAACCACAGTTAAGTTATTTTTTAACAAGGGGGGGGGCAATTACTTTTTCACACAGGGCCATGTAGATTTGGAGTTTTTTTTCTCCCTTAATAACATAATCTTCATTTAAAAACTGCATTTTGTGTTCAATTATGTTATCTTTGACTAATAGTTAACGGTTTTTGATGAGCAGAAACATTTAAGTGTGACAAACATGCAAAAGAATAAGAAATCAGGAAGGGGGCAAATAGTTTTTCACACCACTGTAGGTCTTAACCCCACGCTGATTACTGCTTAGCCTTGACCTTGACGTGCCTTCTCGAAGTGCACCGGCCCGGTCCCTGCAGACACCGGTCAGTCCTGAGGAGAAAGCCAGTGAACAAAGGAACATTACTGACAAACATTGACATAGATGAAAACAACAGTGAACAGACGGGAGCCTACGGGTTCGGCTGGTTTAAATAGTGACACACAGGGGAGAGACAGGTGAAACTAATTTGACATTACTGGGAGACATACCAACGCAGACACACTAGGGGGAGACAAAGCGGCGGCTCAGTAATCCGGAGAACCAGATCTAATTCCCCGCAGCCGTGGTGGCACAGGTGTGACATACACAAACACGAAGCAGAGATGAAAGTTATTAATCCGCCTCCATGCTGGATTTTGAAGAAAAAGGCATTCGTGAAATCTAAAAACACAAGATGGGAATCTAAACTGATAAATCCATTCACGCTTCCACATAGTGAGTCAGAGGGAAAGAGGCAATTGTGAAATCCAAAGACACAAAGCTGGGGTCAAGGAGTCAACTGTGGATAGCAAGGTCAGAAAATTCCAAATCATGAGAGATGGATCCAGGGTTAAATAACAAGAGGTACATTAAAAGACACGGCTCTTTTGGTTCTTTTCTTTTGCAATCAGAAAAGCGATTTCCCTCCCTGAAGGCCAACACAGAGTGACTGTGGAGAAGTTTCTTCTCACAGGCTATACAGGCTCTCAACCAGAACACCACATAGTTCTAAGCAATCTGATCTGTTATCTTTGTTCTCACACAATAACACTCTTCCAGACTTTGCACAGATCTCTTAGACTTTGCACATTGATCTGCTTGTGTTTGGACATTGCTATTTTTTTAACAAAACGAGGACACTGCACTCACACTGTAATTTAACCTGCATAACCTATACATTTTACACCTCAGCTAAGGTTTTCTATATTTGTATAATTTTCTCTTTTTTCACAATTTAATTCTTTATTTGAATACTCTATTTTTCTTTGTAAACTTTAGGTCACAGGGGGACATATAAGCATTTCACTGCATATCGTACTGTGTACAGTATGTGACAAATAAAATTTTAATTTGTAGTGACTGGGCTTTGAAAGGCACACAATTGTTGTGTGACAGTCACAACCTTCACAATTGAAAGTTGGCTCTACTGGTTCTAACCAGAATCTGCATGTATTGATTTCATTGGTTTTTAGCAACTCTAGCAGAAAAACATTAAAAATGGAGAATAAACAAACATCACATATTGTTTTGAACACAGAACTGAGTTAATAAAAATCTTGGGGGTATGCCCATAGCAAAAGAACTAAATCATAACACTCAGAAAAAAACTTTTATTTAGGGTAAAGTACAGTAAAACTTTTTTCAGAAGAGCCTCTGTTACCACTGAACAATCCATGACTTTTCATGAATATGGACTTCTATTGACACCAGTCTCAGTGTGTTGCTCAATGTTTACATCTATACACATTCTGGTGACACCAGGTTTCCCCAGGACTCCTATTGATGTCTTAGCTGTTGTGTGATTCCTCACACAACAACAGGGTTTACTTAGACCAGGGGGAGAAACAAAAATAAAGTATGGTTTCTGAAACATTTATTGACATGCAATTCTTATTCACGCTAAAAAATTACACAGCAAAGTGTATATACAGTGGAACCTCGGATTACGAGTAACGTGGTTTACGAGTGTTTTGCAAGACGAGCAACAATTTTTAATAATTTTTTACTTGAAAAACGAGCATTGTCTTAGTTAACGAGCACCGAGTATCATGTTTCACGCATGCGCTTCTTGTTTTAACAACAAGCGTTACGTCATCACAAGTGAGCCAACGGTTTTTCTCTCTCTTGCAGCAGAATTGTAAGGTAATCGTCTCTCCTGCTGGGTGAATACACACACGCGCTGTGTGTGTGTGTGTGTGTGTGAGATGTGCGTGTGCGCGCGCACACACACACACATTAACGGAGAGACCGTTTTTAAAACCGTTTAAAAATTAGCAAGGAACATCGCTAGTCACACTCGCGTGAGTGCATACTAACGGGATTACTACTGTAAAGTAAAACAACAACAACAACAACAAAAATTAAACAGCTCCTCACCTTTGAAAACAGTCGCGACAGAGAAGAGTTTGTGTGTTTATTTGGCAACCTGAGAGAAGGGGAGCTGTAAAGCTGAGACCTATCGTCTCCCCTGCTGGGTCTTAGTGCCTGCAGGGTTTTTAAGTGCGTGTGTGTGTTTGTGTGTCTGTGTAAGGCAGAGAGTTTGTGTGTTTGTTTGGCAACCTGAGAGAAGGGGGCCGTAAACGCGAGCGAGCCCCCCTTCATCCCCCCCTCCTCTCAGGTTGCCAAATAAACACAAAAACTTCTCTCTGTCGCGATTGTTTTCAAAGGTGAGGAGCTGTTTAATTTGTTTTTTTGTTGTTGTTGTTTTACTTACAGCAGTGATCCTGTTAGTATGCGCTCACGTGAGTGTGACTAGGAATGTTCCTTGCTAATTTTTAAATGGTTTTAAAAACGGTCTATCCGTTAATGTGTGTGTGTGTGTGTGTGTGTGTGTGTGCGCGCGCACATTTTACACACACACACACACACACACACTGCATGCACAAACGAAAACCCTTATCTGTCGGGGTTTAATTTTACATTTTTTTAAGGTAAAGTACAGGTTAATTTGTTTTATTTTTACTTTATATTTTGTATAAATTATATTTATGTATTATTTTTTTGGGCTGTAGAACGAATAATTTAAGTTTTCATTATTTCCAATGGGTAAATTAAATTTGGTTTACGAGTGTTTTGGAATATGAGCCCACTTCCAGAACGAATTAAGCTCGTAATCCGAGGTTCCACTGTATCTTTATATACTCAAAGAGTATATATTTTTACTCTGTTGTTTTTGTTGTTTCTGTTTGTACCTCGACCGAAAAAGCTGCCCAGCGGCGATCGTCCCAACGTCTCAAAAGGCAGCACTTATTACACAAGTATCTATTTGTGTTTTGTAACATTCTCGTACTATTATTGACTTTTATTTCAATCTCACTTTGCAAAAGACAGTGCCTATTTAACGAGTATATACAGGTATTTGTTGTTTTTCCACTGATTCCACACTTCGTTCACCCCGCAAAAGCGTGACTGAAACAAAGCTGTGCACATCCCACCAATGTGAGTAGCCCCACCTCAATTACAACACACTCAGATCACAAAGAGTGGCAACTCCTGTAAAGCAGACCAAACGCTAAATCAACAACAGTACCCCAGAAAAACAACAGCGATACATTTTTTTCCCTCATTTAAGCTCTTGTTGTGTTGTTGGACACAGGCATGTATTAGCACGTCACCCCCCCAAACAGCGCAGCAAACAGTCGTTTACAAAAATCAATGATCAATAGCTCATGATACATACATTTAAACAATTTATTTATGCAGACGTACCTGTTTTACATAAAAAATTAACAGAGTTGTTAATGAACAATTTACCCTGATAAAGAGCCATATAAGAACAGTGGCAGCTGGCATACCTAAAAATATGTGCAGAATAATTTTTTATAGTCTAAATAAAAATGTTTTTTCCAGACAGGGTTTATTGTTGTTTACTTATATTATATACAATATTTGTTAATTAATTTTTTTTATTTAAATAAGGTTAGGGATCCGGCATTGTGAGTCTCCTCTTGAATTTAATTTCCTTTAATTGTGATAACGTTTACTTAGCTTAATGTGAATTTAATGCACATAAGAAACGCCTACATTTAATTTAAATTCTAAATTCGTACTGTATTTTTAGTACTGTGATTAAAGCCAGAAAGCACACACCCCTAATGTATTCGCCACAGGAGAAATGGCAGAACTATTATTCTGGTTGAATACCATCTGTATGCAAAAGGCAGTCCAATGAAATTTTAGTGTGTGCACCTCTTTTGGCTAAGCAGTGTATGATATAATATAATATATAATACAGTATGTGTATATATGTATATAATACATAATGTATCATACAATGATATGTAATACAGTAATATAATATATGTTTACTGTATGTGTCCAGACTGCAGATAAACAAGAAAGGCAATGTGGAACTTGAGTATTGCTGGCAGATTATGATGACCTTTAAAAAGGTTTACTTTTACTGCTTTACTCATGGCGGTAACTCTTGCCCCTATCTAACAATAGCAATAAATATGTGTTTGCATCAGCATTTTTATGTTAGATATTTGCTTACTAGTTATAATTTGCTACCTTACATAAAACTATAATTTTCCTAGTGACTAAGATTGTGGTAGTTGAGTACTGATCTAATCTGTACTTAAAAAGGTGTACGTTTTACTTACAAATTTATGTGTACAGACAAGACCTCTAGTTCTTCCAGGGGCAGTCAGACAAGGCTGAGGCCAGCCAGCAATTTGAGGAGTTTCTTAACCTTACTGTTACTGGAGACCAAGAGCTTCCTCCATTCACCGTGGAGCCTAGCATGGGCTTATCTAGACTGGGACCAACCAGACATTTCATATTCGCGTCTTACCTCTAGAAGTAGCGGTATGGGGCCAGTCTAGACTGCAGGTCTGCAAATGAAACACCACATCTGCTTGTTCTTAATTTCCCAGTGTAATGTACTGTATCCTTATGGTGAAGTCTCTTTTCATTTACTATGTACTTTAATGGGTTAATATCCATATCTAAACTTTTTTGTTTTTATGGCTTCTCACAACCATGTCAGATTTATTATCTGTATAGATTTATAATCCAATAGTAAAGTTGTGTTTGGTATTCAGTTTTTGCATAATTGAACCTAAAACAAATGTTTTTACTCGATTTACAGATGTTTAGGAAACACTGGTTTTCTTTGTATTGGTATGCATATATTGGTCACCCATAAGTGTGTTCCCGATGCGGTTCATTTGCATTTAGTGAGACAAAATTCTCTAAAAGTTCAAATACTCAAAAGCTTAACATTTTTGCAAAATAAATAAATAAATAAATAAATAAATCTAACTTTAAATTGCTAAAAATTCTAAATGGAGTCTGTTTAAGATTAATTCCTGTGGAGGTTTGACAGAAGTTTATCAATATTATTATGTCTTGCAGAATTTATACCATGGGAAAATGAGTATAACAGGAAATTCTACAATATGTTTAAAATATCAGATAGTACCAGTGCTTGAACATTATGATATGTATTCAATTATATATTAAAGTTAATACTTTTGTAAAGGATTTTATAAAACATTTAAAATCGTTATATATCATTAGCCTAAATGAGACAATATGAATATGATTTTACACCGTTTACATATAGTTGGGAAAAATACTGTATCGTAATTTTTTCTTCTTTAGGACAGTCCGAGCTGAGCAGTAAGTCCTCATGTGCCTTTGTGGTGTCTAACTCAGGGAGGTTCAACGTGGACGTGCAGTATGAGGGCTTAAGAGAACCTGCAGTGCCACTTGCAGGTGGAACCAAAAAAGCTATGGTGCCAGTAGGACAACAAAATGATTGCATTCTAAGCTTCTTCGCTCTGAAGAAGTGTGACTGCAAAGGGCTTCTGTTAGAATTATTTTATTACAAAGGAGGTATTTTTACTCTTGCTCTCTTCCTCATAGAGCTGATATTAATGTGTTAAATCTTCCCTGCTGCTATCTTCCTGTCTCCTCTTGCATCTGCTCTTAAAAGTGTGAATGCTCCCACGTTTACCTTCCCATACTCTCTTTATGTCTCTCTCTCTCTCTCCCTCTCTCTCTCTCCATGTCCATCTGTCTCCTTTCCCCTTTCCCCCTAATTCGAGCCAACATCTTGTGATCCATCTCTGGACGGACACCTCTTTATCTTCCTCTCCTTTGAATCTTCAGGATCTCACCAGGACATTTACAATGGGTCATGTTTTTTGTAGTAATATACAGTATGTCGATGGCACAGGCGTTTGGTCAAACCTATAAAAACCCCATCTTTTGCTGTTAATAAACAGAGACCTTTCTGTCAGACAACATGTGTGTGTGTGTGTTTGACTGAGTCTCTCCTGGCGCCAGAAAAGCTTACCAAAGCACAGCGGACAGACCGAGCAACTCGCTTCTTCTACTATGCAACTTTAAAAACTTTACAGCTTTTTAGTAAAGTCATCCTATCTGTTTTCTTTTAAACATTTTGATTTTTTTTGTATATTTATTGACTTTGTGAGGTATTATGATTCGTTTTCCTCAAATACAGCCTTGGAAAGACCTTCATTGACTCTGCTCACATGGAGACTTCGAACTTTTAGAGAGTGACGTGAAAGCGCATATCGTTCTGCAGTTACTGTCCTCAACAAGCAGGTGCTGCCATCCCGTCCCAAAGGATTCACAGGTGGCCAGTCTCACTGTAGCCTCCCGCAGCAGTGCCAGCTGCAGTCAGAGCAGAGAGGAGACCCACACTAGTTATGGGTTGTTCTTGAACGATTCGTTCATGTCGAACAAATCTTAAGTGTGACTCAGGAAGAACGAGTTGTTTCCCAAGTCATTCGTTCATCACATGACAGCCCCATAAGCTTAACTGAGTTAATGAATTAATTTTTTCTTTTTCTTATAAAAAAAAAAAAAAAAAAGGCCTGGCTTCCCTTCATTAGCTCACAGTATAGTACCGAATTAATTTCAAATGCAAGCTCAGAGGTAATTGGGCGTTCTCTGTGGCAGAACCCAATATCCAATATGACCTACCCGTGACTATTTGTGAGGCCACATTATTGAGGGTGTTCAAGTCTCATCTAAAAACGTATATGTTTTCTTTGCCGTTTAAAGCTAAATAAGATGTTGATTTTATTTATTGTGTTTAAATTAGAAATGTGTGTGATGTGAATTTATTTATGTCTTTTTATATTATTTTATTATTTATGTGAAAAACTTTGGGGCATTCTTGTTGTTAAAATGCTATACTGTACAAATAAAGTTGACTTGAGATAACATTATATTTTTATCTTGTTTGTTGTGTGATCAATGTTAGATGTTAGTAGATGTTAGGGAAAAAACATATAACATGAACAAAATGACTCAAAAAGATTCGTTCATTTTGCTAAACAAGAGTCAAAGATCCGAGTCGGTAAAATTATCCAAACTTTCCACCAGTGTGTCCACACTGCAAATAGATTGTGCATGTGCAAAGTCGCCACTGAGCCCACCTTGGTATTCAGAGTGGGATGTAGATGTAAAAGTTTCAGGACTGTCACTTTAAAATAAATCATTGGCAACATTTAACTCGCAGTCTTGCAGACGGTCCCAAGCACAAATAAAAGAGGGTTAGACGTATAGGTAGAAATTCAGAGCCACATAGCAGTCTTTAGATTACATGTGGTATTCTAACATTTAACAATACAGGACAAAATTGATATACCTCTCCTACTGTATGTACAGAACATACAAACATGTACAAACAAAATGCATAATTTCCTACATGTCCTATTAGTTTCATTGTGGTTCACAGTAAGTCACAATCGTTAGTGAATAATAGACTTTATTATAAATGAAGCACTGAAGATTAAACTTTCAGATTGATTGATAGTGTGCATTATCAAGGGGCATGCTTTTACAAAGACTGTTACAAACTTAGCAATGGACACACACACGTTCGCGCTCACACACACACACACACACACAAACCAATTATGCAAACAATTTCCCTTTGTATATAAAAATATACCTCAGGTCCTGTATATATGTACATATACTGTACAGTGCCAGTCAAATGTTTGGACACACCTTCTAATTCGGTGGCCTTATTCACTCTCATCACTCACTCATTGTCTATACCGCTTTATCCTGTATTCAGGGTAGCGGGGGGCCTGGAACCTATCTCAGGGGACTTAGGGCAAGAGGCAGGGTACACCCTGGACAGGGTGCCAATCCATTGCAGGGCACACACACATATACTCACTTACACACTCATTTACACACTATGGGCAATTTGTGAACGCCAATTAGCCTAATCTGCAGGTCTTTCAACTGTGGGAGGAAACAAGAGTATCTGGAGGAAACCCACCAAGCACATGCAAACTCTTAGTGGCCTTACCTGGTTATTTATTTATTTGTACTTTTTAGAACAATGCTGAAGGCATTCAAAATTTTTTATAACATTCTTTGAACAGTTTATGTTGAGTTGTGTCTGCTACTTTGCTTCTCATGTTCTGTAAAGCATTTTTACAGTATACAGAAATACAATTTCCCTTTGGGCTAAATAAAGTACTGTATCTATCTATCTATCTATCTATCTATCTATCTATCTATCTGTCTGTCTGTCTGTCTGTCTGTCTGTCTGTGGCATTCATTGGCCCATATATGGTACTGTATTTATGTTTATTATGTAGTGACCAGGTTCTCGAAACGCTCTTTATTAAAATTTACAGTATATGCTTCATAGTTACCAAATAGGACCTTTTCACACACCTGTTCAGAAGTAGCATCTGAACAGGGCAAAAGGATCATTTTACTTTAATAACTTTAATAATGCTATGTTATATGATCATTGAGTTTCGACCAACAATTAGTAGAATAAGTTATTCTACAAATAAAAACCAATAGCAAATTAAAAATAAATAAATAATAAAATAAAGAAGCAAAACTAATAGAGGAGATAATTTTATCCTGTGGCTATGTACTTCCAGGTTTTTTTTTTTTTTTTTAGGTCTCCTCTTGCTGCTGCTTTTAGATTATAACATTCTCAATGGCTACTATCAATATTCTCCCTGAAAACTTAGCCTTTTTACAGACATTTTTCTCCAATTCAGGTACTTTTTAAATTTTTTTCTTAAACATCTGCCCATTTTTTTTTATTATTATTATCTTATCTGTTTATGCATTTTGTTTAAGAAAGACCTTACTTGGAATTGTTAACCTGTTGGCAATGTACTATGCACGCATGTTGCAGTGATAAATTTAAGAGGCAATGCATTGGCAGTTGTATTGCATGCTATATAATGCTATATAGCAGTGGTCTCTGATTCAAGTGCTGCAGCCTAAGCTGTTAGTCAACATGACTAAAAAACAGAGCATCAATCTGTGAAAGCTGTGCCTCTGTGACTTCATTTACATTACAAGCCAAATTGTTCAATTCAGATTTTTTTTTTGTCAGATCAGATTTGTATGTCATGATAGTTCACATTCATAATTAAAAGTGACTCTAATGTGGATGCACCTTTCCTCTGTAATGGCAAGCAGACACACATCAATATGTCTTTGCTCACACCATCTGGGTTAAAACATGGCATGAGTTGTGCTATCACATATTCATTTCAGTTTGCCCTGGAGGATGTGTACTCCAGGTACTGGGTACTCCGGTTACGTCCCACAGTCCAAAGACATGCACATTAGATTAATCGGTGTTCCCGAATAGCCCGTAGTGTGTGAATAAGCGCATGTGTTTATCTATACCACTTTATCCTGTATACAGTACAGGGTCACGGGGGCCTGAAGCCTATCCCAGGAGGCTTAGACAGGGAATACCATGGTCAGGGTGCCAATTCATCGCAGGGCACACACACATACACGTGCTCATACGCTATGGGCAATTTGCAAATGCCAATTAGCCTAATCTGCATATCTTTGGACTGTGGAAGGAAATCCACCAAACATGGGAAGAACATGCAAACTCCATGCCTACAGACCGGAAACAAGAATCGAACCAAAGCAAAAGCAACCGTCCTAACCACTGTGCCACCACAGAAGGTCCACAGAATTTATTTATAATAAAAAAATATTTAAAAGTTTAAAGAAACTATTTAAATCGAATATGTAAAAAAAAGTCTAAGGGAGACCATTGAATTTGTAATGTCAAAGGGATACCTTGCCCTGAACCTTATTAAGAAATTGCATATACAGAGTTATTATGCGACTGTTCCTCTTTAAAAGTAATTTCACGATATGAACGTGCGCTAAAAGTATGAAAATCTTTATTAAACAAACTGGACTACCTAGGGATCTTTTTGAGAATTCCCTCCGTAACTACAGAGCATGCGCAAGACCCCTTCCCCTCCCTTCGGCCAAATGTTCTGTGTTGTTGTGTTGCCAGGACAGGGACGCGGCTCTGCATGCGCCTCGCCTTTTGCCGCTAATGAAACCCGGTGTCCAATCGCCTCCGTCGCTGTAATCTTAAACAAATCAGGTGGTCCGTTGTAGGATGCGAACGTGGCGTCATGGCAACCACCAAACTGAGCGTGTTGTGAGAACCGAGTCCAGTTTAAACAAGGTGTACTCGTAAGTAATTAACTTTATTTGAAAAAATGTAACATCTATTCTGTTTTCTGTTATCTTTTAAAAATGAATAAGCGTATAACAATGTAAAATACACATTGTGTGTGTGTGTGCGTGCGCGCGCGTGTTTTTATATAGTGTACTGTATACAGACGCACACAGTACCAGTAAAAAGTTTGTATACACCTAATTCAATGTTTTGTTTTGTGTTTTATTTTCTACATTCTACAACAATGCTGGATATTTCAAACCTATAAAATAACACATGAAATTAGGTAATTACATTACCTTGCAAAAATATTTACACCCTTACACTTTTCCAAATTTTGTTACATTACAACCACAAACATAAAAGCATATTATTGGGATTGTATGTAATAAACTGGCACACAAAGTTATGTGCCACTTTGTGTGCCAGTTTATTAAATACAATCCCAATAATATGCTTTTATGTGAAGTCTAGGGGAAATGATAAATTTTACAACATGCAGCATGCTCTGACAAAACCAAAGAGTTTGTTTCCAAGAGAGACGCAGTTCCTTCAGTCATATGGAAATAGTTCATGTTTGCAACTTTGAACGTGCAGACGTTGAACCCCGCTCTAAAGTTTGTCTGATGTTTGTGGCAACTAAAGGAAGCAGCACAACTATTTTATTACATTACCTCAAACAGAACCACACTGTTGAATTGGTGACCTGAGTGACACTGTGAGCTAAACAAGACTAAAACACTGAATAAAAAGCAGCTAACAGTACTGGCCTAATTTTTCCACTGTATCCCAGATGAGGATGGGTTCCCTGTTGAGTCTGGTTCCTCTCAAGGTTTCTTCCTATTACCATCTCAGGGAGTTTTTCCTTGCCACTGTCGCCGTCGTCCTAGGCTTGCTCATCAGGGACAATCAGGGACAATCATATCATTTTGATTCATACACATTCACATTTCATACAAACTTAGTTATTTTGATTGTGTAAAGCTGCTTTGTGATGATGTAAATCGTTAAAAGCGCTATACAAATAAAATTTAATTGAATTGAATTGAATAAGCAGAAGCCTCAACGGAAAGATATTACTGATGCTGCGGCATGTTACGTCGCTAAAGACATTGTGCCCATATATACAGTAGAAAAGCCTGGATTTCTTCATATGTTTAAAATAATGAGACAGGGGTAGCTGCAGATCGGAGTAATGGGCGTGTCGAAAGGTTGGGGCGTGCCGAAAGCTCTTCATGATTGGTTGCACAAGTTGCCTGTTTAAAGGCTTATTTTAAACGCTATTGTTCTTTTTAATGCGTTTAAGTAATGCAGCCAACATAATCCCCTATATTAAAATTCCATTCTTTTCCTGTAAAATATCAATATTACAAATATTCCTTTTCCAAACATTCTACTGCGTTGCCATGGGTTACTGACGTCATCCTCGCGCGTTTGAGTCGGCTAAATGGTCGTGGCTAAAAGGGATATATAGCTCCGACCGGAAACTAACAATGAAATGAATTGAGGAGGAGGAGTACAGTTTAGTAACCTTTAAAGTGGCATTAATTCAGTAAACAGACACAATTTTAGCCAATAAAACATTTTATTTAGAGGCTTCAAAATCTCGGTCAGAATAAAATGACAAGGCCTAAAACATTTCACGAGGCCTAAAACATTTCACGAGGCCTAAAAACATCTGTAGCGCAAAACAGACACCGATACAAACTGCCAACCCCTACTTCGAAGGAAAACCTGTCCGTGTTTGATGTCACAGTAAAATGTGTCTGTCGACAACAATTAAACGAACAATTAAATGACGAAAATAAAGAAAAAAATTATTTATATTGTCTAACCACACCAAGCCTTACCTTCTTTCTCATTGGTGAATGGAGCTTCTGCGTTGGCCAATCATCGTGCCGAAAGGTATGGGGCGTGTCGAAAGCTTCATTCACCAATGAAAAGCTCCATTCACCAATGAGAAACCTTTCGGCACACCCCTACCTTTCGGCACGCCCCTACCTTTCGGCACGCCCCCTACCTTTCGGCACGCTGATTGGCCAATGCAGAAGCTCCATTCACCAATGAGAAACCTTTCGACACGCCCCCTACCTTTTGACACGCCCCCTACCTTTCGATACGCCCCCTACCTTTCAGCATGCTGATTGGCCAACGCAAAAGCTCCATTCACCCACCATTTTTTATCGACATGCCCTCTACCCTTCGGCACGCCCCGACCTTTCGGCACGCCTATTGCTCCAGGCTGCAGTTATCCCTACTGGAAAATAATTAAACCCCGATGTGAGCTTCCAAACTGAAAGTATCGGTGAGTTCTAAATGGCAATGCACAATTTTATTTATTTGTCTGAACAGAGTTATTTATAAATTACTAAAATCATGAATAATAGTTTTTATTTGCATATTTTTATTTTATATAATACAATTATTTATTTACAAAATCATTTTTATAGTTGTATATATATATTTTTTTATTTATGTCATAATCAAATACATTTACATGAATTCCACAAATGTTAACATAATAGTACAAATACTAATGTGTGAATATAGTCCATGTCAAGCTCAGATTTTTTATTCTTTTGTTCATACTGAAAAAATTAATTTAAAGAAGATTTGCAAGATGGTTGTTGGTGCTTTTTCCTTTAGATGGAAAAAAATATGAGATTTGGCTGAAGCATAGACTGAGTTCAGACTGCCCATTGATGCCCAACCTGGTGGGGATCAAGGCAAAAAATTATAGAACGTGGCCAGACATAAATGTGAGTCTGTAAAAAAAAAAAAAAAAGCCATAAAAACAGTGCAGGATTTTACTGGTTTCTGGTCTGCAAAAGATTATGTAAGTGTTTTGTGCATCAAACCTTGTCTCCTTCAGCCAAAGGAGGAAGATACTGAGTTCACCAAAAATAAAAAACAGATTGCCGTACCTCAGTGACAAATAATGTCATCCTATTACTGATGAACTGTTGAACATGTCCTCGCTGATGGATCTCTTGGTTCCATACAGCTTATATTGATATTGACAAAATAAAAAAAAAATGAGAAAAGCTCCATCACAAAGCTGGTGTCTCTGCCCACTAAAAAAAAAACAAAACATACCACCACCTGGGTCAAGTGTAATGCTGCACCAGGAGGTAGCTTAGCCTGAGCTAAAGAGTAAAAAAAAACTCTAGGAAGCTTCTTCACAAAGAAAGTGTCTCTTTCCCTATAGTCAGAAGCATACAAAATTGAAACTGCGCTGACATCCTACTTCTTGTCCCCAGTTAGAAGACAATGACAGTGATCCACTTTAGTGGTGGAAGCAATATGAGGACTGTTGGGCACCTGCTTGATTTTATTCAGCCTGAAGATGCATTTTGGACTGATTTACAAAATTGTATTTCTTCAGGGGATGTTTTTTTAGGTGACAATTATTTATTTTATTAAAAATTAGCAAAGTTAAGTCTGAATTTTGCACTTTACAAATCCCTCATAGTTTATTATATTGCTTCATTATGCTAGAGTAACCAGAACTAAAGACTGGTAAAGGTTTGGACTTTATTAATCCCCAAAAGACATTCATATATTTTTGTGTTGATTATTGTTTTCCTACAATAAAAGAAAAACTTGTTAGTGAAATTAAGTTTGCATTTTGCAATTTTATTATAAAAAAAAAATCCTTTTAAAATCAAAAAATTAAATTGCTCAAAAAAATCAGACCTTCGATTTATAGGGCATATCGCTTAGCTCTACTGCAAATTTACCACGACATGGCCAACCACCTTAACTAACCTGCTGGCCAAGGTTAACAGTATCTCTGAATACTGCTCAGATGGGATAATCTGTCCACAGGACAATCATTAGTCATGCACTTAACAAATCTGGCCCTTCCAATACATGTGTCCCTTCCGGCCCTTCCAATACATTGTGTCAAGAAAAGGGCCATTGTTGATAGATAACCATTAGAAGTCCTATTTGCAGTTTGTGACAATCAATGTGGCTGACACAGCAAACATGTGGAAGAAGGTGAGACCAAAATGTAACTTTTTGGCCTAAATGCAAAACGCTACATGTGGTGGAAAACTAACACTGTGCATGGTGATGGCAGCATCATGTTGTGGGGATGTGTTGGTCAGAGTTGATGGGAAGATAGATGAAGCTAAATTTAAAGCAATCCTAGAAGAAAAGCTGTTTCTGCAAAAGACTTGAGACTGGATCGGAGGTTTACCCTCCAGCAGACAACGATCCTTTTGTCATTGTACTGTAATGTAACAAAATGTGGAAAGGTTTAAGGGGTATTAATACATTCACCACAGTCCCTTGGTATTTAAAGACATGAAGGTCTCTCTTACCCATTCCAGTGACTCTTCACTCTCCTCCTACTTAATCACAGTATGGTACACTGGGGCTGCAACTAACGATTATTTAAATAATCGATTTTTTTTTCCAATTAATCGATTGATCGGATACAAGCCAAAAACCCAAGAAAAGCATTCACTTCCAACCCTTTATTTAAGAACAAAACTGAAATCTTTAGAAAGTGCACAAACAGGTTGCTCCTTGAGGTGTTATAATAATAATCAAATCAAATAAAAATGGACTAACACAAAAAACATACACATGTATGCTTTACTTCTGCCAAATAGATATAGTGAAACCTTAAGTAATTCGTTCCGGAAGCGGCTCGTATTCCAAAACACTCGAAAACCAAATTAATTTTTTTAACTAACGGAATCACTGCTGTAAAGTAAAAATAAAACAAATTAACCTGCACTTTACATTTGAAAAGAATCACGACAGAGCAGTGTTTCTGTGTAGAGCTGAGAGAAAGAGTGTGTGTGAGTGTGTGTGTTTGTGAAGGCAAAAGTAGGCGGGGTCTGTGTGGGTGAGGCACGGTGTCCAATGACGCACGCACACATCAGGCAAAGAGCAAGCTACGCCTTAAGCAGAGAGAGAACATGGATTTTTAACGTCTCTAATGAGACTTGCTTTTGCTTTACATACGCGCTGTACACACACGCATACAGACACAAAATAAAATATGTTTTACGCGCGCACACTTGTGGTCACAGTGTTATAGTAAACAGTACACGCGTGCACGGATGTTAATTATACTAAGAGATGTGCACTAAGACCCAGCAGCCTCCGCTATGTATCTTTCCCTTACCTCCACTTGTATTTTTAATTTTTTTGCTCCGTCTGTCTATGACGCGCGAACTCTGCTAGCATTAGTGCACGAAACTGAGTGTGTTTACTCCGCTCGGCACTCTAAAGTTTTTATTTTTTATAATCAAATGTCTCCGCGTTGCGTGACACAACGAATCGATTATGAAATTCGTTGGCAACGATTTTATTTATCGATTTTTATTGATTTTATCGATTAGTTGTTGCAGCCCTATGGTACACCCTCACAAAAATAAGTACACCTAAGTGTACTCATTGCAAGTGCAATCATTGTCTCTCATTTCTTTAGAGACAATGCTATAAAAATGAGAATTGGATATACCTTAGAGTAGTCAATGTGCAGTTTTTATAGCCGTAGAGAATTACTGTCCTTCAACAATAGCTCAACATGCAGGGCACTGGTGGCTCAGTGGTAGGTGTTTCGCATGCCAAGCGGGAGGCCTTGGTTCAATTCCCAGCCAGTGCCCAAACCCCCCAGCCACTGGACGCAGTCCTGGTCCCAAGCCCAGATAAATGGGAGGGTTGTGTCAGGAAGGGCATCTGGTGTAAAACGATGTCCTTCCGGTTTTACACTGGACTGGATGTTCCGCCGTGGCGACCCCCTGCCGGAAGCAGCCAAAAGACCGACACCAACAATAGATCAACAACTCTTGTCAGCAGACTCTTGTCTAAATAACTGCCAACCAAAATGAGTACACCCGAAGTGAACATGTCCAAAGTGTCAATATTTTGTGTGAGCACCATTGTTATCCAGCACAGCCTTAATCCTCCTGGGCATGATGAACTGTTGAACATGTCCTCGCTTGGTTCCACACAGCTTATATTGATATTGACAAAAAGAATTTTTTTTAAAAGCTCCATCACAGAGCTGATGTCTCTGCCCACTGAAAAGGTAAGATAAAATTGGAATTCACCAGAGCTGCACATGTGTTGTTGGAGCCAATATAATGATATTACGGAGCTGCAGTCTTTTTTGTGTAAAAACTGGACGCAGTTGAATCCTATTACAGAGGTAACCAGCTAAAGTAACCAGCATGTTACTTTTCTCAGTGTGCCATTATTAAGAGTGGTAGCCACTTGTTGCTAATAATCAGCCCTTGATTAATTGATCATCAGCAAAAGCACACGTTTTGGCAGTTTTCTGGTCTGGAGCAGCATGTGTGTTAACAAAATACCACAATTTAACATAATTTGTGTATGTTAACACAACAATAAAAGGAAAAGACATAAGCAGTGGTCTTAGAGAAACAACTGCTGCACATCAGTCTGGCGAGGGTTATAAAACAATTTCCAAACTAAATATTCCACTGTTGGAAAGATTATTTAAGACAGTGACAGATATGTGGAAAGCATTCAAGACAGTTGACAATCTTTCCAAGAGTGGACATCCCAGCATATTCTCCCCAAGATCAGACCATGCAATGTTCAAAGAAATACACACAAAGACAAACATGAGCTACGTTTCAGATCCCACAGCTCACTAAGCATATTAAATGTGAAAGTGCATGGCAGTGCAGTTCAAAGAAGACTAAACAAGTACAGTATGTTTTTTTTGTTTTTTTTTGAATGGTTGACTAGAAAAAGGATTCAAGGATTCTTTAGGTGAGTGTATAATCCTATGGTGCAATACATATATAACTCTACTAGCCCAATGTACAAAGTAAGCAATATAGTTCCTGTAAACGTGCAATACACTATGTATAGCTTACATCAAATTCTGGCATAATATATCTCTGACTGCTCTTATTTATATTCATGTATATACATATATACAACCTTATATTTATATCACCCTGTTATTTACAGTATGTGGCTTAGTGCCAATTGGGCATCGTTTAAATGCCACAATGCTACCTGAGCATTGTTTCTGACCATGTCCATTCCCTTATGACCACCATGTACCCATCCTCTGATGGCTACTTCCAGCAGGATAATGCACCATGTCACAAAGCTTGAATCATTTCATCTTTCCCCTCAGCTGCGGTGCTTTGGCCGTGCCACACAGGAGCTGATGATGCTTTCTACCGGTCCTCGATAGAAACTCTTCAGAACCAGGCTCCCAAGCCCAGCTCATTTTAGCTTCCTGAGGAAGTAGAGGTGCTGGTGGGCCTTTTTAATCAGGCCGAGGTGTTAACGCTCCAAGTTAAGTCCTTAGCTATGTGGAAGCCCAGATACTTAAACTTGGGGACCACTTCCACAGCAGCTCCATCAATGTGTAGGAGGAGAGGAGTTTGCTTGTCCTTCCTGAAGTCCACCACCATCTCTTTGGTCTTTTTTTATAATGATGCAGAGGTTGTTATGCCTACACCACTGTACCAGTTGTTCCAACTTCTCTCTGTAATAGGATTCATCATTGTCAGTGATGCGTTCCACTACTGCTGTGTCATCTGCGAATTTAACCGCTTCTCTCTTAAAGCCGCTTCTTCTATCTTTAGCCGCTTCTCTCTTAAAACAACATGACCGCACGACTGAAGTTTACGAAATTGCATCTGAACAAACCACAAGACAAATGTTTGGCCTTAATGCCCAGCACCAGGTCTGGCAAAAACAAAACAGCATTTCAGCAGAAACACCTGATACCCACTGTCAAGCATAGCGGGGGAGGTCTGATGATTTGGGCTTGTAGTCACAGGACCTTGGCATCTTAAGAGAGCTGTGCATAAGCAAATGCCTAAAACCCCTAATGAACTGAAGCAATGTTGTAAAGAAAAATAGGCCAAAAATCCTCCACAATGATGTAGACACTGATAGTCATACAGGAAATGATTACTTCATGTTATGGCTGCTACAAGTGGATCTACAATCTATTGAATTATTTAATCAATTGATGAAAGACATTTGTTGCATGTTGAGAACATCCTTTGTCGTGCAAACTCATCTATTCAGTGATCCTTGCAAGCTCCACAATATCTTCTCTTTGTTACTTAACCCACCATCTTCACCTGCTCCAACCTCTTTGACTGCTGATGACAGTTGCCATCTGTTATGATGTTAAAAAAGCAAAAATCTGCCAGACCTTTTCCCACCACAACCTCTAAAGTACAATTTCAGGACCCTCCTTCTCCTCTACTTACAATTTTCCAGCCTGACAACCGAAGAGATTTAATCCTATCCTCTAATCCCACCACCTGTTGATGAAACCCAAACCCTTCTACAATGTTCCAGGCCATCTCACAGGACCCCCTCCCCTTCATTAACCTTTTCATATCATCGACCATTACTTACATAACATCTGGTCATGTTCCTGCTTAATTTAAGAAGGCAAGATCCCTTCATCTATCTTTGCAAGCCTTGGAATCTGTGGCACACCATGGCAATAGTTATCTCAATCAGTCATATGATCCACATCTGCCCCACACAGATTCTACACTGGTGTCCCACAAGGCTTAGCACTTGGTCCTCTTCTGTTCTCCCTCTTGTACCCAATCTCTTGGTGCGATTATGTCCTCGCATGGCTTTTCATACTGTTATTATGCGGATGACATGTCATTCATTCTTTTTTTTCCACCCTGAGACAATTTCCACCTGGATCTTATCATGTCCGGCAAACATCTTATTCTTGGCAGCAGCTCAACTGAAACTAATTCTTAGTAAAACCAAAATGTTGTTCATTCCAGGAGGATTTATCCCCCTTTCAGGATCTTATAATCACAGTGGACAACACTCAAATCACCATTTGTCCTCTGTCAATAAATTGACATTTCCCCCTCACATTGCTAACCGTACACACTCTTGTTGATTTCTTCTTTATAACATTAGAAGAATTTATTAATTTCTCTCCAAACAGGCCACTAAGGTTGTTCAGTTCCCTGTTATTTTAAGACCTGACTACTGCAACACATTCCTGGCAGGTCTGTCTCTGTGCACCATTTGTCCTCTGTAACTGATCCAGCATGTAGTTGCACACCCTTTAGTAAGTTTCACTCCACTCCACTCATCTACTTTCTTCATTGGCTTCCTGTTTCTCCTAGCATTAAATTTAAAAACACTGATGCTTGGCTACAAAGCTAAAAACGGCCCGGAGCAACGTTCCACACCGTTTGTATGTGTGTCTTTATATACATACACATACTGTATGCACAGCACTGTCCAAAAGTTTTAGCCACGTTGTTTTATAAGCAGTTAATTTCCTAATGAAACTGTTATTTTTTTATGATATTTTTTTATAAATGTACAAACATTTTTTGGAATCATCTTTATAAAAACATGTATTTAATCCTGTCCTCTCTGTATGCATCTCTAAAATCATGTGAACAGCAAGACTTTAAGATGCTGCGCACTAAAAAAATGTCCCACTCAGCTTTGCAAAATTTGCCTCTGAAGATGCCAGAAGGATTAAAGACTAAAATAGCAGCACCAAGAAATCCCAAGATGGCTAATCATGAGGACAAAGCCAGAAAGGTGTGTATACTATGTAACTATGTGAATGTCTCCAGTGACAGCAGTGTTAACAGAGAAAAAGAAAAACTCAGGGGTAGTTCCAGCATTATGAATGTGACATTTGCACTCCTATTGTTAAACAAAAAACCTTAGAGCATGGAAAGCCTTTGTATCAATTAATTAATTTTATTTTAATCTCTTCAGCTCAACACAAACAAATCCTTAAAATTCATTTATTCATTTACATCAAGAAAATGTATATACTATTTTATAAATGTTATTGGTCTTTCAGATTCTGTGAATTTTAAACAGCTCTGTAAAAAAAAAACATTACAATTGTACCATGAAAGAGACTTGCATAGACACAAAAATGTAGATTTGAAAATGTTTGTTTTTGGAAAACATGATTTTGAATAAACTGCCGTTATGGCTGTGACATTTTCCCAGTATGAATGTGATAAGTCTAAATCAGTACCCTGCTAACTATATCACCCTTTGCAGTTGCCCATATTGTAATTCCTCCTGTATATATATATATATATATATATATATATATATATATATATATATATATATACTCAACAAAAATATAAACGCAACACCTTTGTTTCTGCTCCGATTTTTCATGAGATGGACTTAAAGATCTAAAGTTCATTCCAGATACACAATATTACCATTTCTCTCAAACATTGTTCACAAATCAGTCTAAATGTGTGATAGTGAGCACTTCTGCTTTGCTGAGATAATCCATTCCACCTCACAGGTGTGCCACATCAAGATGCTGATCTGACATCATAAGTAGTGCACAGGTGTACCTTATACTGCCCACAATAAAAGGCCACCCTGGAATGTGCAGTTTTGTCTCACAGCAAAATGCCACAGATGCCACAAGCATTGAGGGAGCGTGCAATTGGCATGCTGACAGCAGGAATGTCAACCAGATCTGTTGCTCGTGCATTGAATGTTCATTTTTCCTCCATAAGCCGTCTCCAAAGGCGTTTCAGAGAATATGGCAGTACATCCAACCGGCCTCACAACCGCAGACCACACCAGCCCAGGACCTCCACATCCAGCAGGTTCACCTTCAAGATCGTCTGAGACCAGCCACTCAGACAGCTGCTGAAACAATTGGTTTGCATAACCAAACAATTTCTGCACAAACTGTCAGAAACCCTCTCAAGGAAGCTCAACTGCATGCTCGTTGTCCTCATCGGGGTCTTGACCTGACTCCAGCTCGTCGTCGTAACAGACTTGAGGGGGCAAATGCTCACATTCGATGGCGTCTGGCACATTGGAGAGGTGTTCTCTTCACGGATGAATCTCGGTTTACATTGTTCAGGGCAGATGGCAGACAGCGTGTGTGGCGTCGTGTGGGTGAGCGCTTTGCTGATGTCAATGTTGTGGATCGAGTGGCCCATGGTGGTGGTGGGGTTATGGTACAGTATGGGCAGGCATCTGTTATGGACGAAGAGCACAGGTACATTTTATTGATGGCATTTTGAATGCACAGAGATACCGTGATGAGATCCTGAGGCTCATTGTTGTGCCATACATCCATGAACATCACCTCATGTTTCAGCAAGATAATGCACAGCCCCATGTTGCAAGGATCTGTACACAGTTCTTGGAAGCTGAAAATGTCCCAGTTCTTGCATGGCCAGCATACTCACCGGACATGTCACCCGTTGAGCATGTTTGGGATGTGCTTGACCTGCGTATACGACAGCGTGTACCAGTTCCCACTAATATCCAACAACTTCGCACAGCCATTGAAGAGGAGTGGACCAACATTCCACAGGCCACAATTGACAATCTGATAAACTCTATGTGAAGAAGATGTGTTGCACTGCATTAGGCAAATGGTGGTCACACCAGATACTTACCGGTTCTGAGTCCCCAGACCCCCAATAAAGCAAAAAAACTGCACATTCCAGGGTCTTTTATTGTGGGCATTTCAAGGTACACCTGTGCACTACTCATGATGTCAGATAAGCATCTTGATAAATATATAAAATGTATGTATGTATACAGCATCAATTCGTCTTGAAAAAGACAGATTCAAGTCCTGCACAGTGGCCAGAGGGATTTTGAGCCATTCTTCAAATAAAGACTTAACTTAGCAAAAGACACAATTAAATATTTAGATCCCACTTATACTTATCAAAATAATAGAATATTAAATATTTTAATTGGCATAGTGAGTTAAAATATTTTTTTACCCTCTTATTGCCTCTACCCTACAGTTCATTCTGTGCTCAGATCATTCAATGAAAAGAGCTGTTTTGCAATTATTTGTAATTGAATTATGCACCCAAGTATAATAAAAATAATTAAAAAAATATTTTTTATATCCAGTCAAAAATTATATACATAACTTTACTAAAAGACCCAATAATAAATTAGACCCAACCATAATGGTGTACATGAACCATATAAGCAATTAAGCAATGTTTAATTGTTACAGCAAATTTTTCAGTTATGGTGTTGTAGACTATTAGATACAGTCTGCTGTAATCCAATAATGTACCCTGCATGTATTTAAGAACACGTGTGCTTTGAAGACCTTATACTGTATGCGTTATGCAGTAATATCAAGTAATGTAAATGCACAGCTAATGTTTGCCAAGAAGCCTTTAAAGTAGGTAATGTTTAAAATGATACTAACATGAATGAATGTAGTAAGGGTTCATAGAGGAACTCACTGTGACTTATGTCATTATAGCTATCTCCGTCTGTATATGCCCATGAAATGTCCCAGACTACAGAGGAGAGATTGACCAACACATATAAGAATTACCCAGCTCGCATTTTGGAACTTTTGGACGTGAGTGAGACAGCAGACCACAAGGTAAATGGATGAAACTGTTTTAACCATTCAAATGTTTTCATGTTGTAAAACCTGGTTGCAATCGTACCTTTATTTTTTTTCTAATGTATGGAACGATTTTGGCTGTATGGATATTGTGAATAGGATATTGACTGAGTGTTGTATTTAATCAGGACAATTTTTTGTCCTTTTTGGTGTCACTTAGTATGTAATTGATGTAAAATAAGTCATATCAGTTGTATGGGTTTGAGGTAATGGAGGTTTTAAAAATTACAATTTGATGTTCACATTTCAGTAAGTGGAGTCTTTCTGTTGTGTTCCCAGTTTTCTGCTGTAGATGTGGACCAGCCTTTTTTTCAGCCTTACCCCTCTGAGATTGTGTTCCAGAACTACCTGCCCTCTGAGACATATGAAGTGCCACTGGTGTTGCGCAATAATGACAAGGTGACTTCAACAAGTTATCAGTTATTTAGGTCTGCATATAAATTGACTATTGTGTGGATACCCAGAGTTTCTAATAAGATAAACACTTGTTATATCTTTTGAAATGGGTTTAAAATGAATAACATAACATACATTTAAAGTGCCAGAAATATTTAATGAATTGCTTCTTCTTGAAAATAGTTATATAACATGTTAAATGTATTGTGCTACCGAGAGCCACTATCCTATCTGAAATTCAGCATCTGTAAAGATTTTCTCGCAGACTACCTTCACTCTGTATGGAAGTATAAAATGTCTTCCAAAACAAGTTCCTGTGAGGTAGCCTGCACATTGAGCAAGAAGGGCACACTTTAAAGTACATTGCGGAACAATCAATTGGCAAATCAGTGCTCTTCTTGTGATATCCCGGATGTAAAGACCTACATTTTTTTCTACCTAAAATTTTTCTATTTAAATTTTATTCCCTGAATATGCTCAAGCTACAATGGCCTACCCTTCTGCCTTCATTAAAATTTTTGCATATTTAACCACAAACTAAGCTTAATAGTATACAGTATGTGTACTGCTAGTGTGCTGTTAACCATTTTAAAAATTTCATGGCCAATATTTACTAAACATCTCAGAATCACTCCTATTTAAATACAGTGGAACCTCGGATTACGAGCTCAATTCGTTCCGGAAGCAGGCTCGTATTCCAAAACACTCGTAAACCAAATTTAATTTACCCATAGGAAATAATGAAAACTTAAATTATTCGTTCTACAGCCCCAAAAAATAAATACATAAATATAATTAACACAAAATATAAAGTAAAAATAAAACAAATTAACCTGTACTTCACCTTAAATTTTTTTTTTAATAAATCCCGACAGATAAGGGTTTTCGTTTGTGCACGCAGGGTGTATGTGTGTAAAATGTGCACGCACACACACACACACACACACACACACACACACACACACATTAACGGGTAGACCGTTTTTGAAACCGTTTAAAAATTAGCAAGGAACATTCCTAGTCACACTCACGTGAGCGCATACTAACAGGATCACTGCTGTAAGTAAAACAACAACAACAAAAAAAAATTAAACAGCTCCTCACCTTTGAAAACAATCGCGACAAAGAGAAGTTTGTGTGTTTATTTGGCAACCTAAGAAGAGGGGGCTGAATGGGGGCTCGCTCGCGTTTACAGCCTCCTTCTCTCAGGTTGCCAAACAAACACACAAACTCTCTGCCTAACACAGACACAAACACACACGCGCACTCAAAAACACTGCAAGCACTAAGACCCAGCAGGGGAGACGATAGGTCTCGGCTTTACAGCTCCCCTTCTCTCAGGTTGCCAAATAAACACACAAACTCTGTCGCGATTGTTTTCAAAGGTGAGGAGCTGTTTAATTTGTTTTTTGTTGTTGTTTTACTTACAGCAGTGATCCTGTTAGTATGCGCTCACGTGAGTGTGACTAGGAATGTTCCTTGCTAATTTTTAAACGGTTTTAAAAATGGTCTCTCCGTTAATGCGTGTGTGTGCGCGCGCACGTACATCACACACACACACACACACACAGTGCGTGTGTGTATTCACTCAGCAGGAGAGGCAATTACCTACAATTCTGCTGCAAGAGAGAGAAAAACCGTTGGCTCACTTGTGATGATGTAACGCTCGTTGTTAAAACAAGAAGCGCATGCGTGAAACATGATACTCGGTGCTCGTAAACTAAGACAATGCTCGTTTTTAAAGGCAAAAATTATTAAAAATTGTTGCTCGTCTTGCGAAACACTCGTAAACCACGTTACTCGTAATCCGAGGTTCCACTGTATAAATATCTTTATTTAATATCTTATGTATATATTAACATGCTGCGAAAAAAAAAACTGCGGATGACCTGTTTGATCAAAGTTTAATTTGTTATTTCGGACGTTGGCTATGACAAACCCAAATCATCATTTTTTCAAAGCTGCCTCGTCACTGGTGATAAAAAAACAAAAAAAAAAAACATGAAGGAGCATTCTCCTGTTGTACGCAAAACAAATATATTCTTTTTCCTACTTTCTGCAGATCCCTCACCTGGTGAAGATAGTTGAAGATGACTCCCTGTATTTCAAGGTGGTGAGCCCAGTAGATGTATGCAACAAAGTGGCCCCAGGCATGACATCCACTTTTACAGTTTTATTCACTCCGCAAGAGAAAAAGGTATAGTTGTTGTTTGTGTTTATATTGCCATGTACCTATGTGAACATGTAATTAAACCACACTGAAATTTACACATGAAAAGCCTCATTTTAAATAATCCATGGATGGCAGGTAGCATGGCAGTTAATCTTTAACATGAAGACTTTTCTGCTTTGCCTAATCAAATCTTCTGCTTAATTTTGTGTGGTGGAACTTATGAACTCATGACTAATGACAAAAAGGTCTACATATAACAGTTACAAACTCCACCAACAATGAGCTAAAATCTAGCACAGAAATTGAGAATTCTCACATCATTCCGTAAACACACAAGCTACCGCTACGAGTCTTGCCGCACAGAGCTGCATTTCTGTTGGTGCGCTTCCTCGCGCACCCCTTTTGAAGTCCCCTCCTCTGGCCACCGGCACCAGGCACTGCTAAAGACATGGTCCCTGCAGCAAGTTGAGGTCAAGCAGCTTTTCCCGCAGCTTATCCTGTATGTTATTTATGAGTATCTGAATAGCAAACGTGTCTGCCACTGGTATGTACGGACACCGGTTGTTTATATGCCATGTAAGGATGGGCTACAACACGAAATAAACTAAAGTAGCACCATTTTGGATTCAGAGCGGCTGCTGCGTGCCACTGCCACTAAGAGGGAGGATGTTTCTCACCTTCAGCCACCATGTCCACGCTGTTGTCCTTGGTCTGTGCCATGCATGCTGGGTGGTTTTCTTCTTGCACTAGAGGTGACAAAATGAACTTTTTTAAATTTTTTTCCTTCATCTTCTTTGTGCACAGTCCTGGCTAGTCTCACTAGCAAAAGCGTGACAGGCGGGTTGGATCTCACTATGGCTGCAATTGAGTGTTCCTATCAGTCCTCGCTGGTGATACGTGGTGATCTCCATTCACACATGTGATGAGGAGAGGTTCCCAAGGCCACACATCTGCCGATATGACTACAAAATTTAACAACAAAAATCGTCACTTGGTGAGGCAAGGATAGGAATGGTAGGAGGCAGGTGAAGGAGGTGATTTCATTATGCCTACAGCAGCAGCAGTGTTCAGACAAGATGGATGGTGAATGCTAATGATGAGGATGCAGAGGAGGTGACAAGAGTCTTTTCTTGGTGGTTTGATGATGGGTAATCTCAAGAGAGTTCAGAGTCTGTGAAGAAAGGAGAGAGAAATCTTGTGAGTAAAGGCACAAAGAACATCTCACTTTCTGGCCTGGCATTGGATGGGCGCTGATGACAGCAGGACAGTAGATAATAATCCTCTACCAGGCGTGGTGGGCTAGGATAGTTTACCCCTCCCAGTGGAGCTGGCCAGGGAACTGAATGCACGCACATTATTTTTTCCTTAATCAAGTGAGGAGCTGGTAGATGACATGAGCCACTGACTGAAAGCATTCAGTCAAATGTTTATGTCCACTTTTTGCCACTTTTTGCCTGATCAGGGTCTTGGTAGGTTCTGAGCCTGCACCGGCAACATTGGGCAACATAGACTGTGACTAGGACACTAGCCCATGCCTAGGCAAGAGTCAGATTACAGTAGTTTTCACAGAGAAAACTTGCACCATACATTTTAAAAATAATATAAGAAAATACTGTAAATGATGGCACCTTATCTTAAACAAAGCTGACAAAGTTATTCAACTGGAATATACAGCCATTCAATACCTGTGCAATTTTGTAGTTTTAATAAAAAAAAATTGCCTTTGTGTTATACATTTTTGTATCATGTAAGAGAAACTTGTATATAAGTGCATTCTATTTTTGTCTCGTCAAGTACATTGCTATAAATCAGTCATATGTAATTTATAGGTATTTTGATGTCATGTAACTTTTTAACATTTGTCTCTTCCATGTATGGTGTTTTTGATAGGACTATAGCTACCGGATAATTTGTATGACGGAGAGGGAGAAATTTGAGGTGCCCATCCGGGCAATAGGGCCACGTGCCATCCTAGACTTTCCAGATGAGCTACACTTTTCTCTTTGTCCTGTCAAATTTTTATCTCAAAAAACCCTCCTGGTACGCAATATTGGAATAGTTGAGGCCAAATTTCAGCTCAGCTGTCAGAAGTAAGTACACACTATGGTAAAGTGAGAGAATGGTTGCTCAATGCTTTTTATTTGCATATGCATATGTGTTTATTTTTGCATCTATTTTTTCCTCCTCGTAGACCATTTTCTGTGGAACCATCAGTAGGGACCCTTAGTGTTGGAGATAGCATGCAAGTGACTGTTGAATTTCTTCCCAGAACTACTGGAGACCACAGCCAACAATTACTTCTCCACTATCACACAGGTTCAGTACTTACATCTGTACTGTGCTTCCATTAATGCTGCTCGATTACAGTGAATTGAACACCACAGTCACATAGTTTTTAGTTTATGGCTAGTCAAATATATTACCACAAATGTGAAACATATTTTTGGCAAACACATAATCTAATTTAAATAAAATGAAATAAGTTTGAAAAAGTTATTTGTAAATATGCACCTTCAAATGGAGTGTTTTTGGTTATTAACATGCCATTACAGAGGTTTTTCTCTTAAACTCACCCCTGTGGCTAACACAGTCAAACATATTTAATTACTTCTGCAGCCAGGAGAAAAAACACAGCATTGACACTTTTTGGCCTGTTATTTGATTTCTTATTGTAAAAATGTTTGGTACAAGTTGATTTTAATGGACTGCTTAAAGAACAGACACTCTGTTCTAAAACAACATGATCATTTTAGATGGCGCTTATAAAAAGGATGAACAGCTGGTGCGAGGTCTAGGCACAAAGATCAGCTTAAGATCTAAATGATATTTCTTTAATTGTAGGGATTTCTATCTCTGTCTGTGCACTTGCATGTGCATAAGTGTGTATACACTATGGATGTTCAGTGTGTCTTTGCCCTTGGACATTCAGCATGACTTGATAGTAAAGAGTATTGCATAACTAGTATTCCTAGGTCAGGGTATCTGTTCGAGTATGAATCTGCTGCTTTGAATGTAGCCAAATCTGTCAAAATGTTAGATTAAAAAAAAAAAAAAACTGTTATTGCTTGCTTTGGGACCATTTGACTGAATGCCCCTAAAGAGAACTAGTTTAAATAGATAATTAAGCTTTAAAATAGATAATTAAGGCTGTCATAAACTTAGTCTTTTGTCTCTTTAAAGAATTAGATTTTTACACTAGCAAAGCACTAGTATATGCTCCACAGTATAGGCTCCACTATCATCCTGCATTTACAATTCTAATGCATGTTGGGTCTCAGATCTTTACAACTGAGCAATGTGCATGGCTTTGCAGTCTTTGATATTTACCTGAAGTATCAGCTCTTTGCTGACAGTGTAATTTGTGTTCTTATTTTTCACAACCCCATGTTTTTTCTTTGTCTTTTTTCACAAGAATCTTTCCCCATCATCTGACTATCTGGTCAGACAGAGACGTGCGATACAGAGAAAATATGCTTCTTTCATGGCGACTTGCATTTTATATCAATCTATTATCAGACAAATAAGATGGTTGCGGTTTGCTTGCTATTTACTTTTCTGCAAGTTGATCATTGAAATAAGTTTTGCCTTTAGAGTGTAAATGTGAATAATTGTGAATAATTAGATACTTCCATACACAGTCCCTCCTCTTCCTCTCCTCACTTGTATTACTCTAGCTATGATTCTTTTCAAAGGTAAAGTGCAAGTAATTTTTTTTATTTTAACTTTATACTTTGTATTATTCATGTTTACATGAATATTTTTGGGTTGTGGAACGAATCATCTGAGTTTTCATTACTTCTTATTGGTAAATAACAAGTACTGTAAATGTAATACAAGTAAATATTGTACAAATAAGTGCTTTGGATTGCAAGCACACTTCTGGAACGCATTATGCTCGCAATCTAAGGTTAAACTGTGTAGTGTAGTGTAGTGTAGTGTAGTGTAGTGTAGTGTAGTGTAGTGTAGTGTAGTGTAGTGTGTGTGTGTGTGTGTGTGTGTGTGTGTGTGTGTGTATGTAGCCACCCAGGGTTACGGTGCTATTGGCACCCCTAGTTAAGATGTGTTCTTAGGCATCTAATAAAGATATATATTTTTGTAAATATATAGAACCACAATTCAACTGAACCATTTTTGTGTAGATTACACCTTATGTTTTGCGCCATTATCTTGATTAAAGATCCAATGACGACCCATCTTCACCTTTTTTTGCCAGAGGCCATCTGGTTTTGATTTAAAATGTCCTGGTATTTCAAAGAAGTCATGATGCCATGCACTTTAATAAGGTTCTCAGAGCCTTTGAAAGAAAAACAGGCCCACAGCATCACAGATCCTCCAGTATACTTTACAGTGGGCATGAGGTGCTTTATCCGCATACTCTTCTTTTGTTTTACGCCAGAACCAGACAGTGTTTGTTGCTTCTATCTTAGTCTCACAACACCCGCACTAGGTCAAACTCCAGACATTTATGTTTGTAATTGAAGTTGGGAAAAGGCTTTTTCCTTGCATGCCTCCCAAACAGCTTGTTGGCATGTACAGTAGATAGTGTCTGATGCTTGTTATGGAGATTTTGTGACCCCAAAATGCCACTCTTTAATGCAGTTTTCTAACGGAAAGCTTTGCAAAATTTTTTTTAAACTTCTCTTACCATCCTCCTTACTGTGCATGGTGGCATCACTGCTCCAGTTGTTTTAAACTTCTTAACGATTCCCTTGACTGTAGACATGGGCAAGTTTAGGCAAGTGGCTATTTTCTTGTAGCCATTGCCTGACTTATTAAGGTCGACACACTTATGCCTTACTCGAATGTGGTGTTCTCTTATCTTTCCCATGTTGAAGAGTGGATAAGAGAAATAGGCCTCTGTGTCATGTCATATTTATACCACAGTCATGAATTATTAATAAAAAGTTTATAGATACTCTGATCAACTTTAAAAACTATAGTAATTTTTTAAAAAATGTTTCAATGCCATTTATTTTATGGGAATTGTTAGTGGTGCCAATAATTGTGGAACAGATGAAAAGTATTTTTTATTTTTTATTTTTTGCAAAATAACAGAATGACCACTCTTTGTCCTAAATTCTTGTAACTGCTTCAGAGTTGCTGTAGGCCTCTTTGATTAGTTTTCGTCTGCTTTAGAAATGAAAGTGGGCTTCGTGTGCCATTGAAAAGGCTTCACCTGATTGGATTTACGGTGTTGATTTTTTTTTTTGACACGCTGGTGTTATATCTTACACATGGATGTTAAAAGTTCACTGAGTGAATACAGCTGGATTAAACAAAAACAGTCTGTCTTCATTTTAGGTTTCAAAGCAACAAAATCTGTTATTTTAAGGGGGGGGGGTTGTTTCTATACCCTCTGTAAATGCAATCATTTTAAAGCAGAAAACCCTGTAGTACTCCTGATTGGCCTGTATGTTGGCAAAGAAATTGGACAGTGTAAAATACTGTATAGAATTCCTGAGGGATTCTCAGATTACAGTTAGTCAAAAAGTACATTTCTCCTGATATATTGATATGTAAAATTCCTCATGATATATTGAAGCTTTTATTTGCATTTTTTTTTTTGGAAAGGGGCCTCTGAGTGTCAGTCAATTGGGTCCTTGAAAGGCTGAATTTTGTTCATGGATACTACTTACTGCAGGCGAAAAAATTAACAATGTAAAAAATAAAAACCATCTACACTATGTACACTATATTAGCTCTTTGGAAACTTTAAGGAGACATTTGAGTGTTTATTTTTTATGAATCCTTTCACCAGCTGTTAGTACAAAACTGAAACCTTAATCTTTGTTGTCCATATGAACACTTTCTGTGTTGTGTGTTTTCAGTTATTGTTTTTCTAGGTCAGGGTATCTGTTCGAGCATGAATATTTAAGGTTGTCATAAGCTTAGTCTCTTGTCTCTTTAAAGCATTTGATTTTTACATTAGCAAACTCTGCTGAGTTCACATGATATGTATTAAAGTTAATCTACCCTAATTTTAGTCAATACATGTAAAACTCCAGTGTATTTTTGATTAATTCACACTTAGCAAAAACTGTGTAAAACTTCAGTGAATTTTTTGCTAAGTTCAATGTGCATAAATTATCTGTTTGTTCATTTATAGGAGAAGATGTTTATATCAATTTGTATGGAGCTTCGACAGATATCAATGTAAGGCTGGATAAAAACTCACTGTTGATGGAGAAGACCTACATCAATATGGCGAACCAGCGTGCAGTGGCTATACTGAACAGAAGTGATTCCATCGTGCATTTCCAGTGGAAAAGCTTTGCCACTGAGGTGGAGGAGGAACAACATAGACTAAGGTCTAATTAGATGGACTAAAGCAATGTTAATAGGTTCTCGGGACTCTCTCTCGGGACAACTCGGGAGTCTTCCTGTCAGTTTAGGTTCACCCCTTAAATCGCTAGATTATCATTAAAAACAACAAACAGCTTACGTTTATTACATGTTTAGAAAGAATACATAATATTTGGTATGATCACACAAGAATTTGTAAAAGTTAGTACTCCCTCAGTTAATTCTTTTTTTATGTAAAAACTTAATTGTAGGGGGTCTAAGTATTGGTCTAATACAACCTCAGATGAACAACAGCGTATACATTTTGTCACCACTATTATTTATTTAAAAAAAAAAAAAAAATCATGTGGGCAATACTAAGTACTGCCATAATTCAATATTCTTGTGGATCCACCGTTAGCATCAATAAGTTGAAGGTCCTGCCACACAGGACCAAGCTTCAGCTGAGGACAGATGGTTTCACATTTGTCTCTAGAATACTTTATTCTACTGGTATACAGAATAGTCTGCTGAAATGCTGCTTGGTTTTTGCAAAACATAATGCTGGGCATTAAGGCCAAACAACTGCACATTGGTCTTATCTGTCCATAGGAAATTTTGTGGTTTGTTCAGGTGAAAATCAAAACCTTACTTGTGCCTTCATATTACTTTTTTAGAAAGAATAGGTTTCTCCTGGCAACTTTTCTAAGGAAACCATATTTGTTATGTAAATATTCTTCTAAATGTACTGTCATGTACTGTGACATTTGGCATACTCAGTAAATCCCTGTAGGGTCTGGGTATCTTAAATGCTTTCCACTTTAAACTCCAAATTGTCTGAAAATGGTTTTATAACCCTTTCCGAATTGTTTTAACACACACCGGAATGCTCCAGACAAACTGCCAAAACTTCAGCTTTTATAGGGGACAGAACACTTGCTGATAATCAATTAATCAAGGGCCTATAATTAGCAAGCAGTACTTGGCTGCAACTTAAACTTAAACTTAAAGCCTGTGGAAGCAGTAAGGGGGTACTTAGTATTGCCCACATGCATTTTCATTTTGACTTAATTTTTGTTAAATAAATAATAGCTGGTGAATTTTTTTTTATATGATCTTCATCATAGAGGTTATTTTTGCCTAATACCAATACCTTCTGCATTCAGATGATTTTTATTATGTTTTTACAGAAAAAAAACTGGAATTAAAAGAGGGGGCACTTGCTTTTACTCATGACTGTAAGTGTGAATTACAGTACGTAGCATAGGCCAGTCATAAAAGAATGGTTAAAACAACAGATCTCAAAAGTGATGGTCTGTGTTTTCTAGATAAGGTTATTCTCTGAACTAGAATCATACATACGTAATAGTCAAATGTCCACAGCATGTGTGTGTGTGGGCATGTGTGTGTGTGTGGGCATGTGTGTGTGTGTGGGCATGTGTGTGTGTGTGGGCGTGTGTGTGTGTGTGTGTGTGGGCGTGTGTGTGTGTGTGGGCGTGTGTGTGTGTGTGTGTGTGTGTGTGTGTGTGGTACAAATGCATGCAACCTCCAGATTGTTCAGTTCTTAGTAAAAAATATTTATGTAATAAGTGCCTTTGATTCTTCAGGAGCTACAAAAAATCTTATATGAAATACATGTAGTTTAATCTCTGAAACTCTGAACCCACCAGTAGATTTGGGTTAAATTGGAGTTTGTAGATTGACCTACCCTAAAAACATGTTACTGTATACTGACTGGTTACATTTTAATTATTCTATCAGAAAACTGCCAACCTATTAAAATACTGCCAATGAAAACTGAAATGGGCCTGAGATGTGTACCTCAGAGAAGCAGTTCAATTTGAATCTGAATCAGTTACTCCTTTTTCTGTTCTCTACCTCTCTACCTTTTATTTTATATCTAGGTTCTTTTCTGAACTTCAACAAGAGGAAAATGATGAGATGCAGCAGTTTTTAACAGAATGTGGTGCTGACCCCACTCTTCGAGACCGCCTCTCTTTGCTGTCACGCACCTTCCAGCAAAGACGCAAACAGCTTCATCAGGACAGCCTGGCTTTCAGTGACCAGAATATCATCATAGAACCACAGGTGTCTAATGAGCACACACTCACAACCTCATACACACACACATATACACACACATACACACAAAAAGACCAGTGGCAGAAAAACGTGTGTGTGTTTTCAACGTTAAAATTATAACAAAACAATATGAAATCATGTAGTCAACAGAAATGTCTTAAATAACCCAGAATTTATTTTATATTGCTGATTCTTTAAAGTAGACACCTTTTGCTCTAATAAAAGCTTTACACAGTCTTGCCATTTGCTTGAAGGAGTTCTCAATGGTGTTGAATACTTTTTAGCTAGTTTTTCTTCACTATACTGTCCAAATCATCACAGACAATCTCTATTTGATTTAGATCGGGTGATTGTGGAGGAAAGGTCATCTGATGCAGCACTCTATCACTCTCCTGTTTGGACAAATATCTCTTGTATATCTCTTTATACATAGCTGTGTAGGCGTTAGTTACTGTATATGGTTATTGTTAACCAGACAACACCCATTGTTAATACATCCTTATTAATAAGTTCTTACTCCATTTTGCTTTGATATCAGATCCGAAATAGGCTTTTTCGGAACATGTCCAAAAAAAAAGCAGGTCAGCTGCATGTCAAGGAAGACAATACTATGTTCAATTTGCTCTGTGTTTCTGCCACATTGTACAAGCGCCCACTACATCCCGCTTTCCAAATTAGATTTCTGGACTTGCTTATAACCTAATGCGACCAAGGTTGTATATGTTATTGATCAATGCCTTAACCAAAGTTATGTTGTGCATAACCTGTCCTATGCTAGCTTGCTGTCATTAACTACTGAATTGAAACCGATAGATGAGAAAGCAGATGGTGCAATTCACAATTGTCATTATGTTGTTAAACATTTCTCACAATCTACAATCTTTGTAATTAAAATTTTGGTGTGCAACAAAGCTCAATTTGTGACTTGTGACAAAAACACAATTAAAAACATGTTTAGCATATCTCACTTTGACTAAACTTTATATTAACTTTTCATACAACTGCAGGCTGATTTGTCCATTGTGACACAACTGTGGGAGGTGGAATTATAGTGTTTTGCGGAATCAAAATAAAAAAGACCTGATATTTTGGCATTTGTGCCATTTAACACCCTTTCATGTTAAAGATAACTTTCACAAAATGTTCTGTAACAAGTTGTAAAATGTTGTACTCCTAAAAAAAAAAAAAACAGACTGCTTTTACTGTTCATATATCTGGCCACTTTAAAAGTAGATAATTAAAGATTAGGAAAATACCAGGTTGTTTTCAAACAGCTTAAGTGCTTGGTTTGCAGTTTTTAGTGAAGCAGAGTTAAAATAACACTATGGTTGAGTTACTGTATGTCTGTATTGCTTACAGGAGGGGGACATCTGGCCAAACTGCACAGCTGAAATTAGCATCATCTTCAAGCCTCTTGAAGCCAAACTTTACCAACACACCATATACTGTGATGTCACAGGTACTGGTTAGCCTACTATTGCTGTAGTTAAAATAAAAATCTTTTTTTTACTGTGTAACAAATAACATTAAGTTGCCTTTTTCTTTTAAAGCCAGTTGTTTAGTAATATGAACTTTAATTTTTAAGCCCATCTAGGGCTGGACGATATGGCAAAAGTTATATCACGATATATTTCTTAATTTTGGTTGATACGATATAATTCTGATATCGATATGGACAATATTAAAAAGCCTCAGGAAAAAACTGCCGACGACACACACAATGGATGTCTGAAAACATTATAAACAGTACAAAAAATTTAAACTTTCAGACTCAGCTTATTAGAAGAATTAGCAGAAGCGTGTGCGCACACACACACACACACACACACACAAACACGCACACACATACACACTCGGCTTTACAGCCCCCACCCACCCCCAACTCATTTCGGGTAAAGGAGAGTATGTGTCTGTGTGTGTGAAGCGTGCGCACACACACACAGACCCCACCCAACTCCTTTCGGCTTCGCACACACATAGACACACACTCTCTGCCTTACACACAAACTCCGCTCTGTTGCGAAACACAAGAGGAGAGGAAAAATGGATCTTTACCCTCTATAAGACTTGCTTTTGCTTTATATGTGCGCTGTACAAACACGCTAACAAACACAAAATTAAATATGTTTCACACACGTGGTCACAGTGTCATAGTAAACAGAACACGCGTGCACAAATGTTGATTATACCAGTGAGAGATGAAATTTCAATGACTGATTTCATAGGATACTCTATAAGATCATAAAGATGCTATTGACATGGGATTTTCCCCAGATGATGGTAACAACCAATGCATTAAATCAGATGCCCATGAATTAAGTTATGGGTAATAATGTGAAATGACACAGGGAAGAATGACAGCTGAAATCAATCAGTAATTAGAAATAAATCCTGCCCAATCCTGCCCAAAATTATTATCAGCTGGTTCAGGCCCAAGTGATGGCCTATATAAAAGTGTTTCATTACCAGGGTGTCACACAAGAAACATCGTATGATGGGTGGACATTTAAGCAAGACAATGATCCCAAATGCATAGCCAATGAAACTCTCAATTGGTTTCAGAGAAAGAAAATAAAGCTGCTCGAATGGCCCAGCCAATCATCTGATTGAATCTAATCGAAAATCTATTAAAGGAACTAAAGATTAGAGTTCATAGAAGAGGCCCACAGAACTTAAAAAATTTTAAGAGTTTTTTTTGTGGAATGGAAGGGACCAAACGGGATAAATCGACATCCCTTAGAGAAGCGATCGATTACTACCAAAATGGTTGTGTAGCCTTTTGACACGGCCAGATCCGTCACAAAGGGCGTCCCTGCTGCGTTTAATAAGGTCTGTTCATCTGTCATGGATTCCATGCTGAGAGAGAGTGAACGCAGTTGCAGGGTGAATGAAATATATTTTCTTTTAATGAAGACCGTCCATGGATGGATGGAGTGTCTTCTTGTGCCAGTCCCAAGTCTGGATAAATGCAGAGGGTTGTGTCAGGAAGGGCATCCGACTTAAAAACATTTGCCAAATCAATGATGCGAATCACAAATAGCATTTCCATACCGGATCGGTCGCGGCCCGGGTTAACAACGACCGCCACCGGTGCTGTTGGCCTACAGGGTGCCGGTGGAAATTGGGCTACTGTTGGTCGAAAAAGGAGAGGAGGAAGGCGTGTTCGAAAGCAGAAAGAGAAAAGGAAAGGCAAGAGTTTAGGAGTGATAGTAGGGACTTTGAATGTTGGGACCATGACAGGGAAGGCAAGAGAGTTGGTTGATATGATGCAGAGAAGGAAAGTGGATATACTGTGCGTCCAGGAGACCAGGTGGAAAGGTAGCATGCCTAGAAGCTTAGGATCAGGGTTCAAAATGTTTTACCATGGTGTGGATAGAAAAAGAAATGGAGTAGGAGTTATCCTGAAAGAGGAGTTTGTTAGGAATGTTCTAGAGGTGAAAAGAGTATCAGACAGGTTGATGAGTATGAAGCTGGATTTTAAAGGGGTGATGTTATATGTTGTTAGTGGCTATGCCCCACAGATAGAATGTGAGTTAGAAGAGAAGGAGACATTCTGGAGTGAGTTAGATGAAGTGATGCAGAGGTGAAAGAGTGGTGATTGGTCCACTTCAATGGACATGCTGGGGAAGGGAACAGATGTTTTTCTTGGGGAATTGCCAAGATGGATGGAGCCAGCTGAGTTCTTCTCGGTTCACCGCATGGACAAGACGCGGGACTCTGGGAAGTCAAGGGGCGCTTATCATCACCGAGCATGACGTGAGGAAAGCCTTCAAAAGAGTAAACACCAGGAAAGCAGCAGGACCAGACGGAATCTTAGGTCGTATTCTCAGAGCCTGCGCATACCAGCCAGCACCTGTGTTCAAAGAGATATTCAACATCTCTTTATCTCAGTCGGTGATCCCCACATGCTTCAAAGAGTCCATCATTGTTCCTGTCCCAAAGAAACCTCATCATGCTTCTCTCAATGTCTATCGCCCTGTAGCCCCTTACCTCAGTAGTAATGAAGTGCTTTGAACGCCTGGTCAGAGACTTCATCATTTCTTCACTACCGAACACACTCGGCCCACTACAGTTTGCATACCGCCTGAACCGTTTCACAGACGATGCAATCTCACATCTCCCCCACACATCACTCACTCACCTGGACACTAGGAAAGGGAATTATGTTAACATGTTCTTCATCGACTACAGCTCTGCATTTAATACCATAATTCCCTCCACACTCACCACCAAGCTGGAGCACCTGGGACTCAGCTCATCAGCTCATCAAAGTGGATCTCCAATTTTCTGACTGGCAGACCACAGGCAGTAAGGATGGGCGGACATCTCTTAGCTTCACTTGCTCTCAGCACTGGAGCCCCCCCAGGGTTGTGTTCTGAGCCCCCGCTGTACTCTTTGTACACCCACGACTGCGTGGCCACTACCAACTCCACCGTCATCATCAAGTTTGCTCATGACACTGTCGTGGTGGGCCTGATCACCAACAATGATGAGTCGGCCTACCCAGAGGAGATTGGAAATCTGGAGAACTGGTGCCAGAGGAACAATCTCCTCCTGAACGTCAGCAAGACAAAGGAGCTGATAGTGGACTTTAGTAAAAAGCAGGAGAGGAACTACCAGACCCCCATCATCAACAGGAGTGGAGAGAGTGGACAGCTTTCGATACCTTGGTGTTCACATCACGCAGGACCTGTCTTGGTCCTGTCACATCAACAATGTGGTGAAAATGGCCCGGCAGTGTCTCGACCACCTCAGACGCTTGAAAGACTTCAGACTGCCCTCTAAGGTGCTTAGGAATTTCTTCTCCTGTACTATAGAGAGCATCCTGACGGGAAACATCTCGACCTGGTTTGGAAACAGCACCATGCAGGACAGACTGGCTCTACAGAGGGTGGTGCGATCAGCTGAGCGCATCATCCGCACCGAGCTCCCTGACCTGCACTCGATCAACAGCAAGCGGTGCTGGACCAAGGCCAGGAAGATCGTAAAGGACCTTAGCCAACCCAACAATGGACTGTTCTCTCTGTTGCGGTCTGGGAAGGCCAACACAGAGAGACTGAGGTGGAGCTTCTACCAGCAGGCGATAAGGTCTCTCAATCACACCACTTCACAGGAGTAATATCTTTTTAAACATTGACATTGACTGGACAATCATGGACACATTCATGCACTACATATTTATATATCTGATCATTGCACATGACACTTTCTTTAGTCACTTTTCATGCATATTTGCACAGCCATTGTCACTTTAAAATTTTTATATACAGTGGTGTGAAAAACTATTTCATATATCTTTCATAAATATTCTGATTTCTTATTCTTTTGCATGTTTGTCACACAAAATGTTTCTGATCATCAAACACATTTAACTATTAGTCAAAGATAACACAAGTAAACACAAAATGCAGTTTTTAAATGATGGTTTTCATTATTTAGGGAGGAAAAAAATCCTACATGGCCCTGTGTGAAAAAGTAATTGCCCCCTGAACCTAATAACTGGTTGGGCCACCCTTAGCAGCAATAACTGCAATCCAGCGTTTGCGATAACTTGCAACGAGTCTTTTACAGCGCTCTGGAGGAATTTTGGCCCACTCATCTTTGCAGAATTGTTGTAATTCAGCTTTATTTGAGGGTTTTCTAGCATGAACCGCCTTTTTAAGGTCATGCCACAACATCTCAATAGGATTCAGTCAGGACTTAGACTAGGCCACTCCAAAGTCTTTTTTTTTCTTCAGCCATTCAGAGGTGGATTTGCTGGTGTGTTTTGGGTCATTGTCCTGCTGCAGCACCCAAGATCGCTTCAGCTTGACTTGAAAAACAGATGGCCGGACATTCTCCTTCAGGATTTTTTGGTAGATAGTAGAATTCATGGTTCCATCTATCACAGCAAGCCTTCCAGGTCCTGAAGCAGCAAAACAACCCCAGACCATCACACTACCACCACCATATTTTACTGTTGGTATGATGTTCTTTTTCTGAAATGCTGTGTTACTTTTACGTCAGATGTAACGGGACACGCACCTTCCAAAAAGTTCAACTTTTGTCTCGTCGGTCCACAAGGTATTTTCCCAAAAGTCTTGGCAATCATTGAGATGTTTTTTAGCAAAATTGAGACGAGCCTTAATGTTCTTTTTGCTTAAAAGTGGTTTGCGCCTTGGAAATCTGCCATGCAGGCCGTTTTTTCCCAGTCTCTTTCTTATGGTGGAGTCGTGAACACTGACCTTAATTGAGGCAAGTGAGGCCTGCAGTTCTTTAGATGTTGTCCTGGGGTCTTTTGTGGCCTCTTGGATGAGTTGTCTCTGCGCTCTTGGGGTAATTTTGGTCGGCCGGCCACTCCTGGGAAGGTTCACCACTGTTCCATGTCTTTGCCATTTGTGGATAATGGCTCTCACTGTGGTTCGCTGGAGTCCCAAAGCTTTAGAAATGGCTTTATAACCTTTACCAGACTGATAGATCTCAATTACTTTTGTTCTCATTTGTTCCTGAATTTCTTTGGATCTTGGCATGATGTCTAGCTTTTGAGGTGCTTTTGGTCTACTTCTCTGTGTCAGGTAGCTTCTATTTAAGTGATTTCTTGATTGAAACAGGTGTGGAAGTAATCAGGCCTGGGGGTAACTACAGAAATTGAACTCAGGTGTAATAAACCACAGTTAAGTTATTTTTTAACAAGGGGGGCTATCACTTTTTCACCCAGGGCCATGTAGATTTGGAGTTTTTTTTCTCCCTTAATAACGTAAACCTTCATTTAAAACTGCATTTTGTGTTCAATTATGTTATCTTTGACTAATAGTTAACGGTTTTTGATGAGCAGAAACATTTAAGTGTGACAAACATGCAAAAGAATAAAAAATCAGGAAAGGGGCAAATAGTTTTTCACACCACTGTATACTTTTTTAATTGTTTATTTTATTATTTTTATTCCTATATTTCTATAATTTGTATAGTTTATTTTACTAGTTAAATTTATTAATATTTATACCTTATATATGGCTTTTATTTTCTTTTTAAGGTCACTGACGGTCGTACAAGCATTTCACTGCATATCGTACTGTGTATGACTGTGTATGTGACAAATAAACTTTGAATTTGAATTTGAGATGGGCAGGTTTGGTCTTCAGGACAGGAATGTAGAAGGACAGATGGTGGTGGACTTTGCAAAGAGGATAGAAATGGCAGTAGTAAATACTTTCTTCCAGAAGAGGCAGAAACATAGGGTAACATATAAGAATGAAGGCAGAAGCACTCAGGTAGACTACATTTTGTGTCGACGTTGTAATCTGAAAGAAATTAGTGACTGCAAAGTGTTGGCAGGGGAAAGTGTAGCCAGACACCACAGAATGGTGGTGTGTAAAATAACCCTGGTTGTGAGGAAGGCGAAGAGGACAAAGGCAGAGCAAAGGTCAAAGTGGTGGAAGTTGAGAAAGGAAGAATGTTGTGTAGTTCTCAGGGAGAAGTTGAGACAGGCTATGGGTGGTCAGGAGGTGCTTTCAGTTGACTGGACAACTACAGCCAATATGATCAGGGAGACAGGTAGAAGGATACTTGGTGTATCATCAGGTAAGGCAAAAGTGGACAAGGAGACATGGTGGTGGAACGAGGAAGTCCAGGAGTGAATACAGGGAAAGAGGCTAGCTGAGAAGAAGTTCTCTGAGAGGACTGAAGACAGTAGACAGGAGTACAGGGAGATGCAGCGTAAGGTGAAGGTAGAGATGGCAAAGGCCAAACAAAGAGCATATGAGGACTTGTATGCTAGATTGGATAGTAAGGAGGGTGAGGTGAATCTGTACAGGTTGGCGAGGCAGAAAGATAGAGATGGGAGGGATGTGCAGCATGTTAGAGTGATTAAAGATAGGGATGGAAATGTACTGACAGATGCCAGGAGAGGTAATGGGAAGATGGAAGGATTACTTTAAAGATTTGATGAATGAAGAAAACGAAAGAGAACAAAGAGTAGAAGAGGTGACTGTTGTGGAGCAGGAAGTAGCAAATATTAGTAAAAGTGAGGTGAGAAGGGCGTTGAAGAGTGGAAAGGCTGTTGGTCCTGATGACATACCTGTGGAGGTATAAAAGTGCTTAGGAGAGGTAGCAGTAGAGTTTTTAACTAGTTTGTTTAACAAGATCTTGGAGAGTGAGAGGATTCCAAAAGAATGGAGAAGAAGTGTATTGGTGCTGATTTTTAAGAACAAGGTAGATGTGGCAATTACAGAGGCATAAAGCAATGAAGCTGTGGGGAAGAGTGGTGAAAGCTAGATTAAGGGCACAGGTGAGCATTTGTGAGCAGCAATATGGTTTTATGCCTAGAAAGAGTACATCAAAGTCAGTATTTGCTTTGAGGATGCTGGTGGAGAAGTACAGAGAAGGTAATAAAGAGTTGCATTGTGTCTTAGTTGATTTAGAGAAGGCGTACGACAGGGTGCCGAGAGAGGAGCTGTGGTGTTGTATGAAGTCTGGAGTGGCAGAAAAGTATGTTAGAGTGGTGCAGGACATGTACTGTAAGAGAGCTGTAAGTGTGACAGAAAAGTTCAAGGTGGAGGTAGGTCTGCATCAAGGATCGGCTCTAAGCTCCTTTTTGTTTGCTCTGGTGATGGACAGGATGACAGAAGAGGTTAGACAGGAGTCTCCATGGACTATGATGTTTGCAGATGACATTGTGCTTTGTAGCGAGAGCAGGGAACAGGTGGAAGAAAATTTGGAGAGGTGGAGGTATGCTCTGAAAAGAAGAGGAATGAAGGTTAGCTGCAGTAAGACAGAATACATGTGTGTAAATGAGAGGAACTCAAGAGGAACGATGAGTATACAGGGAGCAGAGGTAAAGAAGGTGCAGGACTTTAAGTACTTAGGGTCAACGGTCCAGAGCAACAGAGAGTGTGGAAAGAAGGTGAAGAGGTGGGTACAGGCAGGTTGGAGTGGGTAGAGATAATTTTTAGGTGTGTTGTGCAATAAAAGAGTATCAGCGAGAATGAAAGGAAAGGTGTACAGGACAGTGGTGAGACCAGCGATGCTCTATGGCTTAGAGACAGTGGCACTGAAGAAAAGACAGGAGGAAGAGTTGGAGGTAGCAGAGCTGAAAATGTTGAGGTTCTCCTTGGGAGTGACAAGGATGGATAGGATCAAGAATGAGTTCATCAGAGGGACAACCCATGTTAGATGTTTTGGAGATAAAGTCAGAAAGGCCAGATTGAGGTGGTTTGGACATGTTCAGAGGAGAGATGGTGAATATATCGGTAGAAGGATGCTGAGGTTGGAACTGCCAGGCAGGAGGTCTAGAGGAAGACCAAAGAGGAGATTTATGGATGCAGTGAGGGAGGACATGAAGTTAGTTGGTGTGAGAGAAGAGGATGCAGAGGATAGGGTTAGATGGATGATTCGCTGTGGCGACCCCTGAAAGGGAACAGTGAAAGACAAAGAAGAAGACTATATTTGCAAAATAATTTACTCACCCATCCAAATAATTGAATTCAGGTGTTCCAATCATTTTTATAGTTACAGGTGTATGTAGATGTAAAGAAGCACCTAGGCATGCAGACCGCTTCCACAATCACTGAAATGAGCTCTCAGGAGCTCAGTGAATTACAGTGAATTATTATACCCATGGTCAAGCACAGCGGTAGAGGGGTGATAATTTGGTAATGATTCGATGATGCTTGTTTTGCAGCCACAGCCTCTTGGCACCTTGCAGTTATTGAGCCAATAACCGCCCAATAGTGGACAGATTGCCTCAGATTTGCCTCTAGAATACTCTGGTATACAGAGAAGGTCATTCTTGCATGACCTCCTCTGTATACCAGAGTATTCTAGAGGCAAATCTGAGGCTATCTGTCTGACAGTTTGGTGTCAAAATCATTGGAGAAATTGGGTTTTGCAATATGAGTAAATCTACATCAAAAGGCTGTAAAGATTAATTATTGATTGTAATCATTGCTATGGAATGGTCTAGTCAAAGTCCAGACCTTAACCTAATTGAAAAGCTTTTGCGGAACCTTGACAGAGCTGATATCCCAAACCCTTAATGAAATGAAAGAATGTTGTAAAGAGGAATGTTCAAAATTCCTGGGAGGGAAAAGACTGATGAAGTCATACAGGAAATGATTCCTTCAAGTTATTGCTGCTACAAGTGGATCTACAAGCTGTTAAATCATGGAGCAGACTTAGGATTGCCCACATATTCCTATTTTTATCTATTAACATTTTTGTTTAATAAATAATTGCATGATAAAAAACAAGGTATGCGTTGTTATCCATCTGAGGTTATATTTGCATTTTATATATACTCAGCAAAAAAAGAAACGCCCCTTTTTCAGGATTGTGTATTTCAACAATAATGTTGTAAAAATCCAAATAACTTTACAGATCTTCATTGTAAAGGGGTTTAAACAATGTTTTCCATGCATGTTCAATTAACCATAATCAAATAATTACCATGCACCTGTGGAATGGTCGTTAAGACCTTAACAGCTTACAGAAAGTAGGCATTTTAGGTCACAGTTTTAAAAATGCAGGACACTAAAGAGACTTGTCTACCGACTGTGAAAAACACCCAAAGAAAGATGCCCAGGGTCCCTGCTCGTCTGCGTAAACGTGCATTAGGCATGCTACAGGGAGGCATGAGGACTGCTGATGTGGCTAGGGCAATAAATTGCCATGTCCGCACTGTGAGACGCCTAAGACAGCGCTACAGGGTGACAGGAAGGACAGCTGATCATCCTCGCAGTGGAAGACCACGTGCAACAACACCTGCACATGATCGGTACATCCGAATATCACACCTGCGTGACAGGTACAGGATGGCCACAACAACTGCCCGAGTCACACCAGGAACACACAATCCCTCCATCAGTGCTCAGACTGTCCGCAATAGGCAGTCCATGAGGAGGAGATGCACTGCAGTACTTCAAGCAGCTGGTGGCCACACCAGATACTGACTGGTACTTTTGATTTTAAGCCTCCCTTCATTCAGGGACACGTTGTGAAACATTTTTAGTTTATGTCTTATGGTGTTTACTCTTTTAGTGTTCATACAAATATTTACACGTTAAGTTTACTGAAAGTAAAAACAGTTGAAAGTCAGAGGACGTTTCTTTTTTTGCTGAGTATATAAGACCCACTATAATTAGATGCATTTTATGTTTTTTACACAAAAACATGTAGAATTAACAGAGGGAGTACTAACTTTTGAACCAAGCTTTATATAGCTACTTAAAAATTGTTGCTAAACTACTCTATTGCTTCAACTTATGAGGCCAACGATGTATCATGATTGTCCTCACGCAGGCAGAGAGGCACGTTTGACACTGCAAATAAAAGGAGAAGGCCAGGGACCCAAACTGCAGTTTAATGTTGATCTGGTTGACATTGGAAACATTTTTGTTGGCTCTAAGCACAGCTATGAGGTATGAGTAAGCACAAAAGTCATCTCTAGCAATAGCACTGGAGGTCATTTAATCATATTAAACTTCTAAAACATCGTATAATATGAACAGTATGGCAAAAAATGCATTTTTCTTCTGAATTTAAAACATATAAAAACACATACCACAATAATATTAATATTGACTATTGTAATTGTTGTTATTATTATTATTATTACTATATTGCATTTGATATTGTCCAACTTGATTTTAGCCTGTCTACACATTTACTAAACAAAATTAGGTGGAGTAGTTGGGCCCACAATTTTTTAAGTTTTTAGGCATTTGTCCTCTGTACAACAGCACACTGAATGTGAAAGGAACAGTACTGGGTGTAACGCATTACAAAGTAACCCGTTAGAGTAACTGGATTACTTTTTTGATGTAACAAGTAATCTAATGTGTTAGGTCCGCCATTTAAGTACTTAGTTATTTAGTTATATTTTCAAAAATGTTATCCATAATTCAGACAATTTATGTAATCCGTGAGCCAGACAGGAGTGAAGTGTAATCCGTTAGTGTCTATGTGTGAAAGTCCTCCTACAAGCCCCGCCTCCGAAAACTTGACCCTCTCTGTTGTTCCTGCTGTTATACCTAGGGTTGGGTACCGAAAACCGGTGCCAATACAGCACTGGTATATAACCGGTATGTACCGGACTGAAACAGTCTCATTTTGGTGCCACTTAAATGCCTGAACTGTCGATTGAATGACGCTGTTGTAATAAGCATCAGATTCATCAACACATATGATCGCTAGTAAAATTTAAATATTGCATTCATGGGGTGTCAGAAATTATCAGAAAAAATAATTATTTCCTTAGAAAAATCTCGAGAACTTCGGAAAGCTTTGATAATACAAATCCAAAACATTGTTGCAGTAATGTTATTGTCCATTTTATTTTTGTAGATTAAAAGTTTATTAAATTAGATTTAAAAAAATAAAAGCACGTCTCATCAGGAAATGAGACCATCGGAGTTTGCAGCAGGTGGTCTACTGCTATCTTAGCTCGCTTAATTAAACAACTTTCGTTAAAATGCTTAAAACTAAACGGTCGAAAGTGTGGCTTTATTTCACAAGAAAGGATTCAGACACTGCGACGTGCAGCAAATGTTTTACATCGGTTGCGTGTAATGGGGAAAAAACGAGTGTTTGACAGCTTGCGGATAACAGTTGGCACTATCGGTGTGGATGACCCCAGCCCCAACCATACCAACCGTAGCAAAAAGGGGTCCACCGATTATGATAACGACAGCAGCCTTTCCGCAGGTTAGTAGAAGGCTAATGTAATGTTAATTTCAAAATGCAAATCTTGCATTTATGCTAACAAATGATTTGTAAAATACTAATGTAACATGGATTCTGTTTATAATTATGGCTTTCCAGCTAGTACTAGTAGTACTATAACAGTGACCCTATTTACCATTGCAAAGTCTGCCAATTTGACAAAAAAAAAAAAAAAAAAAGTTTGTTTATAAAAAATTTATTCTTGAGTCATTCACCATCATTTTGTGGCTTTTGTAAAGTATCGGTTCAGGCACCGTTTTGGCATTGATACCACTTTAAAAGTATCGATTTGGCACTGGTATCGGAAAAAAAACCAAACCATACCCAACCCTAGTTATACCCCTATCTCATCTATGCGATTTAACTCGTGGTGAGAAGTGGTGTTATGAGCCGCCACGAATGACCACCCGACCTTCCGCAAAGTTCTGCAAGATCTGCGAGCTTCCGCGGAAAGATGGAAACGTTATCACAGCGCCAAAACTTACAGTGAATCATGACGAAACCGCGTAGGAGATTATGGGCCAAACTTCGCTGAGTGATAAAGGTAGAACAATTATAAAGGCCTTGACTAAAACATTCATGAGGAGCAAAGGAGTTTAAATTTTCTGCAATGGAAAAGTACTCTAACTAGTTACTTTTATCAGAAAGTACTGTAATGCTATAATGTAACTGATTACTTTTTAGTTACAGTAATTTTGTAATGTAATTAGTTACTTTAAAAAGTAACGTCCCCCAACACTGGAAATGAAAGACCCAAGATATGAGCAAATTCAAGTGTCTGTATTTCATTCATAAAGTCATGTCTTGACTGTACAACCATTATTCAGCCAATAAAGCCATTTTCTAACACACACGTACATGGCTGACAAGCAGTTGTATTTCCAGGTTTGGCCTGTTCCCTTGTTACGCAATTGCTAATCAAGCAGCTAAAAGGCCTCGAGTTGGTTTAAAGTGTTATATTTGCATTTCTTGGCTGATCATGTGCACTATGACCTACATAAGGTCCAAACAAGGGTCTTTGCAAAGTAAAGGTGTACATTATTAGATTAAAGAATAAATCAATTCTTTAACCTAATAATAGACACTTTTACTTTGCAAAGACACTTCTTCTTTCACTTCGTAACAAGGTAACAGGCCAAACCTGGAAGTGCAACTGCTTGTCAGCTATTTGTTGTGTGTATTAGAAAATGGCTGTAATTCCTGAATGGTTAATGCTATACTTTTGTCAGACCCCTTGAATTAAAGTCTTAATTTAATTTACAGCTTGAGTGTTTCATTTAAAATCCAATGTGGTTGTGTACATAGGCCAAATGTAAAAAAAAAACTTAGACCTTCGACTGCATGTATAGAAAGCTATGCATTTTATTTTTTTTATTTTAATAAAAAGATTTGAAGCTAATTTGTATTGGGAAGTGACAAAAATACATTCATAAATTAAAAATAAATCAGTATGTGGATGCATCTTTTGTTTGTTTGTTTTTCAGTTGCACTGATTGTAATCTAATTATAACATTTAGTATATAGCCACTGCATGGTGATCAATTGCATTGAGTACATTCCAAGCATAGTGAATGATATCAAAATCTAACTTCAGTTCACCATAACTAAATTTATCTTCTTTGACCTTTCCCCAAGGTGCTTGTAAGCAATAAGGGACTTATAGATGCCCCGTATAGTCTCATGCCTCCCACTACAGGTATGGGTTTATGTTTTTCCTTCAGCCCTCCGGAGGGTTTGGTGCCACCTGGGGCCTGCCATGTCTTGGAGGTCCACTTCTCCTCTGACAAATTGGGCACCTTTTCCGAGGAGTTTTGTTTTACTGTTTTAGGGAATCCGCAGCCTCTCATCCTCACATTTAGGTAAGTGTCTTGTTGACTAATTTTGATAATGTGTTGCTGTTTCTGTAGCCCACTGTTTTTCAAGGATACACCATACAACTGTTATAATAATTCACCTGTCTTCCCAAGTAGTTTCTAGTCTTCTCCTTTGCAGATAAACTCAATACATAATTGCTTTACCCACAGTATATAGGTTTTGTACCACAGTTTGGTGAACATTCTGTAAATCAAGAATGACTTTTTACTTGTCATTCTTGCAACTTCTTACTTTTATATTTTATGAGCCTTTTGATAACTAATTAGTTGGCTAATTAAATGAGGAATGAATAGATTTGTTATTATTTATTATTATTTTTTGTTGGATGACCAGTAAATTTCACTTTTCAATTTGCAGTATGGGGTAAGTATATATATGAACAACTCTTTGTCCTGTTGTTTACGGCAGGGGGTGTGTAATGGGCCCAACGTTTCATTTTAACATTCCTGAGCTTAACTTTGGAGAGGTATCCTTTGGTAAAATTACTTTTTTATTATCAATAAATATAATCACCTACTTAACAAAATCTAATACCATTTTTTATTTTCCTGATTATTTTCTCTTTTTGACCCCAAAAGGCTTTCCTCACACACTGACCTGCTCAGTTACCAATACCTCATTGGTTTCTATGAGTTTTGGCCTGCGGGTCCCAGGAGATGGGTCAGGGAGGGAAAGTGTGACCAGCACAGAGCAGGTAAAAGAGCTGGACAGGAATGACTGGAAGCCAGGAGACAGGGCATCTGAGAGTCCTCGAGAATTTATAGTGACACCTTGTTCAGGCACCATCCGGGCTCAAAGCAAAATGGACATCATGGTAGGACTCTTTATTTTATAGATCTTCCTTTTCTCCTTTAGTGTATGCTCCCACTGCAAAGATTATAAAAAAATTTATTGTTTCCATAATGCAAAGGTTAGTGTGAATGACTTTAGCTAGACTGTCTTGTCTGTCATTTTCAACAATGTATTCTTCAGAAAACAACTCTACATTTTTGTTTCCAAAATTGACTGGGCAGATCCCAAATTTGTAATATGCTGAAGACAGAACAAATCTCTATACTTTAAGAACATGCAAGATAGTTTTTTCTCTCTGCTCTGTGTGTCGGCCTGTCTATGGACTTCTCTCTGTCTGTGGACTTCTCTGAGACCAGGGTGTCTTGGGTCAGTATGCAGGATGTACTGGTTTAATTTCTTAATAGTTTTGTCAACTGTGTAAATTTAAATGTGGACTGGTAATTTAGAAAAGTTTGATCTAGCAATCAAAATCATTTACCTGCCTGACAGCCAAAAATTGTTGCACCCATTTTTGTTAATTGTGCATAAAAAAGGCAAAAACAAACAGAAAAACTCTGCTTAAAAATTCTGTTTATTCATTGGGCTGCTTTTTTTCACACAGATCTGGCAACCATCATTATAGATTGTACATAACAAATTTCTCGGGTTACTTTGCTGTAACCCTGTTTCCTGAAAAGGCGGGAACGAGATGCTGCGTGAAAACGCTCTGGGAACATCTTTCTGTGTTGCCGGTTGTGAAGCATGTGTGTATCAAACACGCCAAATTTTGGCATATATAACCTCCGTCAGGTGACGTCATCTGATGAAGCGCACCTGCAGGTTATAAATAGGAGTGAACCGGAAACATTCCTCAGATCAGTTTTGTCTGAAAGGACGTCCAGTCACGCAGGCAGTGCGGCATTTCACGCAGCATCTCGTTCCCGCCTTTACAGAAAAGTAACCCGAGACGTTCCCTTTCAAAGGCTACACTCGATGCTGCGTGAAAACGCTATGGGAACCAGAATACCAACGCCGCCGCACTGCAAGTGTCTGGACCCCAAGGTTGTGTAGCGCGTGCACACAAAGGCCAAGGAGGTCTCAAAACTATCTCTTTGAGGCTGACTCGAGGGCCCGTGAGCCCGAAATAGCATGAACATCTAGACTATAGAATCTCACAAATGTGTGCGGAGAGGACCAACCTGCCGCATCACACACTTGCTGCAGGGAAACACCTTTAGCCAGCGCAATAGATGAGGCAATCCCCCTGGTCGGGTGAGCCCTGATTCCTCGAGGCGAAGTGTGACCACGCACCTTGTAGGCTAGGGCAATAGCATCTTTCACCAATATGATAAAAAGGCTGCTCTGACAAAACCTATCCTGCTCCGGAGCTGTAAAAGGCGGAGGCCAGAAGGCTTTGAGGAAAACTGGGTGCATGGTCAGGTTTGGGTGAGGATGCTGAATAGCTCTGACTAGCCCAGGGGCAAAGTCTAGGCAGGATGGGAAGCCTGCAGTTCTCCAAAAGTAATTTTAAGAAAAAACATCTTGAAGGGCAGAAGCCAGACAGGCGCTGACTCTAGTGGTTTGGACCCCATCAGTCAGAACATAACAAGCCAAAATAGCGGCTAGGTACATTCTGAGGGTACTAGGGCATAAGCCCAAGGAAACTTCTTGCAGAACTTCAGCACTGAAACTATTCAGCAGTGGACTGGGTCTACAGGTTTCACCATGCACCACTTTCAAATACCCTCTCCTTGAGGGCATAAGTTCTTCTAGTGGGTAAAGGTTCCAGGGCTCCAACTCCATGTGCCCTGGAGTGTAAATCGCCTTGAGGGACAGAAACTCATCCTGTGCCCAGAGCAGAACCTGGTGCGCTAGCTTATTAAAGCGGCGCAGCACAGTCCGCTCTGGCGATCATGAGCCAGAATGTACATCGCCCTGAGGGACAGGGACTCGCTCTGTGCCCAAAGCAGAAACTGGTGCGCTAGCTTATTCAAGTGGCGCGAGCACAGTTTGCCCCGGCGATAATGTACGAGACTACCCTAATGTCGTCCACTCGCACTAGGGCATGGTAGCCTATAAACTGCTGGAGGAGGTGTTTAAGGGCCAAAATAAAGCCATTAGTGGCATCGGGGCAATTAATGTGCCACGCAAGAAGATGGTCTCTCCAGCTCCCTTGGGCTGGACGGCCATCTAAGACTGCACCCCAGCCCGTGAGGGAAGCCTCTGTCCTTAGCGATGACAAAACGCACGTAGAGGGGGACCCAAAGTCAGAAACCGGGGTCTGAACCACATAGAAAGGGTATGAAGCCACCTGGCGCGTATCCCGTATTTGCCTCCGGGGATTGGCCCTTGAGTAATCCCCTGGCATTAGCTATAATGTACATCGCCCTGTGGGACAGGAACTCATCCTGTGCCCCAAGGAGAACCTGGTGCGCTAGATATTCAAGTGGCGCGAGCACAGTCCGCCCTGGCAATTATGTACGAGACTACCATAGTGTTGTCCATCCGCACTTGGACATGGTAGCCTTAACTGTTTCAGGGCAAAATAAAGCCATCATTCGGGGCAATTGATGTGCCACACGAGAAGATGGCCTCTCCAGCTACCTTGGGCTGGACGGTCATCCAAGACCGCAACCCAGCCCGTGAGGGAAGCGTCTGTCATTAGCACCTGCGACGACAAAAGACGCACGTAGGGTGGGACCCAAAGTCAAAAACCGGGGTCTGAACCACATAGAAAGGGTATGAAGCACCTGGCGCGTAACCCTTATTTGCCTCTGGGGATTGGCCCTGAGTACAATCCCCTTGCTTTTAGCCACAACTGAAACGATCTCATGTGCAGAGGCCCAAAGGTATCACTGTGGACACAGATGTCATGAGACCTAAAAATCTCTGAAAGTGATAAACAGTCACTTTCTGGCCTAGCTTGGTTTCCTTCAGGGTGTTGGAAATGGATTCGACACGTGCAGGAGACCCCTGTGCCAAATCCTACTTGACACCCAAATATGTTGTGTTCTGAGCAGGAAAGAGAACGCTTTATGTTGTTGAGTCTTAATCCTAGGAACGGAGATGAGCTAGGACGACATCCTGATGTCGAAGCGCTAGCTCCTGAGACTGAGCCAGCATCAGCTAGTTGTCTAATGTGCGGGTTAACTAGACCAAATAGAATGACCCGATACTGGTAAGCTCCCCCTCCCCTGAAAGCGAACTTCAGGAACTTCCTGTGTTGTGGCAATATTTCCGTGAAAATATGCGTCCTATAGATCGATTGTCACAAACCAATCCCTTGGTTGGATTTGAGAGCAACCACTTTGACAGTCAAAATTTTTCTTTCAAAATCCTTCTTTTGAATAGCAGTTTAGACCGCGAAGATCCAAAATCAGACGCTGCCCCCCCCGTGGGGCAGCCCCCCCTTTTCTCTATTTCCAGGAACGTCTTGTAACTTCAGAGTCAGCAGATGCACCCTTTCTGGTTTTATGGAAGTGGAGACCACGCTGTTGAAATGCGGGGGGAGATGTAAGAACTGGATCCTGTAGCTCTCACTACAGTGCTCAGTACCCAAGGAGATATACTTGGCAGTAGCTTCCATGCTGCCAGTTTAATTGTCCTCTTTCTCTTATACATAAGCAGTTGATTTAATATTGCCTAAACAATGAGCAAGTCAGGAAGAAATGTATTGAAATAGGCCCCTTCTGTTTGGGGCTGCACAATAAAAAAAAACAAAAAAACATTTTAGATCAAACTGCCAGAAAACCGAAAAATTAACATTTCTTGGAGACCGGTGTTGTCCGAAACACCAGTGGTGGCGAAGCAAGAACACCAACAGCCATGACTAGTGTACAGTAAATTACTTGTACTGTGATCAAGACTTCATAGCAGATAAGCGGTATGAACTGCACAAATGTCCCAAAAAATGTCCCCATTTAAAATGATTTCTGAGATAATTTCAGCAATTATATTCACAATTATCTAAACAAAGCCAACAGTCTTGCTATTGTTTACTGATTCCTTTTTCTATTAGATACATCTGAAGGTAAGTCAAGTCCTAAAGAGTGATATAATATCTACTGCATATAATATGAAACTTTGAGTGTGTGTCTCTTGAAGGTGACCTTGTGCTCCAATACAGTCCACCAATATAGTCTGGCATTGGTGGTGGATGTGCATGGAGTTGGGGAGGAGGTATTAGCTCTTCCAATTAAGGCTAGGTAGGACTCTCATGGTGACATTCCCAAGTCTGTTTATACTTTCAAGCTGTACAGTACATAATAGTTATCTCTATGCCGGCAACTCTCTCTGCAGTTGTGTTGTTCCGGAAGTGCACCTGGAGAGTTGTGTGCTTGATTTCCAGCACTGCTACCTGGGTTATCGCTATGAGCAACCCATCAGGCTGATTAATAACACAAACCTCCCTGCATGCTATGGCCTTCTAGCCCAGGTAAAATGTCTAGAACTTTATTATCCTGTGGTTATAAATACAAAATCTTAATATAAACTTGACACAATTAAATAGGTTTTACTGTATGTTCTCTGTCTCTGACAATGATGTGAGCAACACTGTGTTTATATACAGGAGTATGAAGAGAAACCATCTCTACTGTACTCTACTGCTCATCCAAGAGGTGTGATTCACCCATGCAGTACTGAGGAGATTCCTCTTGTTCTTCAGGCTAAAACAGTGGGCCAAGTCCAACTCACGGCTCTCATTGCAATTTTAGGCCAGCAGGGTCCTCCACTGGTGAGTATGTCTGTATGTGTATACATGTATTAGACAGAGATATGAACAAAGAGATGTGACCAGTGCATTTTTTCAGTGCAGTTCTTTCAGTCTATTTTATTATTTTAACAGTGTTTAAAAAAAACCCAGGTGTAATTTTATTTAATTACTTTTGCTGATACAGTTAATCTGTCTTCTTTAGAAGTTGCTTTTGTCCTGCATTGGGAAAGGTCCAACTGTATCTCTCTCTGCCACTGAGCTACACTTTGGCACCATCCCAGTGCTCACTGACATCTCAAGGACACTGCAGTTATTCAACCATTCCCCAATTCCAGCCCAGTTCTTGGCACAAATGGTTGGTCTCACTCTATTTTGATTATAGTCAAAATGTGACAATTATTTAATACTTTGTTCTAGGCTATGCTTTTTTTTCCCCTTTGGCCCACATGCTACTAAATTAAGTATGTAATAAATTACTGTAGGTGTTTGGACTTGTTTGTTGGCTTTGTTGTTAATTGGTGCCAGACAATTGCACATTAAACATTACTTTGTCATTCCTTTTCAATTATACAGAACAGTTGTACCGGGCCACAATCTCTTAATAGTTTTCCTTATTGTCTATACGTCTACAAAAAATGTTATTTAAATCGGATGTTTAGGGGTGAGTCTAATCTACCAACACCTGGAAGATAAAACCAACTATAATCAGTCCCTTGAAATGTATATACACTTGTTGGCCACTTAAATAGGAATACCAGTGGCACTGCTTATTTATTAGCCAATCAAGCTGATTGAAATCACATGGATAAGGTCAACAGCCTTATTAAATTTACAGAATACACAATACATAAAATAAAGGAAAAAAAAGGCCATTTCGACCATATCTTTATTGTTAGTGGCACATGGGCTGGTTAAAATACTGTATATCAAAACCATTTAGTGCACTGTC